>NW_027361703.1:25877500-25997500 GCF_039654945.1 Dendrobates tinctorius | reverse complement strand
ACGAAAGGATGTTGAAAAAAGAGATTTTATTCTTGTTTTCATTAAAAAAATATATAAGAAAAATTGATAAAAACACAATGTGTATCACAGAATAGTATAACATTGGGTTGTGAGAATGAAAAATGGCAATTTTTTTCACTAAAATGTTGCTTTAGCCCCAAGTTTTTAATTTTCACAAAGGGTAACAAGAGAAAATGGACATAATTTCTCCAGAGTTTACCAATACCCCATACAGTGAAGGAAATAATTCTTTGATCCCTTGCTGATTTTGTAAGTTTGCCCACTGACAAAGACATGAACAGTCTATAATTTTAAGGGCAGGTTAATTTTAACATTGAGAGGTAGAATATCAAAAATAAAATCCAGAAAATCACCTTGTATAAATTATATAAATTTGAATGGACAAACTTTATGTATAATGGACGCTGCTCTTACTGAGCAGGCGTTCTATTACTAATTGCTGGACCAAGCGTTCTGTGATTGCCGCTGACAGGTATCTTTGATCATGAGAACTTCAGTAAGGCTACTTTCACACATCTGGCTTTTGTAATCCAGCACGATGTGGCGAAATTTGTAACAACCGAATCCGGTTTTGTCCCATAGACTTTAATTGTCGCCGCATTGTGCCGGATGGTTATGCGTCGTGTCCGGTTTCTGCCTGACACAGCAAGAAAGAGCCGTCCGGCATCTGCAGAAAACGGTCCCTGCAATGTTTTTTTCCCAGCGCCGGACCGGCTTTTGGTACAACGCATGCCCGGAGACGGTGAATTTAACCCTACAAGTGGCGAATGAAAGGAAAAAAAAAATCTCTCTCCGGATCAGATTAGCAGTGCAGGTGCGCTGCTCCTTTAAATCTGAGCAACACCGCATCCGGCCACACAAAAGGATCCGGTGTCTCGGCACATCCCGGATCCGCTGCTACGACTTTTCACCGCACAGCGCCGGAGTACAAAAGCTGGGTGTGTGAAAGTAGCCTTAGTGCACACTAGGGTATATGTAACTGACATGATGGATCTTTCTGTGACTTCCCCTGACAAAGCTACATGTGTTAGCGACACACATTGGGACTTTTTGGGCCTCATTACACTCCGGGTTGTGGCAAGTATATGTCTGATTGTGTATATTTTCTGCAGCTATCAGCATGGTTCAATGTGTGATAATGCAAATTGCTTACACCAATTGTTTACCAACTTTGGTCTCTCTATTTTAGACATTAAATTGTATTGTAGTTTTTCCTTCCTCCCCCTCCTTTTTTCCATGATTAGGCAATATTTCTGCTGCTATAAATTGATTTAAAGGGGGTTGTTTAGGAGGCATACATATTGCTGCTGTTCACACATTGACCGGATGCTTTTGTATTTATGCATCATTTTTCTCTTGCCACTGTTGGCTTATTTGCATGGGAGTTGTATTTATTGAATTGAGGATTTATTATTTGTGCTAGCCTGTTTATTTATACTCTATTGGGAGTTTTATATCAATATAAGATCCAAAGCTATTATATGTGCCAATCACTACAATATCAAACCCATCAGGCCCACCATAAGTTCAAAAAAACTGGAGTACAGAAACAGCACAATTTACAATTACTATAAAAACATAATTTTATTAATCAAAAAAATTAAAAAATGCTATACAATTATACAAACTGATGAACCTCCATGGTGGGACACACTAAAGACTATATGCTCCTATAAACCACACAATTTGTACATAAAAAATCATGAGATTATAAGTCTAAAAAGACTCTCTCTCTCTCTCTCTCTATTATATATATATATATATATATAGAGTACAAGATTCCTCTGACCGCTAGATTAAATTATTGAAGTCCGTCCTGCACTGAAAAAATAGTAGATGGCCCGGCAATATGCCATAGCCTTGAAAAAACGCTTACAGCAAAAACGTCACAGATTTGAACATAATTCAAAGCGATCATTTAAACATCCAAAAAAGTATCCTAAGTAACTTACATGTGTGGAGCAAATGCCGCGTGTCCCTCAACCCGACACACGTTTCGTCCTCTTCCTCAGGGGGCGTGTGTCAAGGACGAGGGAAGGCGGGTCTTTTAAACAGCCTTGCACCAATCAGGTGTCCAGCTAAACATCACGTGTCAATCAACAGATGACCATCCATATAGCGGCGCGCCATGTCATTGAACCGCTACCTTGAAAAAGACTTATCATCCCCGGTCAATGAGACGCAAACAAACTAGTAACCATGGTGCTGGTTACGTGTGTGTCAGCTGTCTCATTATTGCTGGGGAACTCGAGGTCTGAAAGCTGGTAAAATAGACTGGCGCGCTCAATGGAGATCAATCTGCTGAAACTACCTTATTCTTGTGCAAAAGAAGACTTAAAGTGAACATGTGCTGTAGCAATTATCAAACATGCAATATATTATATTATTAATCATTAAAATGTACATATATAAATACAATAAACATTAGTGCAAATTTCATTATATATATAATATATGTGCAAATAAGCATATATATCAGTGATAGATGTGCAAATAATAATTGATAAAAAAAAACTTATTCATATGCATATTATGTGCAAAAAATATACTAACAGTGTACAATTGAGGAACGTATTATCATATTAATCCTATTATCACAATTATTTTCATGTTAAACTATAATAGTGCAATAAGATATTTCAACGAATATATATACAAATAAAAATGGGAAAAATAGAGTACAACAGCAAGATATTATTATGCACAAGAACATAAACAATAAAGGCCACAACGAAAAAAATATAAAGGACACAACGAAAAAAAATGATGTTGATAGAAGTTTTGATCACTCTGTGTAGGGCCAAAAATGGTAAATTTTCTTGACATTTCAGATTGTAACAGCCATACGTGAGAGAACTTCTATTGGGAGTTTGTGCATGTCTAAATATGCTTTTTATGGATGCTTTTAAATGTTTTTATGCTTTTTGCACTTTGTGATCTCAATAAAGCCTTTTTTCACTTGCGATGTGCACTTTCATATGCGCTATCTTTTTCTTTTTTGTCCATTACATGTTTTCATGCGCAATAGTTGCACCCTGTTAGGGTTTGTGGATTGCACTAAATATAAATTATGATGTTAAACAGCAGCTAGTGAACAATGGAGGAGCGGGACTACGAGCAAGCACTTTAAACATACTGGTTAAACGTCACTCAGTGTGAATAGAGCACAAAGTACCTAGCTCAGTTACTCCACAGAGCGGTACTGTACAACAGAGCTTTTAGAGCTATACCCTGTTAGATGACACAGGAGTAAAGCTAGTATGACACTAGTTGGGGTCCCTATGGGTACCCCCCAGGGAAGTCAAGGCTGGTGATTGTGCTTGCTCTGAAACTCAGCTGTGCTAACCGCACACTAGGCCGCCTAGACTGCCTGCCTAGACACTCAATGGCACAGAGTGGTAGCGTGTCCACTCACACACATAACATAAAAGATACTAGCGTTCCAGCGTGCGCCCCAGAAAACTTTTTATATGTTCCGCTCATGTCATTCGGACATGACCTTGCCTGTGGACCAATCCGGCGCTGCTGCATCACCAGAGCAGCTGACGACTGACCACCAATGAGAGGTCACCACATCCCAAGCATGCTCAGTGGGGTGATCTCTGGACTCTCGACTCCAGAGAGTCTGTTTGCCGCTGCCTAGTGCTGGTTACTATAGACTTGGCTGGAATGCCAGCAGTAACCAAGCGAACAGCACGAGCCTGAGCAAGATACTGGGACCAACGTCTTTGCTTAGCAGCACCCACTGTGGCTGAAGTAGAATGGGAGACTGCAGAGGCAGATAAGGATTGGGATCTACACCGTGCATCTGGAGAATCCCGGCACCTAACAGACAAAAGGCTTGGGGTCTACCTGTGCAGCGGGAGAATCCCGACGCCTAACACACCACTTATTATTATTTTGCAACTATTATGAGCGGTGTCCACTAATTTCTTTTTTTCATTAGATCACCTGTGCTATACATATCAAGGCTTCGGCCCTGCTATGTATAACAAAAATCACAATCTCCTGTGAACGCCAGACATGAGTCGGGGTACATAGGAGGATGGTAATGAGAAGTATAAGGGTCTTCTACACCCCCCCGGCTGTAATGACAACCCATCAGCAACTTTCGATCACGTGACTGGGGTGCTGATGGGCGGGATGAATGTTGTGCTTCTGGCCATTTAGTATTAATGGGGTATTCCCATCTCCAAGATCCTATCCCAATATCTAATATGTGTAGTAATAATAATAATATTAGCAAATACCTGCAATTAGAAATGTAGTAAACTTTTTCTGATTTGCTATATCTCTTTCCTCATGTGCAGGCATTGCAGGACCTTAGGTATCCCTGGTTATGACCACTAGCAACTAGCTAACTAGCTGTCACTATTATCAATGGTCGGAGCCATGGATAACTAAGGTCCTGCAATGCATGCACATGAGGAAAGGGACATAGTAAATTAGAAAAACTGTACTATATTTCTCATTGGAGGAATTTTGTAATGTTATTAATATTATTATACCTATTACATATTGGGACAGGATCTTGCAGATGGGAATACAGCTTTAAATCCCATTGTTAGTGATTGACAGCGGGATTTAACTGATTAACAGCAAAGGGCGGAGCACTGCACCACCCACGACTACTAAAGGCACATGATAGCTGATTAAATCAGTCATCATGTGCTGAGAAAGATGTGGGCTCCCCGTGTTTGCCACATCAAAGACAGGGACATGATTTTTCACATAACGATACGTCAAAGGTCGTGAAGGGGTTAAAGTTGTGCTCCTGATAAAAATGTTATCACCAAAACGTTTCTAACTATGTCTGCAAAGTCTCATTCAGATGTTCTTTTTCACATACATGTTCTATCAGTGTTTTTTTATTGATAGAACACATATACATATTCCATGGGGCTATTCACATGTGTGTGTTGTTTTTGTGCTCCAATTCCCCCAACAGAATCTCAAGGTCATATTTGTTTTTTATCTGCTTCACACATCCAAATCACTCACTTTACAGAGTCAGAAGATCATATGAAAAAATCTACAATTTTGGTCCAGAAAACTTGGACTGTTTTCATCTGTATTGTCATTTGTGTGTCATTCAAGTGTCCTTATTTTACATCCGTGTGGCATCGATATTTACATATCAACATTTTAAAATATCCATGAAGAAATACAGTTTCCTGTTACTAATGACAAAATATCCATAAAAATTGGATGCAATATGGATGTTCTGAATGGGGTATGATTTTTCTTTGCGCATCCATAGACTTGAATTGGCGATTTGCATACGATATACAGAGTAGAAATGGTGCATGCAGCATTTTTTTCTCTTTTTTTACGGACCAAATAATCTGAACAGCCCCATTGAATTACATTATTTAATGTGCTGTCCAATATTTACTAAGAAAGCATACATCCGCATAACACGTGTGTTGGAATTAACCCATAGTTTGTGGGTTCATGAAAATCACTGACAGCACTAGGACACCATTAGTGTGCAGTCTGTGATTGCAATGGGTAGTGGAAGCTTTGTAATTTATTTATTTATTTTTTTCATACCTGAAAAAAATCACTGACACATATAACAAACCATGAGAAAAATTGGATCCAATGCACTATTTCTTGCACTGTATTTTGTGTACATGAAAAAGTAAATAAGCCTAAATGAGGCTTTAAGTAGTATAGATATATCAAAACACTTACCGATTGCTGTCTTTCCCAGTTTTTTTTACAGCGTTACTCTGGTCTTATTCTTAGGCCGGGGTCAGACTTGCAAGAAACTCGGACGAGTCTCGCACGTCATTACCCGGCACTTCAGATCGTAGCAAGCAGTGCTGGGTATTGACGTGCGAGACTCGTCAGAGTTTCTCGCAAATCTGACCCCGGCCTTAGTCACATGAATTCAGCTCCAACTAGCCAGATCACACAGGGGGAGGCTCCATAGAATTACATTGTAATGCCCGGATCACACATGCGAGAAACACGGCCGAGTGTCGCATGTTAATACTGGGCACTGCTGCCGGCACTCGGATCTGAGCGTGCGGCTACATAGCAATACATGCAGCTGAACGCTCTGCTCCTGAGTAACATGCGAGACTCCACCGTGTTTCTCGCATGTGTGATCCCGGCCTAAGAGCGACTTATGTTGCATTCATGAACTCCTGGGTCTTTCAGGTAGTCGGGAGTTGAAGTCACATGAGTTAGAAGAGGAAATCAGGGAAAACGACGATTTGTAAGTATTTTAGGCTTCAAGTTGAGGGGATAACACTTACAGCAGGTGAAATAAGTATTAAAGGCGTCACCAATTTTCTAAATAAATATATCTCTAAAGGTGCTGTTGACATGAAATTCTCACCAGATGTCGGTAACAACCCATCAAATTCACACAGGCTAAGAAATTAAACCATAGATGTCCATAAATTTAGTTATGTGTAATAATGAGAAATGACACAAGGAAAAAGTATTGAACACAGTTACTAAAACTTATTTAATACTTTTGTACAAAATCCTTTGTTGGTCATAATAGCATCAAGTCGCCTCCTGTATAGAGAATCTAGTTGTATGCATTGCTCAGGTGTAATTTTGGCCCATTCTTCCACACAAACACTTTTCACATCCTGAAGGTCCCCTGGGCTCTTTCTATGAACTCTGACCATTAGTTCCTCCCATAAATTTTCTATTGGATTCTGGTCAGGTTATTGGCTGGACCATTCTAGCAGCTTTATTTTTTTCTCTGAAACCAATTGAGAGTTTCCCTGAGTGTGTGATTAGGATTATTGCTTTCCTGAAATGTCCACCACCATTTTATCTTCATCATCCTGCTTCATCTCGGCAGATTTTTATCAAGAATGTCTCGTTACATTTGTCCACTTATCCTTCTTTCAGTTGAAGTTTGCCAGTGTCGTATGCACCCGGCCCCCAGCGACGCAGAGGTGAGTATGTCTTTTTTTTATTTGCAGCAGCAGCATATGGTGCATAATCTATGGAGCATCTTATGGAGGCAGCATATGTGGGCATAGTCTATGGAGCATCTTATGGGGGCAACATATGGGGGGCATAATCTATGGAGCATCTTATGGGGGCAGCATATGGGGGCATAATCTATGGAGCATCTTATGGGGGGCAGCATATGGGGGCATAATCTATGGAGCATCTTATGGGGGCAGCATATGGGGGCATAATCTATGGAGCATCTTATGGGGCAGCATATGGGGGCATAATCTATGGAACATCTTATGGGGGCATAATCTATGGAGCATCTTATGGGGCAGCATATGGGGGCATAATCTATGGAGCATCTTATGGGGCAACATATGGGGGCATAATCTGTGGAGCATATTATGGGGGCATAACCTATGGAGCATCTTATGGTGCATCATATGGGGGAATAATCTATGGAGCATCTTATGGGGGCCTATTCTATGGAGCATCTTATGGGGAATAATCTATGGAGTATCTTATGGGGCCATAACCTTTATGGAGCAGCATATGGGGCTTAGTCTATGGAGCATCTTATTGGGGCATATTCTATGGAGCATCTTATGGGGCCATAACCTTTATGGGGCATATTCTATGGAGCATCTTATGGGGCCATCATAAAATGTAAGGAGTATTATAAGGGGCTCCTGATTCAATATGGATATTCAAAAATATTTATCCTACTGATGTCGCAATTACTTTTACTTTTATTGGTATCTATTTTTATTTTTGAAATTTACCAGTAGCTGCTGCATTTTCCATCCTAGGCTTATACGCGAGTCAATACGTTTTCCCAGTTTTTTGTGGCAAAATTAGGGGTGTCTGCTTATACTCGGGTCGGCTTATACATGAGTATATATGGTATATTCTCCCACTATTTGACAGGTTTGTCTAAATGTTGTTGAGCAAACTTTAAACGTGCTTGAGGCTGTGTGCCCACGATGCGATTTTTAAGCGTTTTTGCCATGATTTTCGGCGCGAAAATGCTGCGAAAACATTTAAAAATCTTGTACAGAATGCACCCCATGCATTCCTATGGCATTCCGCACATGCTGTGCTAATGCTGCGCTTTTTTCCACAGCGGAATCGCATTGCGGAAAAAATCGCAGCATGCTCATTCTTTTGTGCGGAATCGCAAAGAATTGCCGCGATTCCGCACCCATAGGAATGCATGAGAATCGCTTACTTCCCGCATGTGGCTATGCCCACAGTGCACGAAGTTAAGCGTCTCATGTGCGGTTGGTACCCACGGTATGGAGGAGATTAGACTGTCCTCCAGGCACTGGGTACCATACCCCTGTTAAAAAAAAATGAAAAATAAAAAATCGGGGTATATTTACCTTCCGACGTCCCGCGCTGCCTTCCCGGGCCACAGCGTTCCTAGTAATGCCTTGCGGCAAGGTCCTGTGATGACGTAGTCTCGTCTCGCGTGACTCTAGCGGTCTTGTGAGATCGCTATAGCAACACGAGACCAACGTCATCACAGGTCTCGCAAGGCATCGCTGGGAAGGGGAGCGTCGCTGAGACTGCGTGGGACGTCGGAAGGTAAATATACCCCGATTTTTTATTTTTTAATTATTTTTTACATTCTTTCTTTTACTATTGATGCTGCATAGGTGGTCTCAATAGTAAAAACCTGGTCACACTTGTCAAACACTATGTTTGATGAGTGTGACCAACCTGTCAATCACTTTCCAAGCGATGCTTCAAATCGCTTGGAAAGTGCTTGAATATTGCACGCGAAAATCGCGAACATAATCGCGGTAAAATCGCGCAGAAAAAACAGTGCGATTTCTGGGAAGGAGTCCGGTTTTCAGTGTCCAGATTTAAACGCAACGTGGGCACATATCCTGAATATGATTTTTGTTCAGCAATGGAGTCTTGCTTGGTGGGCGTGCATAGAGGCTATGGAGTGCATTACTTTATTTTAAACAATTGTACCTGCTAATTGTAGGTTTTTCTGTAGCTCTCCACAGGTGGTCCTTGGCTCTTAAGGTACTGTCACAGGATCGCTAGTGCATCACTAAGTGGTCGCTAGTGAGCTGCCACACAGGCAGATCTCACCAGCGACAGCAGCGGTCGGAGGTCGCTACTTACCTGTCAGACGAGGCGATCCTGACGTCCTCCCACCCGCGTCCACGCGTCGCTCATTGGCGCCACAGGAAGCCCAGCAGGAAGCTGACAACGAGAAACAGCCCAGGACGTTCTCGCGCGACCAGTGATTATCAGCGGGGGGAGCCGGTTGGAGGTAAGTATCACACATAGCGATATCGCTAGCAATATAGCTGCTACGTCACAAAAACCAGTGACGTTATAGCGATATTGCTAGCGATATCGCTTAGTGTAACAGGCCCTTTAGACAAGTCGTCTGATAACTCTTTTCAATCGTCTGTCTGAAATCTTGCAGAGAGCACGTGGTTGTGGTTGGTATATGGTAATATGATGTTATTTCCACTTCTGGATTACAGTGCTAACAATGCTCACTGGAACAATCAGTTTAGAAATTCTTCTCTAACCAATGCCATCAGTATGTTTTGCAACAATAAGGTTGCAAAGGTTTTGAGATAGCTCACTATATTTACCAAATTGGTAATGAGGCACCTTTTTATAGGCCATCAGGTAAACTAGCTCATATTGTTTTTCACTAAGTGATAGATTTCAGTTGGTGTTGTGACTTTCTATGGCTTTTTGAACCTTTCTTTCTATGTGTTCAATACTTTTTCCCTGTGTCATTTTCATTATTCCAGATAACTTAATTTATGAGCATCTATCATTTAGTTTCTTTGCGTGTGTGCATTGGGTAGGTTCTTGTTGACATCTTGTGAGAATTTCATGTCAATACCATCTTTTGAAATATATTTACTTAGAAAATTTTTGACCTGTTCAATACTTATTTCATCTGCTCTATGTCGGGAGTGCTAGTTTGATTAGTTTAGGTAATACCATTTTAGCTGCTCTGTATCATTTACTGAAAATTTAGACAAATTCATCAAAGCTGTCACGCAAGATTTATGACGTAAATCTTTGAAAAGTCACAAAATTCCGACGCAACTTGGAATTGTGTCTATATTTTTCAACTTTTGATGTTTTTCTGCAAGCTTCTCCAAGGTACGCGAAAATGTGCAGAGCTGGATTTTGATGGGGCTCATCAAGGGCGAAATGCCCCAGCTTGTCTGAATCATGAAAAATTGTGGTATTCCATACACCGCAATAGAAAAAAGATAGACAAGCACACAGTATAAGGTAGAGGAAGTTAGGCTGAGGTGAGTTACACCAGAAAGGTGTACGTTACTTGCCAGAGGCTCCAGATTCATGAAGACGTGTGCATCGCTCAATGAATCAGGGGTGTCTGACTCCAGCACACACCCTCTCATCAAGACCGGTATGAACAACGTTGGTCTTGATGAATATGGCCCTACAGTGGCATGTATAAGCTGGGCACCACTTGTAAAAATTGCTGTTACTGTGAACAGTTAAGCAAGTTGAAGATGAAATTATCTCTAAAAGGCCTAAAGTTAAAGATGATGCATTTCATTTGTATTTTAGTAAAAAAAAATACATATGTAGTATTTTTTTTTTTTCATTTTAAAAATTATAAAAAGTGAAATGGATCGATGTTAAAGTTTGTGCACCTTTGGAGATTTGTGTGCTCAGAATGCTTTGACCAAGGTTTCCTACCTTAATTAGACTGTTAGGGTTATGGCTTGTTCACTATCATCATTACTAAAGGCCAGGTGATGCAAATTTCCCAGTTTTATAAATACCAGCCTCCTCTAATCTTCTGTTAAAAAAAAAACGCAGCCATGGGTTTTTCTGAGCAGCTGCCTAGCACTCTGAAAATGAAAATTGTGGAGACCCACAAAGGTCTGGAAGACCAAGCTAGATTTCAGTGAGAGCTGCTTGTAGGATTGCTAGGATCAATCTTGCTTTGGGTTTGCGCTCCAGACAACGGCATGGGGAACAATGAATGGATCCAATGAAATTTCAACAAATTCTTGATGCAAACATAACACCATCTGTAAAAAAATAGCTGAAGATGAAAAGAGGATGACTTATACAAATGAATATTGATCCTAAACGCTTGTCAAAATCCACAATAGACTACCTCAAAAGGCGCAAGCTGAAGGTTTTACAATTGCCTTTCCAGTCCCCTGATCTAAATATCATTGAAAACCTGTGGCTAGACCTCTAAATAGCAGTGCATGGAAGACAACTCAGGAGGAAGAATGGAAAATCCCTCAATCAAGAATTGAAAGACTCTTGGTTGGCTACAAAAAGAGTTTATAAGCTGTCATACATTCAAATGGGGGTGCCACTATGCTGGGTGCCCAAACATTTTCATCGGCCTGTTTTCCTTTTTTGTAATTTTTAAAATGTAAAATATAAAAATTATTTTTTCTTTCCCTAAAATACAAAGGAAATCTGTCATCTTGAACTTTAAGCCTTTTAGAGATCATTTAATCTTCAACTTGTTTAACTATTCACAATAACAGTAATTTTGACCAGGGGTGCCCAAACTATTGCATGCCACTATGTATCATTTTATACAAAAAAACATTTGCAACTGTAAATGTGTCAGTATTAATCATCCATGAGATGGTTTTACATATATCTTCCCTGCAGTTTTAGATGCAGATTTTATAGTCAAAAACAAAAAATGGATCCAGCAAGAAGGAGAATTTTAAAGTTGGATTTCAAATATCCAGATTGTCTCTTCAGAGAGGAAGAGGACTTAAACTCTAGTGCTACCCATTGGAAGTAGTAAATCCTACAAGGCAATATCCATCCTTTAACAAGCCTTGTAATATGACTTAAAATAAAATCCAAATCAGAATTTCAATATGCAGACACGGTGTTTTGGGTATTACCCTCATCAGTGCAGAGTACTAGATCTGATTTAGCCTAGTGAGAGGCTAAGACTGGATTCTAAGGGGTAAGTTTTCTCCTTTTGGAGAGTGACATGCTAGATCTGGCACACCAGTATGAGGAGACTTAAAAGACTTGTACGCTAATCTGGAAAATAAATATGCAAATTATCTCATCAAAGAGAAGAGGATTGGAACTTTAGTGCCACCTAAGACTTAGATCCCAGTCTTAGTCTCTCACCTAGCTAAGTCAGATCTCATACTTTGCACTGACGAGGGGCAATAACCAGATACACCGTGTCGAATATTGAGATTCTGATTTGGCCTTTATGCTAAGTCATGTTGCAAGGCTCTTTAAAGGGTTGATATTGACTTGTAGGCTTGCTACTTTTAGTAGGTGGCACTAGAGTTCAAGTACTCTTCCTCTCTGAAGAGACAATTTGCATATTTAATTTACCAGAGGAGCACACAAGTCTCCTCATACTGGCATGCCAGAACTGGTATGTCACTCTCCATAAGGAGAAAACTTTCCTTTTAGAAAGATGGATTTCCACATTGCTGAGGCAACAAAAACTAAATCTCCGAGCATGCCAAAATACTCGGAGACCACCCGAGCATGCTCGGGGAGACCCGAGCAACGAGTATACTCGCTCATCACTAGTGCCTACTTGTTACTTAACCCTACTTACTGTCATGTAAGTTGCTTCAACTAAATCCCAGCTATATTATCCCCCCTCTTTTACATGCATACCTTGTGACAATATACTCCACGTCATCACCCATGGAAAAATTTGTGAACACTAGTAGTTCTAAATCTGTTAAAACCAGAGGACAGGTTGCTAAGTCTCCTCCTAAAACATCGGACTCTTCTATTGCTATGTCTGAAGAATCTTTACAAGCCACCGCCGCTTCTATCACATTGAAGCTCATGCCGGCAATCGACGCCAGACTTCAAGCTTTTCAATCCTCGTTGTAAACAATCATATCTCAATTAACTGATCATACCAATAAAATCTCAGCGGCAGAGCAGCGAATCTCCAATTTAGAGGATACTGTACAATCCTACACTGCACAAATAAAGGACAGAGATCATGCAATAGAGCAGCTGTAGGAAAAACTCGATGACTTGGAAGATTGGAGTCGTCGAAACAATTTTCGGATCATTGGCATCAATGAGTCAGTGAAAGACCTTCATCACTTTACATCCTCATGGCTCCCACGGGCACTTAATTTGCTGGACCTGCCTGGCTCCATGGTAGTAGAGTGAGCGCACAGGACTGGACCTGAAAGTTCCGATCCAAAAGCTCTCCCACGCCCTGTTATTTTTAAGTTGCTTAATTATCAGGACAAATTGCAACTGCTTCAGGCGTTTCGAGCCATCTCACACAGAGAAATATGAGGGGCATTCCCCTCTTATGTTCCAAGATTTCTCCGCTTTAGTAGCGGCCAAGTGCCGTGCTTTTTCACTAGTTTGTAAAATGTTGTATGACAGGAGCGTTCGTTTTGCCCTCCTATACCCTGCACGCCTTCGGGTAGTGCTTCATGAAAAGCCGGTGTTTTTTGATGATCCTGACGCAGCCTCGAGGGAGGTGGAGCGTTCCTCCCGGGCACCTTCTCCTGTTACTTAACTCTGATTTCTGGTCATATGTTTTATTTCCTTTAAGTATTGGGATCTGGGTGATGTGATCTCATTGTACAAGAGTTACCTAGGTGGATGCATCAAGCTTCTTCAGACCTGACACAGACTCAGTGCCTTTTTGCTCACCATTGACAACACTACGTCCATGTCCCTTAACAACAGGCTTTTTTTTGCATTTTGGGTTTTGTTCACAGATTTTCAGATGTTAATGCACCAGCTAGCCAAAATAGTGTGGAAAATGGCCTGGTGCGTGCTTGGTAGCAGGCAGTAGGAAATGTTTGGACTACTGCTTTGCGTAGGGCACTAACCGCCTTTTTAAGAGGACTAATGTGGACAGCAGAAGGCAGGCTCTGACCCCAAAAACAGCAGGGAAAATGGCCTGGTGCGTGCTTGGTAGCAGGCAGTAGGAAATGTTTGGAGTACTGCTTTGCGTAGGGCACTTAACACCTTTTTAAGTGACCTAATGTGGACAAGCAGAAGCCAGGCTCTGACCCCAAAAACAACAGGGAAAATAGACTGGTGCTTTAAAAAAAAAAAAAACGAAAAAAAAAAAAACACGGAGCACTAAATGCTAGTACTCTGTGTTAGAAAAATATTGCTTCGCCTCTAACAAGAGCTGTTTTAAGATGGACACTGGAAGAACACTTTAACCTCTCCCTGCCTAATACACATTCTATCCCTCCGTGTACTCTGACTGTGTTGTGTGTCTTCAGCTATGAAAAGAGCTATTTTTTTGTGGTATTATGGAGCTAGTGACCTGCTGCTTTAAACTCCCTGCTCAAGTATCTCTCTCTCTATCCCTACTCTACACTGACCTAGTATACACTTCAGGTAGCCCTGAAAAGGGCTTTTGTGTTATCAAGAGGCCTAAAGACTCTCCCTAGCAGCTGAGCGATCTCTCCCTAGGCTTGTAGAAAGCAGGCTCCGGATGCACTGTGCGCAAAATGGCGGCGGCAGGACTTCAATATACCCTGGGTGGCCAGCCAATCACAGTATTGCCACAACCAAGATGTTTGCGGCATTACTGTGACTGGTTAAGAAACCCAGCATGTTTAGTGGCTTCAAAGGAGGCGCCAAAACTGCAGGGGCGGGACATCCAAAAATAGCGAGGCGAGTAGACAAGTAATTGCAATGTAACGAGTAACCCGAATACCGCGCTATCCGTGCGAATAGTAGCGAATACACTCACTGATCACTAGTCATGATACTTATTGTATGTAACTGTAAAGTCCTGATATATGAACCATAATTCCCATAATCAATATTCTATAAACTGACCAGTAAAGGCATAATAAGTACAGATAACAGCATTGTTGCCATGTCCATTGTGAGGTAGTGACCCCTGTTACAGCTAGGGGGTACTGTGTGTTCTCCCCAGGATACGCACAGAGGCGTTTTGAGGCTATGAAGATGCATTGCAGTCACAAGCGCAGCTGGGTGTTAGAATCTGTTTAGTTTGTGACTATCCGCCATTTTCTTGTAGTGTTCTGGCTCCTGGTCTTTTTCCTCTGGTGCTGGGTTTGTCTTTGGTCAGGTGATTGTATCATCCTTTATTAACCTGTACCTGTCTCCCAGTCCTTGCTGGACAACAGTGTTAATCTGCTTGAGTTCTGGCTTGGAGCTTTGATTTGCCTTCTGTGTGTTTAATTAGTTCGGTGCTGGGACCTATGATTCTGCTAGTCTTAGTTTCTGTTTTCAGTTTGTTTCTGCAGCTTTCTCTTTGTTTTCTATTAGGAGGTTACCCTTTTTTTGTGCCCAGTCCTTAGATTTTTCAGGGACCCCCTTCCTCCTATCTATAGGTCTTCGCTTGAGATTAACCTAGGATCGTCGGTGGGTCTATTCGCAAGGAATGGGTGGCCCACTCCATCGTAGGGTATCAGCCTAGTCGTAGTGCAGGGGCAGTTTTCCCCCTTCTTCCCTAGTCCTGTGCTGCAGATCCATAACATGGGATTGCAATGGGGAAGCAGTGACCGATTTCACAGGTAGGGGTCGCTGTGTAGTCTCCCCAGGATATGCACGGACGTGTATGAAGGCCATAGGTGTGCATGGCAGTCATGGGCGTAGCTGTGACTGCAATGCAGACTGATAATAAAAGTGAGTGTTAGTCTTGGACATGTTAGTGTCCAAGACAGAGGTAGGGAAAACTTGCTCTGGATGTTGTTTGAAACAGATTGCAGTATGATAGTGTTGCAGTCTGTTCCATTCCAGATCCAGGTTTTCCATATGGCTGAAAGCCACAGGTTTCTGTGATAAAAGCGCTACAGGAAAGGGTTAGTGAGATCTGAGTGAGTGCTTAGTGAGTCTCAGGTGTGTCAGGGCCAGAGTGAGGCGTGAGCAACTCGCAGTGTACAGAGATGCAAGTAGTCCACGGTGACTGGTCTTGAATATGGATAGTCCTGTGCCCGGAGGTGAATGTCCTGTGTCTGAAAGAAGACTGGCATGTGTAGCGATAGCAAAACAGGTGGATATGGTGCCCAGCTGTGATCCGGAGGATATCCTGGACTGTGTACGGCTGCATGAGTATAGAGACTGTGATGCAGCGGTGCAAGACACCCATGGAAACTAGTCAGAGGAGGACTAGTGTGTGTAGTGCCTGCAACATATAATTCTGTGTGAACAGAGTCTTGGAAACGGCACATAGACACCCACGGGAACTAATTAGAGGAAGACTGGAGTGTTTAGTGTCTGTAAAATGAAGGATGCCGTATAATATATATTTTGCAAATGATGAAATGGATACTAATTATATGCACTGAAGTTAAATGGACTTGTGTGGATTGGGCTTTTATGTGTAAAGATAACACATTACAGAGACTTTTATGTTTGAATTTTGTGGGCCTCTTCACTGCGTATGGTGCTTTACACCATATATTCACAGAGTAAATGTAATGATACTTATTGTATGTAACTGTAAAGTCCTGATACATGAACCATAATTTGCAACACATTTCTCCCTTCTTATTCTAGGGGTTCATCAGGCAAAAAGATTTTCACGCAAAAAAAAGGGAGAGTGGGATGTGAACTATATGTAGCAATCGTAAAAGTCAATATCGACCATTTAACGAGCCTTTACAAATCAGAAGGATCACGTGGTACACTTTCGTCACTTGTACCAACGTGAGGTTCCACCCCCCCCTTTGGACACATAAGGTCAGCTTATCACAGTTTTACACAGACACTCCCTGTCCACACGGGCCCAGGGAGGCATGGGGAGTGAGAGGATGTGGCCCACACAGTCGCCGACATGGCACCACACTCGCTCTCCAGGCTGAGAGACCCTTTACACTAGCACAAGTGAAACATTCCTTGGTCAGCCCGGTAGAACTCCCACCAGTTCCTCATCAGATATAAGCCCATCTGTTAAGGGGATTACATCAGTCCAGAAACCAACCCCGGTAGCAAGGAAAGTTAAACCAAGATCAATGATGTGTCCATTTGTGGATCGACATAAAACAGCAGCCCAAGTTTAAATTATATACTTAATTACCTTTGGGGCACACTAGACAAAACACTATATACACAATGGTTCCACATACAGTTGTGGCCAAAAGTAAGTATTGACACCCCTGCAATTCTGTCAGATAATACTCAGTTTCTTCCTGAAAATGATTGCAAACACAAATTCTTTGGTATTATTATCTTCATTTAATTTGTCTTAAATGAAAAACCACAAAAGAGAATCACGCAAAACATTGATCATTTCACACAAAACTCCAAAAATGGGCCAGACAAAAGTATTGGCACCCTCAGCCTAATACTTGTTTGCACAACCTTTAGCCAAAATAACTGCGACCAATCGCTTCCGGTAACCATCAATGAGTTTCTTACAATGCTCTACTGGAATTTTAGACCATTCTTCTTTGGCAAACTGCTCCAGGTCCCTGATATTTGAAGGGTGCCTTCTCCAAACTGCCATTTTTAGATATCTCCAGAGGTGTTCTATGGGATTCAGGTCTGGACTCATTGCTGGCCACCTTAGAAGTCTCCAGTGCTTTCTCTCAAACCATTTTCTAGGGCTTTTTGAAGTGTGTTTTGGGTCATTGTCCTGCTGGAAGACCCATGACCTCTGAGGGAGACCCAGCTTTCTCACACTGGGCCCTACATTATGCTGCAAAATTTGTTGGTAGTCTTCTGACTTCATAATGCCATGCACACGGTCAAGCAGTCCAGTGCCAGAGGCAGTAAAGCAACCCCAAAACATCAGGGAACCTCCGCCATGTTTTAGTGTAGGGACCGTGTTCTTTTCTTTGAATGCCTCTTTTTTTCTCCTGTAAACTCTATGTTGATGCCTTTGCTCAAAAAGCTCTACTTTTATCTCATCTGACCAGAGAACATTCTTCCAAAACGTTTTAGGCTTTTCAGGTAAGTTTTGGCAAACTCCAGCCTGGCTTTTTTATGTCTCGGGGTAAGAAGTGGGGTCTTCTTGGGTCTCCTACCATACAGTCCCTTTTCATTCAGACGCCGACGGAGAGTACGGGTTGACACTGTTGTACCCTCGGACTGCAGGGCAGCTTGAACTTGTTCTTTATCCAACATCCGCACAATATTGCGTTGAAATCTCTTGTCAATTTTTCTTTTCCGTCCACATCTAGGGAGGTTAGCCACAGTGCCATGGGCTTTAAACTTCTTGATGACACTGCGCACGGTAGACACAGGAACATTCTGGTCTTTGGAGATGGACTTGTAGCCTTGAGATTGCTCATGCTTCCTCACAATTTGGTTTCTCAAGTCCTCAGACAGTTCTTTGGTCTTCTTTCTTTTCTCCATGCTCAATGTGGTACACACAAGGACACAGGACAGAGGTTGAGTCAACTTTAATCCATGTCAACTGGCTGCAAGTGTGATTTAGTTATTGCCAACACCTGTTAGGTGCCACAGGTAAGTTACAGGTGCTGTTAATTACACAAATTAGAGAAGCATCACATGATTTTTCGAGCAGTGCCAATACTTTTGTCCACCCTCTTTTTTATATTTGGTGTGGAATTATATCCAATTTGGCTTTAGGACAATTCTTTTTGTGTTTTTTCATTTAAGACAAATTAAATGAAGATAATAATACCAAAGAATTTGTGTTTGCAATCATTTTCAGGAAGAAACTGAGTATTATCTGACAGAATTGCAGGGGTGTCAATACTTTTGGCCACAACTGTATATAATGGTCAGATATGCAAATACAATAGTGGTAGGACAAAGTGTGCAGACTATAGGCATCATTTACCATTCAGATGGAAGACCTGGCTTGTGGTGGGAAGGGGTGGCTGCCACATGGGAGGCTCGTGGTCCCCTCTGTCCCTGACGTCTCCCCACACGATATGTCGTTGCGACCTCCCCAGAGAAAAAAGCATGGCCTTTACACGAGCATTTAACTTTAACCCTTTGGATCACTCCCCTCCTTCCACCTGGGCTAAACCTCAATCTCCCCTCATTGCCTCTGGCAGCTAAAAACCTAAGATGTTTAATAACTCCTTAATGGATGGTCCTAGGGAGGTGGTTTTGATGCCATCAGATCCGGTTGGGCCCTGCTATGCGTTGAGACCAAACAAAACTTTGCTACCTGGCTCCTCCTAGCCATTGTAAATATTTCCCCACCCTGGGGTGCTAGAATGGATCAAGACCCTGGAAGGCATTCAACCTGTTCCAGAGATCTCGAAAATTAACCGGTGTGTGGCTAGGATGTAAAATAAGTCCATATTCTCCTTACCAAATCCTAGCTGTATGAACAAAGCAGTCACACTGCATGGACTCCACATTGCAAGCAAGGCTTTTGTCCTGAGCTTAGCTGGCTCAAGGTGTGACATCTGTCACTCACAGCATTTTGAGGTTTGATCACATGTGGAGCTAGGTGTGCTATTACAGCTGCACAAAAGGAAGGGGGCTTTATAATCCCATGCCAAATAGGATACAAATAATTTACATTAAATTACATCTCCAATATTCTTCACAGTTTCTCATTGTGCCGAGTGCTAAGCCGATGTAAGGAGACTTATAGGTGATACATTGCGCCTTTGGAAATTTAAATAAGCAAATAGCTAGCCTCTTCAGAAAGCAAGAGGTCTTGAACTCTAGCGTCACCTATTGGATGTAGCTGTTCTAAAGGTAATATTGAACCTTTAACAAGCCATGCCACATGACTTAGGATAAGAAGCCAAACCAGAAACTTCATTTGCAGACACTTGTTTTGGTGTGCTTGCCCTCCTCAGTGCTTTAATAGGTGGGCTAGGATTCAAGTCATCTTTCTAAAGAGGCTATTTGCAATGTAGGCTCTTAACGTGACGTGAATAGATCTTTAGCTACCGCACACTTGCCTCTGGCTGTCGGTATGGCTGTATCCCTGCTTTCTCATTTTTTGCCAGTTTAATTGTGATGGAGTACAGATAGAGCTGGAGGCTAAGGAGATAAGTTGACCACTGGTTCACAATTGTACTTGACTTAAAAACAAAATAAAAGGGAATGTCCACACATCAGATTTGTTTCGCTGTATACATTTCTGTAATTCTTCCATTCAAATGACTGATTCTTCACCTGTGATGTTAGAATTCTGGTACACTATTTTTATGTTTAGTTTTGCCCAATGTATTTTTTGATTATATGCACATTGTAATAATCTTTATTCTTGAACTATCAGACAAGTGTCAGTCTATTGGCAACTCAAAATTGAATTTATGTTCTGTGGACAGAAAAACGTTGTCTGCAGTCCCGGCTTCTCATTAAATTGGCAAATACCTTTAGGCTCAGGTAATAATGAATTATAGTTCCAAAGCTTGAAAATCTTTCACTTTTCTCACATTTTAAAAATTTTACAATGTTACTTCTTCTAATGGCACACAATTTATTAACTCAGCAGAATCCCCAGATAGATCTAAAATGTCACCTTTCCAAACACCTTTCATAAACTGCCGTAATATTTTTCACATTGAAAGCTCTTAACACTTGTGCAATTTTTCCAATATAAATCATTTTGCAATATTCATCAGGTGTTGAATCTAAAGTAAATGTAATGATGTGAACGAAGAACGTTTTACGGACACAGACCTCATCCCCAATGCTTAGACTTGCCAACATTTTCATATCCTTCATTTGCTCGCAGAGTTTAAGATGAAATCTTCCATCATTTTACCTTTTTAGAACGATGAGTCATTTTATGACCAAGTCTGTTTGTGGTAATTGATGTCTAGCAGATTGCTTCACCACAGAACGTCCTTCCCCGGGGAAAGGTAGAAGGGAGGGCAGCCATACCAGTTTTGTATGAAGCACTGAATAACACGTAGCATAAAAGTGTCAACAATTATTATTACCTATTAGACATCTGCAAGGGTATCCTTCAACATGCAGCAATGTAATGTAATATGTAGTCTGTAGGTGCTTTATAAGTGCTAAGTCCCAATGTCTTAAACAGTATTATGTGTCCAGGTGAGAGGAGCTTCAGGGGACATCATACTTGTAGGATTTCTAAGCACAGGCCTCTATAGATCTGAAGAAAGTGTACATTTAACCCTAAAATGCAAAATTTATTCATTTAAAAATTTAAAAATCACCAAGAAAAACCCCTGTGCAAAGTAGTAAAGAACTTAGTCTGACAGATGTTCAGCAATATTAACCATTCAGACAAAGATGACTTATTCCAAATGTACAAGTAATGCACATATCACATCCTTTTTGCCTGCATATTTGATAGAATATGCTGACAAGGCCAAGTATCTAGCTCATGCAGAATAGGGGTACAGCAATATGATTATGGATAATCAAGTTATATCCCAGGTCATAACACAATGGGACCTACGAGACCCTAGGATATCATCTAGGCTGTTACTGTCTTGCAGCGGAGGTTGGCACCCTAAATATACGAGATTTGGCATCCCCGCTACATGGCAGCTCTCCCTTAATTACCTAATATGTCCCTGCTTACCCACCTGATATTTGGGAACGTCTAATCTAGACAACATAGGTACTAATCTCTATGGGGTGCTTAAGAGAAGATATCACATCGAAGTATTGATGACTTATTGTTATAGTCACTTGTCAGAAATTATTGCCTCTATGCCTCTGCCTTGACACATTTCTATATATATAGGTTCATCAGGAGGCCTGGCTTCAAATTCATTAGAAGTGGAAATTGATAGTAGATAGTCATAAGCCAACACTACAATGGGCTTATGAAGAACTACTATCAATTTCCCTCTAATTGGTGCCAACTTCCGCTGCTAGACAGGAGCAGCCTGGAGGATAGCCTAGGGTCTTGAAAGTCCCATTGTGTTATGACCGGTGATATAACTTGTTTATCCATAATGATATTGTTGTACCCCTGTTCTGCATGAGATAGATACTTGCCCTTGTAAGCATATTCTATCAAATCTACAGGCAAAAAGGAGGACGTGTGCATTATTTCTCAAAATTCTTTTTATTAGGGGATTTTTACAGTATAGGGGATAATGGGTCAGGAAAGCAATGAAGGGAAAGGAAGACAACCAAACAAAGGAAAAGATGCTACTCCAGGACTGACCTTGGGGAGATGGTGGCTCACTCCTAGGAACGGGTAGCTGGGATGGCCCGGGAGAATGTCCAATAGATGCAGGCAGACAGAGAAGATGACAGGAACTGCAGGTGCAGATAGGACAGTCTGACATAGAGCTGAGCACTGGCGGGTGCAGCTGGCTCGGCTTCCGTTGAGGTGAGCACTGGTGGGTGCAGCTGGCACTGCTGCCATTGAGGTTAGCACTGGCGGTTGCAGCTGGCTCGGCTGCTGTTGAGGTGAGCACTGGCAGGTGCAGCAGGCTGAGATGCAAGTACTGGGACCTGATAACTGACAAGCGTGTTAGCAACAAACTCACAACATTGCACAGGCACCTCCATGTTGGAGGAGGCATTTTAAATAGTAAGAGACCTCCAGCTATTGGCTAAAGACACTTTAGAGGAAAGCACGCGTGCTCTAAGTACAGTGCCTTGACACCTGCTTGGAGTGCGCGCACCCTGGGCAGCAGCAGAACGGGACCCTCGGCGGTGAGTAGGCTGGTTTCTCTGCAGGGAGAGAGGCACTGCAGGCAGAGATGCGGGCGCTACAGTACCCCCTCTTTTGCCTCCTCTTTTTCAAGCCTGCCAAAAATTTCTCCAGGAGGAGAGGAGCATGGATGTTCTCCCTGGCCTCCCAGGACCACTCCTCAGGACCAAACCTCTTCCAATCCACAAGAAAGAAGGTCTTTCCTCTTACCTTCTTGGTGGTCAAAATGTTCTCTACCTCGAAAACGTCTTCAGCGCTGACAGGAGTCAGAGTGGCACCAGGAACATTGAAATAACTGAAGACAACCACTTTGAGAAGAGACACATGGAAGGAATTGGGGATTTGCAAGGAGGCCGGAAGTTTGAGTTTGTAGGCTACTGGATTAATCCGTTTCAACACCTCGAAGGGACCACTGAAGCGAGGACCCAATTTATAGGATGGTATCTTGAGGCAGATATACAGTGGGTACAGAAAGTATTCAGACCCCTTTAAATTTTTCACTCTGTTTCATTGCAGCCATTTGGTAAATTCAAAAAAAGTTCATTTTTTTCTCAATTAATGTACACTCTGCACCCCATCTTGACTGAAAAAAACAGAAATGTAGAAATATTTGCAAATTTATTAAAAAAGGAAAAACGAAATTACATGATTATAAGTATCCAGAACCTTTGCTCAGACACTCATATTTAAGTCACATGCTATCCATTTCCTTGTGATCCTCCTTGAGATAGTTCAACTCCTTCATTGGAGTCCAGCTGTGCTTAATTAAACTGATAAGAATCGAATTGTAAAGGCACACACCTGTCTATATAAGACCTCACAGCTCACAGTGCATGTCAGACCAAATGAGAATAATGATGTCAAAGGAACTCAGAGACAGAATTGTGGCAAAGCATAGATATGGACAAGGTTATGAAAGAATTTCTACAGTACTCAAGGTTCCAAACTGAGCAATCTGAAATTAAGGAAAGAGAGCGCACATAGGGCGATAAAAGTGATTTTTTGGGTGACAATACACGGTTAGTGCACTCACCTTTACAGGTTGTGAACAGTCACAGCCACTTGCAGAATGTGAAAGGAACCAGTGGTCACTGCAGACTCCCGTAGATACCAATGTCATAAAGGAGGAAGAAAAAGACTGGGTTTTTCAATGTATCCGCGCTGACCACACAAGGACAGAAATATTCTCCATAGCTTTATTTGGCACAATAAAGCTATGAAGAATATTTGTCCTTGTGTGGTCAGCGTGGATACATTCAAAAACTCGGTCTTTTTCTTCCTCCTTTGTGAAACTGAGCAATCGTGAGAGAAGAGCCTTGGTGAGAGAGGAAAAGAAGAACCCCAATGTCACTGTGGCTGAGCTCCACAGATGTAGTATTGAGATTGTGCAATGTTCCTCTCAGTCAACTATCAATGCAGCCCTCCATCAGTCGGGCCTTTATGGCAGCGTGGCCCGACGGAAGCCTCTCCTCAGTGCAAGACATATGAAAGCCCGAATAGAGTTTGCTAGAAAACACATGAAGGACTCCCAGACTATGAGAAATAAGATTCTCTGGTCTGGAGACAAAGATAGAACTTTTTGGTGATAATTCTAAGCAGTATGTGTGGAGAAAACTAGGCACTGCTCATCACCTGCCCAATACAATCCCAACAGTGAAACATGGTGATGGCAGCATCATGCTATGAGGGTGTTTTTCAGCTAAAGAGACAGGACGAATGGTTGCAATTGAAGAAAACATGAATGCGACCAAGTACAGAGATATCCTGGATGAAACTTCTTCCAGAGTGCTCTGGACCTCATACGTGGCCGAAGGTTCACCTTCCAACAAGACAATGGCCCTAAGCACATAGCTAAAATAACAAAGGAGTGGCTTCAGAAAAACTCTGTGATCATTCTTGACTGGCCCAGCTAGATCCCTGACCTTAACCCAATTGAGCATCTCTGGAGAGACCTGAAAATGGCTGTCCACCCACGTTCCCCATATAACCTGATGCAACTGGAGAGAATCTGCAAGGAAGAATGGCAGAGGATCCCCAAATCCAGGTGTGAACAACTTGTTGCATCATTCGCAAGAAGACTCATGGCTGTACTAGCTCAAAAGGGTGCTACTACTCAATACTGAGAAAAGAGTCTGAATACTTATGACCATGTGATATTTCAGTTTTTCTTTCTTAATAAATTTGCAAAAATTTCTACATTTGTTTTTTTTCAGTCAAGATGGTTTCACACTTGTGGTTTTTTTAGCGCATAAATGCGCATGTTTTTTTTCCTATTCTTAACATGGGTTCGCATAGTCATGCGTTTGTACGCGTTTGTATGTGCATGCGGTTTTTTTGTAGTGTGCGCCCGGGCGCACAAAATGCATCCTGTTGCATTTTTTGTGCGCCCAACCTGTCTCAAAAAAACGCATGCGCACGCAATGCGCATGAAATTCATCCAAAAACACATTATAGTCTACGGGAGCGCTGACATGCGCATGTCATTTGTAAAAACCATGCGCAAAAAAACAAGAAAACGCATAAAAAACGCATGATGCGTTTTTTTATGCGCGTTTGCACTGCGCACGCAGCGCAAAAAGATGCAAGTGTGAAAGTAGCCTTAATGAGAAAAAAATGAACTTTTTTGAATTTACCCAATGACTGCAATGAAACAGAGAGTGTAAAATTTAAAGGGGTCTGAATACTTTCCATACCCACTGTACCTAGATGATAGCCAGACCTTATCTCCAGGATGAAGCAGAGGTGAATCCAGACGTCTCTTATCCGCGTGTCTTTTCATCCGTTTGGAGGATTTTACCAAAGACGCTTTGGTATCCTCCCAGGTCTCAGAAAATTTCCTGACGAGGGAGTCGGCAGCAGGAATATCGAAGGTGACAGCCACAGGGAATGGCACATTGGGGCTTTGACCATAGACCACAAAAAATGGAGATTTGGCCGAAGACTAGCTCAGGTGGTTATTGTAAGAGAATTTGGCCTAAGGCAGGAGCTCAGCCCATTCACTGTGATGAGCATTGACAAGATGTTGGAGAAAATTAGTCAGGATCTAAATTACTTGTTCCACTTGGCCATTGGACTGAAGATGGTAAGAAGATGAGAAATCCAAAGTAACATCCAGTAGCTTTGTTAGCCCTCCAGAAACGAGAGGTAAACTGGACACCTCTATCGGAGACTATGTGAAGCAGTAGACAATGGAATCGAAAAATCTGAATGAATTATTTTGCCAGTACTGGCACAGATGGAAGAGTGGATAGCGGGATGAAATGAGCCATCTTGGAAAAAATGATCCACCACCACCCAGATGATGGTATATCCAGCCAACACTGGCAGATGCGTGAATAAATCCATGGAGATATGCTGCCAGGGAGCAGACGGCACAGGCAAGGGAAGCAACCTACCGGTCAGAAGCTGTTTGGGAGTCTTATTTTGGGCGCGCGAAAGACAAGCGGAGACGAAATTTGAAACATCTTTGCCCAGAGTTGGCCACCAATAGTGTCGAGAGATAAGGAGAGTAGTCTTCTGTCTGACATGGTCTGCCACCTTAGAAGAATGTCCCCAGAGAAGAACCCCCTTCCTGTCAGGTTCAGCCACATACAGTTGTGGCCAAAAGTATTGACACCCCTGCAATTCTGTCAGATAATACTAAGTTTCTTCCTGAAAATAATTGCAAACACAAATTCTTTGGTATTATTATCTTCATTTAATTTGTCTTAAATGAAGAAACACAAAAGAGAATGACACAAAAAGCAAAACATTGATCACTTCACACAAAACTCCCAAAATGGGCTAGACAAAAGTATTGTCACCCTCAGCCTAATACTTGGTTGCACAACCTTTAGCCAAAATAACTGCGACCAACCGCTTCCGGTAACCATCAATGAGTTTTTAACAATGCTCTGCTGGAATTTTAGACCATTCTTCTTTGGCAAACTGCTCCTGGTCCCTGATATTTGAAGGGTGCCTTCTCCAAACTACCATTTTTAGATCTCTCCACAGGTGTTCTATGGGATTCAGGTCTGGACTCATTGCTGGCCACCTTAGAAGTCTCCAGTGCTTTCTCTCAAACCATTTTCTAGTGCTTTTTGAAGTGTGTTTTGGGTCATTGACCTGCTGGAAGACCCATGACCTCTGAGGGAGACCCAGCTTTCTCACACTGGGCCCTACATTATGCTGCAAAATTTGTTGGTAGTCTTCTGACTTCATAATGCCATGCACACGGTCAAGCAGTCCAGTGCCAGAGGCAGCAAAGCAACCCCAAAACATCAGGGAACCTCTGCCATGTTTTAGTGTAGGGACCGTGTTCTTTTCTTTGAATGCCTCTTTTTTTCTCCTGTAAACTCTATGTTGATGCCTTTGCCCAAAAAGCTCTACTTTTGTCTCATCTGACCAGAGAAAATTCTTCCAAAACGTTTTAGGCTTTTTCAGGTAAGTTTTGGCAAACTCCAGCCTGGCTTTTTTATGTCTCGGGGTAAGAAGTGGGGTCTTCCTGTGTCTCCTACCATACAGTCCCTTTTCATTCAGACGCCGACGGAGAGTACGGGTTGACACTGTTGTACCCTCGGACTGCAGGGCAGCTTGAACTTGTTTGGATGTTGGTCGAAGTTCTTTATCCAACATCCGCACAATCTTGCGTTGAAATCTCTTGTCAATTTTTCTTTTCCGTCCACATCTAGGGAGGTTAGCCACAGTGCCATGGGCTTTAAACTTCTTGATGACACTGCGCACGGTAGACACAGGAACATTCTGGTCTTTGGAGATGGACTTGTAGCCTTGAGATTGCTCATGCTTCCTCACAATTTGGTTTCTCAAGTCCTCAGACAGTTCTTTGGTCTTCTTTCTTTTCTCCATGCTCAATGTGGTACACACAAGGACACAGGACAGAGGTTGAGTCAACTTTAATCCATGTCAACTGGCTGCAAGTGTGATTTAGTTATTGCCAACACCTGTTAGGTGCCACAGGTAAATTACAGGTGCTGTTAATTACACAAATTAGAGAAGCATCACATGATTTTTCGAACAGTGCCAATACTTTTGTCCACCCTCTTTTTTATGTTTGGTGTGGAATTATATCCAATTTGGCTTTAGGACAATTCATTTTGTGTTTTTTCATTTAAGACAAATTAAATGAAGATAATAATACCAAAGAATTTGTGTTTGCAATCATTTTCAGGAAAAAACTGAGTATTATCTGACAGAATTGCAGGGGTGTCAATACTTTTGGCCACAACTGTATATAATGGTCAAATATGCAAATACAATAGTGGTAGGACAAAGTGTGCAGACTATAAGCATCATTTACCATTCAGATGGAAGACCTGGCTTGTGGTGGGAAGGGGTGGCTGCCACATGGGAGGCTCGTGGTCCCCTCTGTCCCTGACGTCTCCCCACACGATATGTCGTTGCGACCTCCCCAGAGAAAAAAGCATGGCCTTTACACGAGCATTTAACTTTAACCCTTTGGATCACTCCCCTCCTTCCACCTGGGCTAAACCTCAATCTCCTCTCATTGCCTCTGGCAGCTAAAAACCTAAGATGTTTAATAACTCCTTAATGGATGGTCCTAGGGAGGTGGTTTTGATGCCATCAGATCCGGTTGGGCCCTACAGAAGGGTAGACAAGATAAGTCTAGTGGAGCGAATGTGATTATTTTGAAGGGCTTGATGATATGTTTAGGCTCCTCCTTCTGGTCAGAGGCCTGGAAGGACCTGAAGAGCCGCATCTGCCTTAATGTTTTTATCATCCGGTCGAAAGTGGAGTGTGAAGTTGAAGCGAGCGAAGAACAAAGACCAACTGGCTTGACAGGGGTTCAGTCGCTGAGCAGACAGCAGATAAGCCAGATTCTTGTGGTATTTGTAAATTACCACAGAGTGCAACGCTCCTTCCAGCAAGTACCGCCACTCCTCCAGAGCCAGCTTGATCGCAAACAGTTCTCTATCGCCAATAGAGTAATTACATTCTGGTGGCAAGAAGAGCTTAGAGAAAAAAAACACAGGTCAACATGCGACTGGATGAAGGCTTCTGAGTGAGTATGGCTCCAGCCCATGTGGAAGATGTATCCACCTCCAGGAAGAACTGCTTGTTATGGTTTGGGCGATGCAGCATCGGAGCTGAGGAGAAAGCCTGCTTGAGGGATACAAAGGCATCTTCTGCTTCAGGAGTTCATTCCTTAGAATTGGCTCCTTTGCGGGTCAGGGCAGATATAGGAGCAGTCCGGGAAGAAAAATGCGAAATACATTGGCGATAATAATTTGCAAACCCAAGAAACTGCTGCTTAGCCTTAAGACATCTGGACGGGGCCACTTCATGACAGCGAACAACTTCTCTGGATCCATCTTCAGGCCGGTCTCAGAAACGATGTACCCCAGAAACAGAAGGGAGGACTGTTCGAAGATGCACTTTTCATATTTGGCGTAGAGACAGTTAATTCTTAACCTTAGTAGAACCTAGCAAATGTCACTCCTGTGTGTTGCCAGATCAGGAGAAAATACCAAGATGTCATCCAGGTATACTACCACACACGTATAGAGCAGGTCACGGAAGATGTTGTTCAGCAGTTCTTGGAAGACGGGTGGGGCATTACAGAGTCCAAACGGCATAACGAGATACTCGTAATGGCCATTGTGGGTGTTGAAAACTGTCTTCCAATCGTCTGCCTGGCGAATTTGAACCAGGTTGTATACCCCCTGTAGGTCAAGCTTCTTGAATACTCTGGAACACTTTAGGCGATCAAACAGCTCAGAGATCAGAGGTAGGAGGTATTTATTTTTTACTGTGATTTGGTTAAAGCCCCTGTAGTCAATGCAGGGTTGCAGAGAACCGTCCTTCTTCACAAAGAAAAACCCAGCCCCCGCCGGAGATGAGGATTTCTGGATAAATCCACTAGCGAGATTCTCTTGTATATACTCGGACATAGTGCGAGTCTGGGCCTTGGACGGGGGTAAATTTAGCCTCGTGGAGGTGAGGTACCCGGTAGGAGGTCAATCAGGCAGTCATACGGCCAATAAGGTCACAAGGTCTCTGCCTCCTTCTTGTCGAAGACGTCTGCATATGTCCAATATGCCACGGGCAGGCCAGACAAATTAGCAGTAAAAGTAGGAGACCAGACAGGACAAATGGGAGCAAGGCACATTTCGTGACATCCTGAGCCCCAACGGAGTTCTTCTCCAGAGCTCCAGTCCAGAACAGATTTGTGTCTGCAGTCATGGGAGACTTTGAAGTAGAGGATAAGAGAGACCAGACAGCACATGAAGAGAGATCTTCTCTGAATGCTGCATCCCACTTGAAGCTCCATGGGCTCCATGATTAACTGGATGGTCTCGGGAAGAGGCTTTCCATCCACTGAAGAAATAACCAACGGATCCAGAAGATATAAGACCAGAACCTTATACTGCTTGACCACAGCCTGTTGAACAAAGTTACCCATGGAGCCGGAGTTCAGGTGGGCCAATTCAATAAAAGACCCTTTGCCACAGGAGACAGATACAGTCAGGGTCAACGATGGAGAGGTAGAAGTTTTGCCCAGGGTAGCCTCTCCTACCAACCTTAGGCACGGGCATTTCCCAGTCTCTCGGGCCAGGAACAAATAAGGTGTTCAGAGCTGCTGCAGTAGACGCATGTCCCTTCGACCCAACGAAACTCTTGTTGGCGCTTGGATGGCTTCACCGGGTTAATCTGCATAGGTTCAAGCTAAGTAGACGTGGCAGGAACTTGCTTAATGATCAGTTGGTGAAAGGTGGGAGCCAGGCATACCGATCTTCTCTCACAGTTCACATCTTTGGTCTGTTAATGGAACCTAATGTCAATTCTGTTTGAGAGCATCACTAGGTCATCCAGAGAGGTGGGTATCTCCCAGCCAGCCAGTTGGTCCTTGATTCGCCCGGAGAGGCCCTCCCAGAACCTCATTATTCCAAGCAAATTCCAAAGATAAGGTACGGAAACGGACCACATACTGGCCCATGGACAGGTTACCTTGGCATTACTGGAGCAGAGAAGAGGCTGCAGAAGAAACGCAACCGGACTCGTTGAAGATCTTATGAAAGACCTCCAAGAAGGACTGGAGGTTCAACACTAATGGATCCCCTCTTTCCCACAGAGGATTGAGCCATGCTAGGACCTCACCAGATAGGTGTGACATGATGAAGGCCACTTTAGCTCGGTCCAAGGTGAAATGATGAGCCAGGAGTTCGAAGTGCAGCGTGCACTGGTTAATGAGCCCCCAACACAGGGTGGGATCTCCGCCAAAGCGTGGAGGAGCTGACAGATGAGGTCTGGAACCTGGTGCATAACTGGCTGCTTGGTGGGTCTCCGTGGTGGTGCCACCTGAGAGGATGTAGAAGCGGCCGGTAATGCCAGCACATCAAGACTGGTATTCAAAGACCATAGATAGGATAGAATGTTGTCCTGCTGATCCTTCTGGCGGGAGACCTCCTGGTATAGGTTCGAGATGGAAGATGCCTTGGAGCCAGCGGATTCCATGACCTGTGCAAACTGTAATGGGCTGGATGGTGGAACCACTGTGCCGAAGCTCATGGAAGACCCGGAGGGGCGTGACTAGGAACCTCACCCAAGCGACTACAGAAATGCATCAGCTAATGACACTGTGGTCCGTGTAGAGATTAAGGAGGTGATCCAGGTGCTATTCCAGGATTGACCTTGGGGAGATGGCTGCTGACTCCTAGGAACGGGTAGCTGGGATGGTCTGTGGGAATGTCCAACAGATGCAGGAAGGCAGAGAAGATGACAGGAACTGCAGGTGCAGATAGGACAGTCTGATGGTGAGATGAGCACTGGAGGGTGCAGCTGGCTCGGCTGCCAATGAGGTGAGCAGAGCACTGGCAGGTGCAGCGCAGCAGGCTCAGCTGCCATTGAAGTGAGCACTGGCGGGTGCAGCAGGCCGAGATGCAAGTACTGGGACTTGAGAACTGACAAGCGTGTTAGAAACAAATTGACAACATTGCACAGGCACCTCCATGTTGGAGGAGGCGTTTTAAATAGTAAGAGACCTCCAGCTATTGACTGGGGACACTTTAGAGGAATGCGCATGGCCCCTTTAAGAAAGAGGAAGTTTGCGCACGCGCTCTAAGCACAGTGCCTGGACACCTGCTAGGAGTGCACGCACCCAGGGCAGCAGCAGACCTGGAAGGAGCAGGACACAAGCCTCGGCGGTGAGTACGTTGGTTTCTCGGCAGGGAGAGAAGGACTGCAGGCAGAGATGCGGGCACTACAGGCTGTGTTTTTATTTACCATATAATTGTAGAATTAGTAATGGATAGGTGTCTTATCAGCATTTAACCCATCTGATGCTGCTGTCAATAGTGACATCGTCATAGAGGAGCATTGCGCAGTGAACCCATTCCCTGCGCGCTTCCATCAGGACAACGCAATGCGATCGCATTGTCCTGATGGTCTCCATGGAGACCCCCGACCCAAGATAGCTGCGGGGTTTTTCTGGGTCCTGCAGGGAAGGTGGCTTCCCAGTGCCAACAGAGAGCAGGACCTGAGACGCCTCCTTCCCTGCCTGTCAGATGCTGATCTGATACTCTGCAGTGCAGAACATCAGATCAGCGATCTGATGTAATACGTGATGTCTCAGGATGGGACAATCTAAAAAAAAAATAAACTAAAAAGTGTTAAAATATTTTTTACAAAATCCACAAATAAAAAAATCAGATATTTTCCCAATCAATACATTTATGTAAATAAAAAAATAAACAATAAAAGTACATATATTTGGTACCGCTGCGTCCATAATGACCCGCTTTATAAAACTGTCCCACCAGTTAACTCCTTCAGTAAAAAACTGAAAAAAGAGGCAAAAAACAATGCTTTATGATTATACCACCGAACAAAAAAGTGCAAAAAAGCAGTCAAAAAGATGAATGTAAATAAAAATGGTACCGCTGAAAACGTCATCTTGTCCTGCAAAAAAACAAGCCATCATACAGCTCCATCAGCAGAAAAAAAAGTTATAGCTCTCAAAACAAAGCGATGCAAAAATAATTTTTTTAGAAAATAGTTTTTGTGTAAAAGCACCAAAACATAAAAAAACTATATAAATTGGGTATCGCTGTAATTGTACCGGCCCGAAGAACAAAGCTGCCTTACCAATTTTACCACAAGCGGAATGGTATAAAAAAAAACAATCAAAAAGCAATTCCTGAATTGCTGATTTTTGTTCATTCTGTCTCCCAAAAATTGGAATAGAAAGCGATCAAAAAATGTCATGTACCTGAAAATGGTGCCAATAAAAACATCAGCTCGTCCCACAAAAAACAAGCCATAACATTACTCTGTTTGCCGAAATATGGCAAAATTATAGCTCCTAAAATGTGTTGATGCAAAAACTAGTTTTTGCAATAAAAGCATCTTTTAGTGTGTGACAGAAGCCAAACATAAAAACACAATATAAATCTGCAAAAACTAAGAAAAAAATACAACCAAAATCCAAGTATGCAAAAGTATAACAATATTTATTTGGGATATACAAATACATGGAGGGGGAAAGTTACCCTAAGGACACACAAGTTGGAAAAAGACGCAGAGTGGATCAAAGCATACATAATATATATACTAGAAGAGCAAATAGATAAATAGGATGGTCCCCAATAGGATATTGAATCATAGATAGGAAAGGAATGTCACATAATGAATAATACACAAGCTAAGATATTTATACAGTATAAATCTGGTATCGCTGTAATCGCACTGACCCGAAGAATAAAGTCGCCTAATCACTTATACTGCAGGAGGAACAGCGTAGAAAAAAAATAAAACCAATTCTTCACATGCTGTTGATTTTTTCATTCTGCCTCCCAAAGATCGTAGTAAGGCTCAGTGCAAATTTATTCTGTACTCTGCGCTGAGCGCTTACACCTGGGTTTCTGTTTAAGTCTCTAAAATAAGTGATTCAGATGGAACCTCTGGCTGAAGACTCCTTATAATGAGGCAGAGAGAGACACTGTGGATGACATAGGACTTGTGATCCGGCGATGTCTGTCTTTTTAGGATTACATAAAAGTGCCGTCGGCCACAGTTTTATGCACTTCTGAAAAGGACACTACTGAACAAAGGCCAGACGGAGTACAGCGTAAGTCTGCTGCCTCGTTATAGTGAATGGATCCATCGGGGGTTTCATCTGTCACATCACTCAGAGATTTAGATGGAAACCTTGATGTAACTGCTCAGCGTAGCGTGCCGGATAAATGTGATGAATGTTATGTAAAATGTTCCCAATAAAAGCTTTAACTTAATCCACAAAAAGCAAGTCCCTACTCAGGTCTGTCTTCTGTTAATGGAAATATAGGGGCTTCCACGTTACTAGTAGCACAAAGGCTCTGAAAAAGCTAAATGGCTCTTCGACCCCCAAAAGAATTTCAGCAAATTTTCCGCTCCCAAATCCAAATGAAACACCCTCCCTTCTGAGCCCCAGTGTGCCTAAACAACATATAGGACCCACATGTTTGTCATTTTTGTAGTGATGAGAGCCCCCCTAATTTATGGGTGCATGCCTTCAGAAGCATGGGCTGGGCATATCGTACTGGTGACTGCAACGTGTACTGGTCACCACAATGGCAGTTTGCAATTTCCACTTGGCAACATCCACTGCTGCATGTTTCTGGAAAACACCCATGGAGTCAAAATTGACTACTGTATACCTGTAGATAAATTCCCAAAGGGGTATAATTTCCAAAATGGGGAGACTTAGATTTGCTTTTCTGAATATAGAGTCTGCAAACTATTCTAAAAAAATCTGTGTTCCAGTAGGTAAATAGCGCTCCGTACTTCCGCTGTACAGCCACATATGGGGTATTTCTACATTCAGCAGAAATTCTGGGACAAATTTTGGTGCCATTTTTACCGTTTTCCCAGACTGAAAATGTAAAATTTGAGGCGAACACAATTTTGGTGGTAAAAATGTAAATTATTTTTTTCTTCACTGCCACACCTGTAGTGTCAATATAATCGCTGCACCACTAGATGGATTCATTGAGAGGTTTAGTTTTTAAAATGGGGTCACTTATGGTAAATTCTGCTATTCTGATATCTCAGGGGCTCTGCAAGTATGACATAGCATCCTCAAACCAGTGCAGCAAAATCTGCACTGTAATATGGCGCTACTTCCATTTTGAGCTTTGCACTGTACCTCAAAAGTAGTGTTCGACCACATATGGCATCAGTGATCTCAGGCGAAATTGCAAAACAATTTTTGGGGTCCATTTTCTCCTGTTATCCTTGTGAAAATACAAAATTTAGAGCTAAAAAAGATTTTTTCAAGAAATATTGTATTTTTTCATTTTCACAGCTTAATGTTATAAACTTGTGTGAAGCACCCGGGTGTTCAATACACATCTAGATACTGTAAGTTCCCAAAGGGGTATAATTTCCAAAATGGTGTCACTTGCTGGGGGTTGTCACTGTTTTGGCACATCAGGGACTTTCCAAACGCAACATGGCATCCGCTGATTATTCCAGTAAATTTTACATTCAAAAAGTCAAATGGCGCTCCTTCCCTTCCAAGCCCTGCTGTTCACCAAAACAGTTGTTTTCCTCCACATATTGGGTATCTGTGCACTCAGGATAAATTGCACAACAAATATTATGGAGCAATTTCTCCTTTTACCCTTATGAAAATGCAAAATTTTGAGTTAAAAGGATTTATCTGGGAAAAATGTGATTTTTTTATTTTCATGGCTCTACGTTCTAAACTTCTGTGAAGCACCTTTAACCCTCATCTAGATAAGTTCCCTATTGGATCTGGTTTTCAAAATGGTGTCACTTGTTGGGGACTTGCACTGTTTAGGCATATCAGGGGCTCTCCAAACGCCACATGGCATCCGCTAATTATACCAGCAAATTTTATATTCAAAAAGTGAAATAGCGCACCTTCCCTTCCGAGCTCTGCCATTTGCACAAACAGTAGATTTTCCCCACAAATCTATGGGGTATCGGCAAGCCCAGGAGAAATTGCACAACAAATTGTATGGTCAATTTTCTCCTCCTTTACCCTTTCAAAAATAAAAAAAATAGGTCTAAAGGAAACTTTTTGTGAAAGAAAACTAAAGGTTTATTTTTTCCTTCCACATTCCAAAAATTCCTGTGAAGCACCTGAAGAGTTAATAAGCTTCTTGAATGTGGTTTTCAGTACCTTGAGGGGTGCAGTTTTTAGAATGGTGTCACTTTCACTTTGTGGTATTTTATGTCATATAGGCCCCTCAAAGTCACTTCAAATGTGAGGTGGTCCCTAAAAAAATGATTTTGCAAATTTTGTTGTAAAAATGAGAAATCGCTGGTCAACTTTTAACCCTTATGTCCTAACCCAAAAAAATGATGTTTCCAAAATTATGCTGTGGTAAGGTAAGTGGGAAATGTTATTTATTAACTATCTTGTACGATATGACTCTTTGATTAAAGCCGGGGCAGACTTGCAAGGAACTCGGCCGAGTCTCCGTCAATACCCAGCACTGCCGCCTGCTTTCAGATCGGAGCATTCATCTGCTTAGAAATGCATGCAGCTGAAATCTCCGATCCAAGTGCCGGGTATTGAGGTGCAAGATTCGTCCGAGTTTCTCGCAAGTCTGACCCGGCCTTAAGGGGAACACCTGGCTATGAAGTTCAAAGCTCAATGAGGATACAGAACCAATTTAGTGCTTCAGGAAGTCAGTAAAAAGTAGTTAGGAGTGTTCAAATCAAGAAAATGATAAGGGTGCCCATACTTTTGCATCGGTCAAATTTTGTTTGAATGCAGATTGCACATTTTATGTTAGTACAATAAACCTCATTTGAATTCAGAAATATAACTGAGTCCATCAGTTATTAGATATATGAATCTGAAATACCTGTTGCAAAAACCAAAATTGTTATAAAGAGAAAAGGTTAACATTAATAGGGGTGCCCAAACTTTAACATATGACTGTAACTGTGTCCTACTATAACGTCCAAATAAACAATACGCTTTAATACATAGCCAATATATCTACTGCAGGCCTTTAGGTAACCCTTATTTATGTTGCCCTCTAGATTACAAATTATAAAAACAGCTTGCCCCGTACTAGTTGTTCCTTTTTTTATTTCTCTTATGAAATCCTAACCAGACAAACATTCCTACTAGATAAATAATTATTATTATTCATTTATATAGCGCCATTAATTCCACGGTGCTGTACATGAGAAGGGGGGTTACATACATAGTAATAGATATCGTTAGCAGTAAACAAACTTACAATGACAGACTGGTACAGAGGGGAGAGGACCCTGCCCTTGTGTACTTACATTCTATGGGATAGTGGGGAAGAGACAGAAGGTCGGGGGTGCAGCAGCTCTGGTGGTGATGAGGCGGCGGCTCGGGCGGTGGTGAGGCGGCACAATGGTTATTGCAGGCTGTAGGCTTTCCTGAAAAGATGGGTTTTCAGGTTCCGTTTGAAGAATAAATTGGATGTGTATTAAATTTATGTAGAGGTGGTGAAATTGTGTGTAGGACATTGGGGTATGGTAACATTCGGGTGAGGCAAACTGCACCTCCGAGATGAGCTTTGCTATTATACCTATGCTAACTTCTTTGTCTGGCCTTGATTTGTAGCATAATAAGTTCCTTATGCTGTGTAACAAATGGAGTGGTTAATCAGTTTTATATGTTCTCTTTAGAAATGCTACGTAAATCTGACAAATAGATGTTCTTTTATCACCTTCAAGTAGAAATGAGATTCAGCATTGTGTTGGCCATAATCAAAACTGAGAGAAGCACATGTTCTAGATTTACTGATGATGGATGAATGATACCTGGTTGATATCTGAAAAGTATCAAGTATCGGCATCTTCTCAGGCAAATATTATAGTTTCAGGACGGCTTACTACAAAATGTGCGACCAATTATAGCTACAGTCAATTTCTGCATTGTTATGTGTTGCTAAAAAGATAGAGTGCTGGTAAGGTGAAGAAAGCGTTATTCGGCAGAAGTAACTTATGGAGAGGTCTGTCATTTTTATCATAGCTACTTTCAACTGTGAGAGGGAGAATCATAAAAAAAAAATCCAGAAAATCACATTGTATGACTTAATTTACATTTTATTGTATGAAATAAGTATGTGATACAATAGAAAATAGAACTTAAAATTTGGTTCAGAAACCTTTGTTTGCAATTACAGAGGTCAGACATTTCCTGTAGTTCTTGACCAAGTTTGTACACACTGCAGCAGGTATTTTAGCCCACTATGCCATACAGATCTTCTTCAGCTCTTTCAGGTTTCGTACAACATTGATTTTCAGCTCCCTCCAAAGATTTTCTATTGGGTTCAGCTCGGAAGACTGGCTAGGCCACTCCAGGACCTCAAAATGCTCCTTACAGAGCCACTCCAACTTTCTCTGATTGCTGTTGCCAGATCAGCTTTGCAGGTTGGAGCCTTGTTATGGACCATTTTCTTGAACTTCCACTAAAGATTTTCAATTGGATTGAGATCCAGACTATTTGCAGGCCATGACATTGTCCTTATGTGTCTTTTTTCAAGGAATGTTTTCACAGTTTTTCCTCTATGGCAGAATGCATTATCATCTTGAAAAATGATTTCATCATCCCCAAATATCCTTTCAATTGATGGGATAAGAAAAGTGTCCAAAATATCAACATAAACTTGTGCATTTATTGAAGATGCAATGACAGCCATCTCCCCAGTGTCTTTACCGGACATGCAGCCCCATATCATCAATGACTGTGGAAATTTTCATGTTCTCTTCAGGCAGTCATCTTTTTAAATCTCATTGGAATGGCACCAAACAAAAGTTCCAGCATCATCACCTTACCCAATGCTGATTCGCGATTCATCACTGAATATGACTTTCATCCAGTCATCCACAGTCCATGATTGCTTATCCTTATCCCATTGTAACCTTGTTTTTTTCTGTTTAGGTGTTAATGATGGCTTTCGTTTAGCTTTTCTGTATGTAAATCCCATTTCCTTTAGGCAATTTCTTACAGTTTGGTCACAAACATTGACTCCAGTTTTCTCCCATTCGTTCCTCATTTGTTTTGTTGTGCATTTCCTGTTTTGGAGACATATTGCTTTAAGTTTCCGGTCTTGACGCTTTGATGCCTTCCTTGGTCTACCCGTATGTTTGCCTTTAACAACCTTCCCATGTTTGTATTTGGTCCAGATTTTAGACACAGCTGACTGAACAACCAACATCTTTTGCAACATTGCGTGATGATTTACCCTCTTTTAAGTGTTTGATAATCCTCTCCTCTGTTTCAATTGACATCTCTCGTGTTGGAGCCATGATTCATGTCAGTCCACTTGGTGCAACAGCTCTCCAAGGTGTGCTCACTCCTTTTTAGATGCAGATCTAATTTGATGTAGGTGTTTGTTTTGGGAATGAAAATTTACAGGGTGATTCCATAATTTTTTCCCTCAGAATTGAGTGATTCCATGATTTCTCCCCTATGCTTGGTTTAAAAAAGTAACCATTACCGATTACCACATTTTATGTTCTTGATTTCTTTTAGTGTTTCTTAAAGCCAGAAAGTTGCCATTAGAAATGACTTTAGTTTTGTGCCATGTCTGTAATCTTTTTTTTTTACAAAATTAAACAACCGAATGAACATCCTCCAAGGCCGGTGATTCCATAATTTTTGCCAGGGGTTGTACTTATTTTCCCCAATGTATATAGGCATGGACAGCATCGGACTGGAGCACCTTGGGCCCACCAGAGAAAATCATTCTTGGTGCCCATTATGTAGCTACATAGAAATAAAGACCACTAATTGTGGGGTAAAACAAGCTAATATCCGGGTAAAATATAAGGTAGTAGTCGCAGGGGTTGGGGTAGCCCCCTCATAGAATATAATGCAGCGCCCCACAAAATATAATGCAACCCCCTCAAAAGGTATAATGCAGCCCCCCATAGAATATACTGTAGCCCCCTCATAGGGCATAATGCAGCCCCCCTGATATAGTATGATGTAACCCCCTCAAAGTATAAAGTTGCCCCCCTCCACCTCCATCATTGTTCTCCCCCCTCCACCCCCATCATTGTCCTCATCACCACCATCACTGCCCATTCCACCACCTCCATCATTGCCTACTCCCCCTCCACTGCCATTGTCCTTTCCACCACAACCATCATTGCCTTCTCCCCACCATACCATCATTGCCCATTCAAACAACTCTAGCATTGCCTCCTCCCACCACATCATTGTCCTTTCCACCATAACCATCATTGCCTCCTCCACCACCCCCACCATTGCCTTCTCCCCACCACCCCTGCTCTCTTCATCACCCACATCATTGCCAATCTTCAATACACACAGCACCACTCTCACACAGCACCACTTTCTCACTCACAAAGCACCGCACCACATACACACACACGCACGCATGCAAACAGATACACACAGCACCACTCACCTCTCTGCACGTTCCTCGAAGCCGCAGCACATCCCGGCAGCATCTTCGTCGCCGGCAGCTTTCTCTCTGAAACAGCCGCACACTGAAGCACCGGGCAGGAAGCAAAACAGCATTGGATCCCTGCAGCTCCACTGCCAAGCTGCAGGGATCTCTCCCTACCCACCGATTGCCCTAAGGGTTAGATGCCCTGCAGGGGCCCACCTCCAGGGCCCCAATGCAGCCGCACCGGTTTTACATGCGGGCAGTGTTAGCCTCAGCCTGCGGCTAACACTCCCCATTATTAAAGTGAAAGAGTATTTACTCCTCTCCACACCCATGGGGGCATGGGGAAGCATGAATATGATTATGTACAAAAGAGAAAAAAAAGTGATGGCACTCACCGTTCTGTCGTGAAAATTCTTTATTGATTAAAAGGCATTGGCACAGGAGGAACGTACAGAGAGTGGAAGACGGCCGTTTCACGCACTTGCACTTCAACAGGAACTGCTTAGGGGTTAAGGAGCAGTGCCGAATCTTCTGTCTCTTCTATTTATTTTGGAAGCATGAATATTCATTTCTCTTTAGCAGCGGGGACAGGGTCCTATCTCCAGCTGCTTCTCTGCTGACAACGGGCTGGCCCCCCTGACTCAAGTGCCCCAAAGCAGCTAGGTGTGCTGCTATTAGCAACTGACTGGGGGCCCCTGGAGCAGTGGGGGCCCTAGGCAGCTGCTGGCCAGTATGCCAGCAGGTGTCAGTGCCTGGGCACACCGGAGAATCCTCCGGTTCTCCAGTGGGCCAGTCCGACCCAGGACATGGAGCTCTTTCAAAGACAAGTTCAGCAATACCTTTACATGATCAGTCCATTCCTACAATACTGAGAAAGAAGTGTTTGAATGGATATGAAAATGAGGTTGAAGGACTATGATAGATCTGAAGCCTGTTACTCTAGCTCTATTCCCTGCTCAGCCTCGCCTCCTTCTGCTTGATTGACTGCTCCTTTGCCTGAAGTCACACATATTAGATGCAGCACAGGTTGGGGAATATAGATGGAGTGATAGAGGTTTCAGATCTGCAAAGAGTCCTTCAGCCTCATTTGACTATCAGTTCTTTCAGTAATGAAGGAGAAAATTGGCCATGTAAAGGTATTGCATGTTCAAATAAATAGTGTGGGGTGAGAAATCCTGCTGAATTATTTCCTTTAACAAAATGCAAAGTGAATGACCACAAAAATAATCTAAATCAAATGAATATTTAGTGTGACAGCCATTTGTCTTCGAAACAGCATCAAAGCATCAGTTGTTCCAGTTACACTTGGACATACTTTATGAAGGAACACGGCAGGGAATTTGTTCCAAATATCTTGGAGAACTGACCACAGATGTTCTCTGGATGTAGGCTTGTGCAAATTCTTGTGTCTTCGTGTAATCCCAGACAGCCTCAATGAAATTGTGATTGGGGATCTAGGAGCCATACCATCACTTCCAGGATTCCTTGTCTTTCTTTAGGCATAATTCAAAAGCATTTTTTTTTTTAAATTCTCCACCCTCTATCAGTCAGTGAAAACTGGACAGTACATGGATGGCATCTGAATACGGTCATATTTTTCACTGACTATTTTTATCTGACGCTCGGACTAATATCAGGCAGGTCTCTGCAATTTTGCAGAGACCAAGAAAAAATCCGACATGTAAACAGCCCCATAGACTGTCATAGCAGTGTGGATAGCATTTGTACGTGAAAAAGTGAATAAGCCCTTAGGCCTCTTTCACACTTCCGTTTTTTACAATCAGTCACAATCCGCCAGGTTTTGAAAAAAAACGGATCCTCAATTTTTTTTTGAGGATCCGTTTTTTTCCCATTGACTTGCATTAATGGTGGATTGTGACGGATTGCTGTCCGTTGCATCTGTTTTTTGTGAGGATCCGCCAAAAGTTGCTGTCCGTCACCATCCTCAAAGATTTCAAAACGGAGCTTGTAACGTTTTTTTCTCTGGCGGATCCTCCAGACACTGATTTAACCCGAATTTCTTTCTGGGTGCCGGACAAAACAAGGAAAAAATTCTCTCTCTCTCTCGCGATTCCTTTAAATTTCTTCATTTTCAGGATCCGTCTGAAAACGGATCCTGTGCCATCCGTTCACATCAGTTGAGAACGGATCCGCTTGTCCGCCTTTTTGGCGGATTATAACTGATGCAAAAAACTGAAGTGTGAAAGAGGCCTTAGACTGAAGACAGTTGTTAATGGCACTGGTGGTGTGTTTGGGGTTGTTGCACTGCTGCAGAATACATTTGGAGCTCATCAGATGCCTCCATAATGGTGTTGCATGAATAGAGAATTGTCTGATTGATAAATATCTGCCTCTTCTAACTTGGAGAGACGTGTCAATCAACTATAACGCGGCAGGAATAGGCCCGCTGTGGCCAGCGTCAGACTAGTCATGTCTCTCCCTATAGTCTTCAAACTAGGGCGGCACGGTGGCTCAGTGGTCAAATTAATTGGGTTGCACTGTGACCCCAGAGTACTACAAGCAAGGTGCACAAAATCTATCTAGATTGGCCTCTTTGTGACTTGTTTGTCTCCATACCCTGAGGGTTGCAATGTGAGCCCTTTCACTTGTACATGTGATGTAGCTGCAACATTGAGAGACCCTTGCTCACACGTCAGGTGTCGAGTCGCCTAAAGAAAACTTTGTGCGACTTTTTGACTTGTGTATAGTAAATGTATCAGAATTCCCCCCCCATGTACATTAGCCACTTTCTAACTTCTCTTTTCATGTTATAGGTTCAGTTGGAACAGCGGGCAGAGTGTGTAACCAGTCATCTCGTGGCATGGACAGCTGCGAGGTTATGTGTTGTGGGAGAGGCTATGACACGGCCCGAATTACCAAAATGGTGAAGTGTGAATGTAAGTTTCACTGGTGCTGCGCGGTTCGATGCAAAGACTGTCTACACACTGTGGATGTGCACACGTGTAAAGCAGCCAAAGATGCTGGGTGGAATGAGAAGACATGAGGCCGTTTCCTCCGACATTACTGACGTTATTGTGTACATGAAAGCTACCGGTAAATCTTCATCACAAGCAGCGAGGACAAAAAGGGGGTTTTCTGCTTTATTAAATTATACTAAGTTATGTTGTAAATGAAATATTGTGGTGCCAGTATTCACGGAGCTATATTTGTGCGGTGAAGAGATTTGTACAATTTACAGCAGATCTAAGGGTGTCGTTTGCTTTGTTATCCATTTTGTGTGTGTGTTAAAGCACAGTATATGGTATTACTGTACAATGTGACAATATGCATTATGGCCTCTCAGTTTAGATTGCAGAAAATAATGCCGTACGGGGGTCACTTTAAATCACCGCCTATACGGATAGGATTTCTGGACGTTCACCATTACTACAAATACTACGCTCTGCACACTCTGTTCCCAACACATTTCAAGTGTGTAATTATACAGAAAATAAAAAGCTACAGATTTCCTCTTTCTCCTGTATCTAATAAGTCAAGTTTCAACTCCTCATCCTTTTGCAAGCTCACAGACCTATTTTGTAGCAGAAAGTTTATCAGTCAGATATTGCAGAGAGTCTGGAAGGGGACATAGAAAACCATTATTGTATACAGGTAAAGACCATTTCTGATTTTGGGCAATATCACTAAAGTTTTCATGAGCAAGTCATAATGAAGTACTGGAACCAAGGATGACAGACCACCATGTACTCACACGAGGTATTTCCAGAAAATGAGGAAAAATTATACTTAACGATGCCGCAATTCTGATTGGATTACGGTAATCTAGTGAAAAGTAGTACAGTAATCCATAATTCTGATCTCTGTAGTCTGGTAGGGTTTTGCCTTCTGCTACGTGTATAAACTACCAGCTGTACATTCTTTATACAGAGTCTGTAAGGATTCCTCCCAATGAAATCACAGTGGGTACGAATAGGCTTTTTAGGAACTCATCCACAGGCTAATTGAAAAACATACCTAACTAATCTGATATAAAACAGGAATCTGACAGCAGATTTTTGCAAATTTAATCTGAGAGCAGCATAATGTAGGGGTGGAGACCCCAATTCCAGGCATGTCTCACTTGCTCCGCAGACTGCTGTAGTTTCAATACAATTAGTCCATCAGTGATAATCTCTTGCTGATAACACTAGGTGTTGCATGCCAGGCAGTCCTGGTAATCTGTGCAACCTTGCACCCATCACTGATTGGCAGCTTGCTGACAACTTCCATCGGAAGCTGTTAATCAGAGGTGTGGGTGGGATTATACAGAGCTCCACATTCTGACCACTGCTACAGCAAAGAAACAGATTTTATCAAAACTGCACCAAGCAGCCCAATAAGTGATACACTCACTGGCCACTTTATTAGGTACACCATGCTAGTAAGGGGTTGGACCCCCTTTTGCCTTCAGAACTGCCTCAATTCTTCGTGGCAGAGATTCAACAAGGTGCTGGAAGCATTCCTCAGAGATTTTGGACCATATTGACATGATGGCATCACACAGTTGGCGCAGATTTGTCGGCTGCACATCCCTGATGCGAATCTCCCGTTCCACCACATCCCAAAGATGCTCTATTGGATTGAGATCTGGTGACTGAGGCGGCCATTTGAGTACAGTAAACTCATTGTCATGTTCAAGAAACCAATCTGAGATGATTCGAGCTTTATGACATGGCGCATTATCCTGCTGAAAGTAGCCATCAGATGTTGGGGACATTGTGGTCATAAAGGGATGGACATGGTCAGCAACAATACTCAGGTAGGCTGTGGCGTTGCAACGATGCTCAATTGGTACCAAGGGGCCCAAAGAGTGCCCAGAAAAAATTCCCCACACCATGACACCACCACCACCAGCCTGAACCGTTGATACAAGGCAGGATGGATCCATGCTTTCATGTTGTTTACGCCAAATTCTGACCCTACCATCTGAATGTCGCAGCAGAAATCGAGACTCATCAGACCAGGCAACGTTTTTCCAATCTTCTACTGTCCAATTTCGATGAGCTTGTGCAAATTGTAGCCTCAGTTTCCTGTTCTTAGCTGAGAGGAGTGGTACCCAGTGTGGTCTTCTGCTGCTGTAGCCCATCTGCCTCAAAGTTCGACGCACTGTGCGTTCAGAGATGCTCTTCTGCCTACCTTGGTTGTAACGGGTGGCAATTTGAGTCACTGTTGCCTTTCTATCAGCTCGAACCAGTCTGCCCATTCTCCTCTGACCTCTGGCATCAACATGGCATTTCCGGCCACAGAACTGCCGCTCACTGGATTTTTTTTTCTTTTTCGGACCATTCTCTGTAAACCCTAGAGATGGTTGTGCGTGAAAATCCCAGTAGATCAGCAGTTTCTGAAATTCTCAGACCAGCCCTTCTGGCACCAACAATCATGCCACGTTCAAAGGCACTCAAATCACCTTTCTTCCCCATACTGATGCTCGGTTTGAACTGCAGGAGATTGTCTTGACCATGTCTACATGCCTAAATGCACTGAGTTGCCGCCATGTGATTGGCTGATTAGAAATTAAGTCTTAACACACAGTTGGACAGGTGTACCTAATAAAGTGGCCAGTGAGTGTATATCACAGGTATCATGCTCTCTGCCCCTACGTCATGCTGCTCTCAGATTACACGGCAACAATTTGCTGCAAGATTCCCGTCAACCACAAGTCATTGAAAGCATAAGGCCGGGGTCACACTAGCGAGGAATACGGCCGAGTGAGAGGCGTTAAAAGCACGCATTACACACGGACAAATTATTCTCTATGGGTTTGCTCCCAACAGCCGTATATTTCTCGGGCGTATTCTACGGTCCGTGCCAATCGCAGCATGCTGCGATTGTCAGCGTACTACGCCCGTAATACGCCAATGCAAGTCTATGGGTGCGCAAAAAATACGGATTACACACGGACCACACGTGACTTGCGAGAAATACGCACCCGGTGTCTATTAGAAAAGCTGGCAATTCAGTGCGCTATACAGTAAACTCACAGACAGGTTTAATAAAGAAAGAAATAATAGATATATACACATAGAATACTATATATACATATATATATATATACACATATATACACACACACACGTCATAGTGACAAACATGTATATATATTTATATTTCACAGAGTTCTTCATAGCAGAATAGCCGCTAATTAAATTGCCGGCTTCTATCAAATCCTTCCCCAACCCGACATGAAATGACACATGGTTTACATTCAGTAAAGCATTTCATTTCATGTTTTTTTTTATATGTCCCTGACTAATAATTAGATGATGGTTTGTGTGCAAAATTTGGGAGTTGTAGTTGTTATTTTAAGGGGTTAATTCGTTGTTAAAAAAATGCGTGGGCTTCCCATTGCCCTGTATTGGTGGCGAGTGGGTTAATCCAACAAAGGGTTAATGTCACAATTCGATTGTAAGGTGACATTAACCCTTTGTTAGATTAACCCATTTGCCACCAATACAGGGCAATGGGAAGCCCACGCATTTTTTAACAACTAAATAACCCCTTAAAATAACTACAACTCCCAAATTTTGCACACAAACCATCATCTAATTATTAGTCAGGGACATATAAAAAAACATGAAATGAAATGCTTTACTGAATGTAAACCATGTGTCATTTCATGTCGGGTTGGGGAATGATTTGATAGAAGCCGGCAATTTAATTAGCGGCTATTCTGCTATGAAGAACTCTGTGAAGTATATATATATTTGTTATAATGACTTGTGTGTGTATATACAGTGCCTACAAGTAGTATTCAACCCCCTGCAGATTTAGCAGGTTTACACATTCGGAATTAACTTGGCATTGTGACATTTGGACTGTAGATCAGCCTGGAAGTGTGAAATGCACTGCAGCAAAAAAGAATGTTATTTCTTTGTTTAATTTTTTTTGAATTGTGAAAAGTTTATTCAGAGGGTCATTTATTATTCAACCCCTCAAACCACCAGAATTCTGTTTGGTTCCCCTAAAGTATTAAGAAGTATTTCAGGCACAAAGAACAATGAGCTTCACATGTTTGGATTAATTATCTCTTTTTCCAGCCTTTTCTGACTATTTAAGACCCTCCCCAAACTTGTGAACAGCACTCATACATGGTCAACATGGGAAAGACAAAGGAGCATTCCAAGGCCATCAGAGACAAGATCGTGGAGGGTCACAAGGCTGGCAAGGGGTACAAAACCCTTTCCAAGGAGTTGGGCCTACCTGTCTCCACTGTTGGGAGCATCATCCGGAAGTGGAAGGCTTATGGAACTACTGTTAGCCTTCCACGGCCTGGACAGCCTTTGAAAGTTTCCTCCCGTGCCGAGGCCAGGCTTGTCCGAAGAGTCAAGGCTAACCCAAGGACAACAAGGAAGGAGTTCCGGGAAGATCTCATGGCAGTGGGGACAATGGTTTCAGTCAATACCATAAGTAACGTACTCCACCGCAATGGTCTCCGTTCCAGACGAGCCCGTAAGGTACCTTTACTTTCAAAGCATCATGTCAAGGCTCGTCTACAGTTTGCTCATGATCACTTGGAGGACTCTGAGACAGACTGGTTCAAGGTTCTCTGGTCTGATGAGACCAAGATCAAGATCTTTGGTGCCAACCACACACGTGACATTTGGAGACTGGATGGCACTGCATACGACCCCAAGAATACCATCCCTACAGTCAAGCATGGTGGTGGCATCATGCTGTGGGGCTGTTTCTCAGCCAAGGGGCCTGGCCATCTGGTCCGCATCCATGGGAAGATGGATAGCACGGCCTACCTGGAGATTTTGGCCAAGAACCTCCGCTCCTCCATCAAGGATCTTAAGATGGGTCGTCATTTCATCTTCCAACAAGACAACGACCCAAAGCACACAGCCAAGAAAACCAAGGCCTGGTTCAAGAGGCAAAAAATCAAGGTGATGGAGTGGCCTAGTCAGTCCCCTGACCTTAACCCAATTGAAAACTTGTGGAAGGAGCTCAAGATTAAAGTCCACATGAGACACCCAAAGAACCTAGATAACTTGGAGAAGATCTGCATGGAGGAGTGGGCCAAGATAACTCCAGAGACCTGTGCCGGCCTGATCAGGTCTTATAAAAGACGATTATTAGCTGTAATTGCAAACAAGGGTTATTCCACAAAATATTAAACCTAGGGGTTGAATAATAATTGACCCACACTTTTATGTTTAAAATTTATTAAAATTTAACTGAGCAACATAACTTTTTGGTTTGTAAGATTTATGCATCTGTTAATAAATCCTGCTCTTGTGTGAAGTTTGAAGGCTCTAACTTATTTGCATCTTATCAAACCTGCTAAATCTGCAGGGGGTTGAATACTACTTGTAGGCACTATATATATATATATATATATATATATATATATATATATATATATTCTCTCTATGTGTCTATATCTATTATTTCGTTTCTGTTAGAAACCCTGTCATAGGGCTCCATTATATGTCCATTTTGCAAGGCGGCGAGAAAATCTCGCCATACGGATTACATACGGATGCAGACATGCGCAAAATACACAACCACACCTTGCTTACGGATGACATACGGAGCACTATTTAGGGGTCATTCATCCGTATTACGCCTGTAAACTACGGACCGTATTTTGCGTCGGTTAGTGTGACCCCGGCCTTAGCGTTCACCTTCTTAAAGTTTATCTAAAATCAGCAACTGAATGAATGGAAATAATGCCAAAATTTGGATCAGTGTAAAAAGTTGAATTAAGTCCATTGTGACTCAGTGCTCAGTATTAGGACATGAAAAGACAGCGGGGGCGATTCATAAAGACCTGCCATTCTCTCGCTGGTCTTGATGAGGGGAGTTTTGGAGTAGATGCTCCTGATTCATTGAGAAGCTCATGCCTTCGTGAATCCGATGCAGTGCATAGTGGCGTGCACCGCTATGTATGCCTCACCACAAATCTTAATTCAGCTGCCATTTGTCATGAATTTGATGAGGGGGCCACCATGCCCCCGTCCCAGCTCTGCCCAGTTTGTTGGAGCTGGGGTGAGAATCGCATGAAAACACATCGCTTCTTTGTGTAATCTCACTTTGCGCGAAAAATACAGCTTTTCACAGTCTTTTTTTCTAGAGAAATCTGGAGATAAAATTTTTAAGAATCGCCCTCAACATACAAATGATTCGCAAAAAAACCCGCATTTTTCCGGTCTTGTCCTCGTTTAATTTCTTATTACTTTTTCCTTCCATTCCCAGACCGCATTTGTAAAAATCATATCGTTGTTGGTTACTGAAATGCCCAGGTAGCTAGAAATGGATACAGGAGAGGCAGGTGGTTATCGTTCTGCTGCCATACACAAAACTTTATTTTATTTTAAAGAATTGTTTTTTTTCTCCTTTTTTCTGAAGGTAAAATATAATGAAACATAATGGTTTTCCCCATTTACAACAAAACAGTTTGTATATGAGAACAGACAGTCTATTCATGAATAGTTCTTCTTCATGTCATGCTTTGTCGTTGGCAGCCATGATGTTCTTAAATTCGGGTCAGTTGGTGCCACAAGCTGGATGGGAGGATGCTTTCCACTTTCTCCATAACGAAGTTTAAAGGTGCAAACAATGTGCTCAGGAACTATGGAAGACAAAAATGTCCATCAGCCACATTCCCTATGCATTATGTTATACTGTTTGCTTGACCGGACTTAGGAGGTGGATACTTACCGCTTTTGCAAATACTCCCATAAGCTCTGGGAACTGATGTGTAAGAAGAGCCAACATGGCTGTGAAGGAGCACAACCCAGCTGTGAAGAGTATGAAGAAAGGAAGTTCTTTCTTTGGATATACTGAGACTTCATGAAATGCTGTAATGAAGATGAATAGTTAGTGCTTGGTGAAAGCCGTGCAGACATCATGCTGCAATCACTGCGGATGTAAGAGGGACACTGTATAAACTCATAGAGAATGCATACCCATCAGTATATCCATAGAGAAGAAAGTGGATAGGTACAATCCGTCCCGTGCAAAGAATATCCTTTATTGTGGCATCAAATTACCAACAGCAGGCAAATAAAACCATGGAGCAAATACAGACGACGATCGTTCCGCGCTTACATTGCGCTTCAACAGGTCATATGTAGGACAAAGCTCACAACATATTTAAAAGCAACCATTGCCCTTGTCCCACCCACCAAACATCAGGTGACAGCATCTCATTAATTATGAACAAGTGGAAAGCAAAAAAAAATGCAAAAGAAAGATTTAAAAATAAATAAAAAAAAAAAAAAAAAAAAAAAAAAAAATATCACAAAAAACAAAGCCATGTCAATTTTATCATTGAAACCTGATGGGCTTTGAGCACGAGTCCGAATAATCCATCTAGCCTCCTGTCTGTATTTGCTCCATGGTTTTATCTGCCTGCTGTTGGTAACTTGATGCCAAAATAAAGGATATTCTTTGCACGGGACGGATTGTGCCTATCCACTTTCTTCTCTATGGATATACAGACTATTTTCCTTGGAAGTGCCACCCGTATTCCCTGATGTGTGTGCAGCTTCATTAACCCGAGGTCATACAGCTGTGCCTTTGTAGTACTTTTTCCTTCTATGGTATGTGATTTGGATACACATCAGTATGCCTATCTTCTCCCACTGCTGTGCACACATGGAGCACAAAATTAATAGTAACCTTACAGGAAGAAATCAAAAACGTGTGGATGAATAGTTGATTTCAGCCTCTAACACAGACAGTATACTTGTAAACTGAGTGTAACGTGCTCCATAAAGGGAATCTGTTAGCAGGTTTTTGCTATGAGGTTAATAACGGATTTCAGGGATGCTACTCTTATCAAGCTCAATGCTGTTTATGTGCAATCATTGCTTTTAGCATTGCTGGGACACAGAAGCGCTTGCTTGCTAGTCCAACTCCGGGATATAAAGAGACTGGTGTGGGCAGGGCTTGCTTCCTCAGCTCTGCTTCATCGATAAATCTAAAAAAACAGTTTACTGCATGCAGCCGTTCTGACAAAGTGTCATATTGTTGGATATAGGGTCTCCTTGCCCACATCATGCTGCTCTCAGATGACGTTGCAAAAACCTGCTGACAGAGTCCCTTCAAGTTCTATTCAGATGTCAGTGATTTTTCATGTATCTTTTTTGCATATAAGTGTCAATTTTTGGGGGGGATCATAGTTTCATTAGTCAAAAATGGGAATCCAGCACTCAATTAAATGTCATTTAGTCACTACAAGAACTGTGTATCTACAGATTTTTTGACATTCAGTCTCGCAGACCTTCATCAGATATATACATTTCAGTATGTATATTACTCCTGAACGTGTACGTGCATTACAAGTTCAGCTAAATGTCTGCAGAAAACAATGTACTTACACGGAAGCAATTCTCTGTCGGCGGTTTCTGTGCAAATGGGATATGGGTAAAAAAGGTGACCCTTTTCCAGTGGATATGGGATCATTCTGAATGCTGTAAAGGCAAGACACATACATTTTAAAAAAGTTCTAGAATAATACAGAATGTTAATATAATAAAATAGTGGTTGCTTCCAACAATTTAGATATTAAACATCATGATGAAGTTGTGCTGGTCTGCCCTGTACACTGCTTAGATCAGACCGCTACCAGAAACTGCTGATCAATGGGGGAATCGGGTATTGGCTCCCCTCTATTCGGATATTGATCACATAAGGATCAATCATCATCATTGTAGTATAAAACCTTCTAAAGTTTGATTGCGCTTTTAGAAAACTTTGGATGTGTCAGAAGTTGAGGGAGACTGCAGAGACATCACCAGTCTTCTCTCATAGGAAAGCAATGATCAGTGGAGCACTTCTGCCCCTTCTTTTTAGCAATTGCGGGGTCTCATTTACGTTTTTATCCAAAGATTTGTAGGTGTAAGGCCGGGATCACACATGCGAGGAATACGGCTGAGTCTCACATGTTAATACCCGGCACTCAGGAGCAGAGCGCGCGGCTACATGTATTGCTATCGGCCGCACGCTCCGCTCCTGAGTGTCGGCGGCAGTTCCCGGTATTAACATGTGAGACTCGGCCATATTCCTCAAATGTGTGATCCCGGCCTAACATGCATACCGGCAAACCTAGAAGAAAATCAGTTCATTTCCAGCTACAGACACAGGAATTCACACTACTAGTCCCAGGACTGAACTTTGATGTGCATATTACCACATTGTCTGTCATACAGATTTGTTTTAGCCACAAGATGTAACAAGACTAAGCCCCGATTCATAGAGAGCGTCAGGGTCTCACTAACAGATGGCATTTATTTTGGTACATAAATCATGGACGTCTGAAATATATTTAGGAAATAAAACCAGCGTGTGCAGGATTTGATCAGTTACAGCTGAATAATTTAACACAGACTGTAGGTTAGTGTCCTGCATATTTGATATCTAATGTAACAAGAGCTGGGATAGCTTCAGTGATTCTACTTTTATCAGTTTTACAAGAAATCCCCACGGCCTTCAAAGTCACATTGTTCCACTTTATTACAGCAGTTGTAAGTGGTGTGAGAATGGCTGTCGTATGAGTGATGCCATCACAAGAATCATTCTTCAACATTACACCACATGAGCACGACTGGAAGACCGTCACATGTCGGTCCTACCAGTCAGATCAGATTTTCACAGCAATAGGAATTATTTCTTCAGAACATTGCTCTCCTAAAGTTTGCATATAAAAATGTGAATATTGTTTTTAGAGAATAACAGAAAAATGCTGCATAGATGTCTCAAAAGCTTCCTGTTCTTGATGGAGGCCATTTCACACTTCCTATCAATGTGAATAGTATATTACATTACAGACTTCAGTTATTGTTGGGTCATTGTGTAATGATGAGCAGAACAGAGATTTTACCGAGGTTTCAAATACAGTTTCAAAAAAGTAAGTCAATCTTTTGTAACTACAGGCATTTCCACATGGATACTAACAACACACCAATAGCTATTATCCCTGTATTTTATTGAGCACATTGAGTAAACATTCTCAGTGCAGGGTGAAAAACTAAGTGACGCCTTGCATTTCATTACATGGATATCCTCTTCTAGAATCCATCACCTCCACCAAACATTTCCGGTCACTGCTAATAAAGTTTCACAGTGTTGAGAAAGTAATTTTCAGGGTAGAATGGTTCCAGCAGTGTCTGCACTCTCATCCTTGGGGCGCACATGAGGTTATGTCACATGAGCCCTGCACCAAATCGGTGCCGGCGCCAACATCTCCACCTTCGGACAAACCGAACATCAAGAGGAAGAAAGCAAGCAGCTGCAGCCCTGACTACTTCTTGATGTTCAACTCATCCAAAAACAGGGACAGTGAAGCTGGTGCTGATTGCGGGCAGGCCTTGCATGACACAACAACCTCACGTGAGTCCCAGGACCGTGAGTGAGACACCGCTGTAATGGCGCCAGCACTGGAGGGGAGAATAAGAGTTTTCTTTATCGCCTTATTGGGGGACACAGAATACCATGGGTGTATGCTGCTGCTGCTAGGAGGCTGACACTATGCAAAAACAAGAAAATTAGCTCCTCCCCGGCAGTATACACCCACCGACAGGCACCAAGCACCTCAGTTTGTGCTTAGTGTCTGTAGGAGGCGGACCGGGATCTCCCGAGATCCGCAGTTTTAATCCAATTTTCCTTTCAGGTTTAGTTTGAACTTTTTAATTTTTCCCTCTTTTGTCTTTTAGGTTCTTTTCCATCGGGAAACAGGGTATAGTTATCACCCTGACTTCCCATATCATGCGGCTGAGCGAGCAGTGTGGTGTCACCCACATCGCAACTCTCAGTACCGCAGGCAGGACTTTTCCCTATCACCTTCTGGTGATAAGGGTTGCGGACAGGTGGCTGGTCCTTGCCGAATCCCCCTCCTCACCCCTTTCTCGGGACAGGGCTGAGAGGAAGACGGCGATCGTAGGTGTTCCAAGAAAGCCGTCTTCTGCAGGGTGCGGGTACAGAGGACTCCTTCCCCTCCCAGCGGCCTGCCGTTTCCCCGTGGGCCCCTGTGTTCATCCTCTTCAGGGACGTCAGGTAAGTGCTTGTACGTTCCCTCCGGCCCCGCATAAGCTCCAGTGACATGGGAGAAGAAGGGACCTTGTTTTGCAGTTCCACAGGTTTGAATCTCCCGCCCTTTTCTGCCTGCCGCACGCTCAGCCGCTTGCTTTCCTACACTTTCCCTGCTCTAGCCAGGGAGTCTATGGGGATCCCCTCACTCACCGCAGCGTCACAAGCAGCAGGACCTGGTCAGATTGCATCCTTAGCGCGGTATGTCGGACATGGGGCTGCGGCGCCGTCAGGGTGGGAGGCACTTTCACTTTCCCCTCAGCGCGGGGAATTCCTCTGCTCTCCCTCCTCCCTTCCTGAGCGCGCTCTTTTCAGCGCGCCCTTTCTAGCCCATCACAGGGCTTCTTTCTCTCTTGGATGCCAGCCCCCTCTTCGGCCATGCCCTCTCCGTCACTATTAACCAATCACGGCGTGGCCGCTAAGCTCCGCCCCCATCTCCCAGCACAAGGTTTTCCTGATGCCTGAATCATTCCTTCCTGCGCTGCTTGGGGGACACTTCGGCGTTTTCTTCTGCTGCTCGCACAGAATCTCGGTAGGCTCGGCTCTGAGGCAGGGATTAGCTCTCCTCGGCAGTTATTCCCTAATTTCTGCGGCCATTCAGTGAAGTTTACTTATGCCCAACCCTTCAGGGGATCTCTGCTTCAGGCCCACCGCTACCTATTACGCCTGTGCGCGCTGTAAAAAGAAGTGGGCATCGGGTCAGTCGTCCCCATTCTGCCCCCCCTGCAGTCCTTCAAATATGTCAGCATCTCAGGAACGCACAGAGTCCCGGGCGGAGGGCGCTCTTCCCTCCTCTCTCCCCCCGGAGTGGGCCGTTACAATGTCACAGTCTGTTTCTGACTTGACAAAAGTATCACAGTCACTGGTCCAGGTCTTAGAACGATTACCTCAGCTATCCTCAGCCACCTCTGCCCCGACCGCCTCTCGGGGTAAGTCGTCCGCACCTGACCGCGACCTTCAGAGAGACAGACAGGGAAGGACTTCTAGGAAGCGGGCTCTGTCCACTTCGTCTTCGAGCTCGCAGGGCCCTTCCGCTCCCAGGCCTCCTTCTCCTTCCTCGGATGACAACCTTCAGTCAGGCGATGATTCTCATTCGGAAGCTAGCTCAGAGGGGAACAGCGTTTCTAAAACGCGGGACATGGTCGATAGTCTTATTGCAGCTATCTTCCAAACACAAACTTAAACAGGATGAGGCTCCACCTCAGGAAAGCTCGGTTCTCCTTAGACGAGCCAGACCTCCGTCTCGAACCTTTCCCAATCACAACGATTTCGATACTACCTTATCCAAACACTGGGAGCGCCCTGAGCAACGTTTCTCAGGCCACAAGTACTTGGATGTTCTGTACCCCTTTGACGCAGAACTGCTCTCAAAGTGGTCCAAGGCTCCCGAGGTAGATCCTCCAGTTTCCCGGATAGCCTCAAAAACGGTGCTCTCTCTGCCAGACGGGGCATCGCTCAAAGATCCTACTGACAGGCAGATTGAATCTCTGGCTAAGTATCTTTGAGGCATCTGGCGCCTCTCTCTGCCCTATTTTCGCATCCGCCTGGGTGGCGAAGGTCATTTCCGCTTGGGCAAAAACTCTTCGCAGAGGCATCTTAGCGTCAGCTCCTCAAGACGAGTTGGCAGATCTTGCAGATCAGATTAACCAGGCGGGAAAATACCTTTTGGCCGCCTCCTTGGACGCGGCCGGCTGCGTAGCAAGGGCTAACAGCAACATAGTAGCTGTACGCCGAGTCCTTTGGCTAAAGTCATGGAATGCGGACATTACTTCGAAAAAGTCGCTTACCAATCTGCCATTCCATGGCTCTAGGCTCTTTGGAGCAAAGCTGGATCAGATAATTTCCGATGCCACTGGAGGTAAAAGTACTTCGCTTCCCCAGTCTCGACCAAAACGTCCTTTCAACAGAAGGGGGTTTCGACCATTCAGGCCCTTTCGTCCCTTCTCTGCCACGGAGAGAGCCACTCAACAGGATCGGCCGCCTGCCACCAGGGAGCGGGATCAGAGGAAACCTTCCTACAAACCCGCTCCTCGCTGGAGATCTAGAGGACAATATTCCAGATCTGCAGGAGCCAATTCCGGCAGATTTTCGTCTAAGTGACGGGTCACCCCCACCTGGAATTTCTTCCAGGGTGGGAGGCAGACTTTCCTTTTTCGCGGATGCTTGGCTGTCCGTTGTCGACGACGCTTGGGTCAGAGAACTCGTCGCATCCAGATACAAAATCGAATTTGCTTCACTCCCGAACAGACGGTTTTTCCGGTCTCGGCCTCCGCGACAGCGGGCCCAGATTCCGGGTTTTCTGCAGGCCATTTCCTCCCTTCTTTCCGCCGGAGTCATTGTTCCCGTTCCCTCAGACGAACGGTTTTCCGGGTTCTACTCCAATCTCTTTGTAGTCCCGAAGAAAGACGGCTCTCTTCGTCCTATTCTGGACCTCAAATTGCTCAATCGCCACGTGAAGATTCTTCATTTCAGGATGGAGTCTCTTCGGTCGGTGATTGCTTCCATGGAGCCCAGGGAATTTCTCTGCTCGGTGGACATTCGGGATGCCTATCTGCACATTCCAATTTGTGTGCAACATCAGAAGTATCTTCGATTTGCGTTTCAGGGAGACCACTTTCAGTTCACAGCTCTTCCTTTCGGCCTGGCTTCAGCGCCCCGTGTTTTCACGAAGGTGATGGCGACCGTCATGGCCATCCTTCGCTCCAGAGGGATCCTCATCATCCCTTATCTGGACGATCTTTTGATCAAGGGTTTGTCTCGCCAGGACTGTCTCCGGAGCCTTCAGATAACCCTGGACACTCTCAGCCGCCTAGGTTGGCTGGTCAACAAGGAGAAGTCCATTCTGATCCCCACCCAGCGTCTGACCTTTCTGGGTATGGAATTCGACACGGAGCTAGCCCGTGTTTTTCTTCCAAAGGAAAAATTTACAACTCTGTCCAAGGGCATCAGAACTCTCAAGAGGCCTGCTCCCATTCCCATTCGGTTCTGCATGAAGGTCCTGGGGAAGATGGTGGCCTCCATGGAAGCAGTGCCCTTTGCGCAGTTTCATCTTCGCCCCCTCCAGCTGTCTCTGCTTTCAGCCTGGGATAAGACCACGATGTCCTTGGACCGTCCTATTCGGCTTCCTCTCAGAGTGAGGCAGTCTCTCACTTGGTGGCTACGGCCAGCGTCAGTTCTCCAAGGGAGGTCCTTCCTTCCGCCTCAATGGCAAGTCATCACCACCGATGCGAGCCTTCTAGGATGGGGAGCCGTGTTCCATCAGAAAGCGGCCCAAGGCCGCTGGAAGCCACAGGAGTCTCTCCTCCCAATCAATCTTTTGGAGATCAGGGCAATTTTCCTGGCCCTTCTTCATTGGTAGCCCCTCCTCTCCGGCAAGCCGGTCCGTATTCAGTCGGACAACGCCACGGCCGTGGCGTACATAAACCATCAGGGGGGCACGCGCAGAAAACAAGTAATGTCAGAAGTGGCCAAGATATTACGCTGGGCAGAACGTTACGTTCCGACAATCTCTGCTGTCCATATTCCAGGGGTGGAAAATTGGGCAGCCGACTTTGAGTCGCCAGGGCCTAGCGTCCGGCGAATGGTCCCTGCACCCCGCGGTTTTCTCTCAGATATGCGACCGTTGGGGCACCCCGGATGTCGATCTCATGGCATCTCGGATGAACCACAAGGTGCCGCAGTTCGTAGCCAGGTCCAGGGACCCTTTAGCCGTCGCATGCGACGCACTGGTGACTCCGTGGTCCCAGTTTCAACTTCCGTATCTGTTCCCGCCTCTGGCATTGATCCCTCGGGTGGTCAAAAAGATAAAATCGGAAGGCGTACCAGTGATTCTAGTCGCTCCAGATTGGCCAAGACGGCCTTGGTACGCGGAACTGGTCAACATGCTCGCGGACGTTCCCTGGAGGCTTCCAGACCGTCCAGACCTTCTCTCACAAGGCCCCCTTTACCACGAGAATTCTCAGTCTCTGAGTTTGACGGCATGGCTGTTGAGACCGCAATTCTGAAGGAATCAGGTCTGTCCAGTCAGGTTATTCAAACTATTATCAGAGCCAGGAAACCAGCCTCTTCCCGCATTTACTATAGGTACTGGAAGGCTTTTTTCCGTTGGTGCGATGATAAAAGAATCTTCCCAATGTCTTTTTCTATCCCGTCTATCCTGGGGTTTCTTCAGTCTGGGTTAGACGCGGGTCTGTCCCTCAGTACGCTCAAGGGCCAGGTTTCCGCTCTCTCTATCCTCTTCCAAAGAGTGCTAGCTTCTCTACCACAGGTCAAAACCTTTCTACAAGGGGTTTCCCACGTGGCTCCTCCTCATCATTCGCCAATAGACCTGTGGGATCTCAACCTCGTCCTTAGCGCGCTCCAGAAGGCGCCGTTCGAGCCTCTCCAGGACATTCCTTTGTCCCTTCTCTCTTGGAAGGTCACCTTTTTGATCGCCATTTCATCCATCAGAAGAGTTTCTGAATTGGCGGCCTTGTCATGTCGTTCCCCTTACCTCATTCTCCATCAGGACAAAGCCGTCCTCAGGCCCGTTCCTTCTTTTCTTCCAAAGGTGGTTTCCGCTTTCCATATCAATGAGGATATCGTCCTTCCTTCTTTTTGTCCGGCTCCATCTCATCCTCTTGAGAAGTCTCTCCACAAACTGGACGTAGTTAGAGCCCTGCGTGTTTATCTTGCCAGGACTTCTTCCTTTCGTCTGTCCGATTCCTTGCTGATCATCTCTGAAGGTCGCCAGAAGGGCCTTCCGGCTTCCAAATCCACGATCGCTCGCTGGATTCGTTCTACCATTCTGGAAGCGTATCGTCTTCAGGAAAAGCGGCCCCCTCCGGGAGTAAGAGCTCATTCCACCCGGGCTGTGGCGGCTTCGTGGGCTGCTCGTCACCAGGCCTCAGCCATGCAAATTTGCAAGGCTGCAACCTGGTCATCTTTGCACACCTTCACAAGGTTCTACAGGGTTCATACCCAGGCTTCGTCTGATGCTGTGGTTGGTAGGAAGGTTCTGCAGGCGGCGGTGGCTCACCGGCCGACCTGAGCCTTTCGGTTACTTTCGTTCCTTTTTGCTGTTCCCACCCTTGGGACTGCTTTGGGACGTCCCATGGTATTCTGTGTCCCCCAATAAGGCGATAAAGAAAGATGGATTTTTGGTTCTTACCGTAAAATCTCTTTCTTGGATCCTTCATTGGGGGACACAGCACCCTCCCTGTTTAAGTTGTACCGTGTTGGGTCTTAGAGTCCCTTGTTGGGTTGGTACATATGGTTCGAGTTTTTCTCGTTGCTTCTCCTACTGCTTTTTCACCAACTGAGGTGCTTGGTGCCTGTCGGTGGGTGTATACTGCCGGGGAGGAGCTAATTTTCTTGTTTTTGCATAGTGTCAGCCTCCTAGCAGCAGCAGCATACACCCATGGTATTCTGTGTCCCCCAATGAAGGCTCCAAGAAAGATTTTACGGTAAGAACCAAAAATCCATCTTTTACTTTCATAGAGGCAAACACTCAGATTGAGAAGGGGTTGCCCTAGTAGTGGACAACACTTTTAATACATCTTGATATGTTGTCTTCTAAAAGTTGTTTGCCTTAAGACACGGTTTAAATAGATGAAAAAAAAACAGATTTGTTAGTAACCAGGCACTGTGTGCCTTTATTGAAATCAATAAACAACTTTCAAAATCACATTTCCAAATTGATTTCCTTAATTAGCTCTTACAAGTGAATGTTTTCTCAATGAGTGCTATAAAACACAATGTACTTAGACTAATAGCACACAAACTTAGGTACTGCTCATATCTAACTATAAAACTAACTTGGCTAACAAATCAGGTCATAATTTATTAGTAATCAATACAGAAATCCAGGTAATTTCACAGGGGTTCACATACTTTCTTACAGCTCTATACGTTTAGGTATAACAAAAAAACCCTATACAAGAGATAGGATGCCAATTTAAAATATAAAACAATGGAGTACACGGTAAGTTAAGAGCTATAAATGAAACACTTTGTACATAAACCTTAATGCAAAGAGCTTAAAATGTACAGAGAAGAAATCAATATTATTAATGATGCACAATAAGAATGCAAGATAAATACCATTTGGCTTACACTCCGTAATAAAAGCTCTAGAAGGCTACTTGAGGATCTGTACACCTTAGAGTTATGTGTAGAGGTTGTCGCATGGGCTTCCTGTTTCCGATGATGGATTATGGCTGGGTACATGGTTTAGATTTATGTAAATGACGGCTGAAAAGGTTAAGGAAATAATTATACCTTATTTCCTTTAAATTCTCAGGAGGACGAACCAACGATTCAAAATGGGATGCGCTCGTTGTGAGCAAAGAGCCATATGCAAATGGGAAACAAAGATGACCAGAATGTTCCCTTTAATAAATTGGAATTACAGTAAAGCATTAAAATAGGAGCTTTTATATATGAGGACATGGAGGCTGTGGAGTGCCAGCCACATTAACATTATTCATCCACTTCAGAACATATCAGCTTTCACGTGCCCCTATCACTATTAGCATAGTACTCGGTGTACGACTAATACATTCTTCACAAGGACGAACAAAAAGGTAACGGCGGGTATCGGGGAGGAAGACCAAACTAGGGTCACAGGGCAGAGCAGGTACACTTTCACTTTTTAAGTCATCTACAATCTGCAGAGTAATTTCCCGAGATAAGGATAATCATGTATTACAGAAAGATTTGCGGAAGCTGGAGGTTTGGGCAGTAGCGTGAGACATTAGGCTTAACCTGTGCATAACCGGGGAAAAATTCAGCTTTTTTAAAAAGTTGAAGTTTTGTTTCTTAAAACATTTTGGTGTAGACTGTTTCTCTTCTGGTGAAACATATGGGGTTTCCTTAATACACTTGATTAACAAAGATCTGCTCCTTGTGTAGCCAGCTGTACATTATGTGATGTATAATATTACATAGCACAAACCCCATTACAGCTTTAGATTTACTCCCCTCCATTAGACACAGACATTGTCCATGAATGATACTTATTCAAGTTTAGATATTTTTGATAAAATGCACAAAAGCAGGTAGGGAAATGGTGAACGGAATAAAATTAGTTAATTCCTTAGCATCTGATGCCACTGAAAATGCGTCTGTCTCTTGCCAAGTGTCTAAGGCCACGTTCACACGTTCAGTATGTGGGGAGTTTTTTACATCAGTATTTGTAAGCCAGAACCGGGAGTGGGACAATCGCAGGAAAAATAGAACACATGTAAAGCATTACCCTAAAATACTTATTGCCCAGAACCTTTCCACTGATTAGTAGGACAACTTACCAACCAATGCCAGGCAGCATCTCCAAAAAGACAAATATAATTCATGTACTGTTATCCATGTGCATCTGTGCCCCCTTTGTTGCATCATATTATTTTAAAAAACACAGCTGGGGTTATTTAACTCGAGATCCATCAAATTATTTTTGTATAACACCTACATGTAGTCCTGAATCCATGACATAATTTCTTTTTTTTTTTTGAATCAGATCTTTTTTATTAAACATTCAGGAATCAATACAGAAAGAATATGACATCTTATATAGCTAGTAAAAATTACATTGAGAGCAGATATTATTTAAAGGGTAAAACTCTTCCTGTGTAAGAATAAATAAAAAGAAGAAAATCTCAAAACACAGATATTTGCATAAAATTGAGCCTATAAACAACATGGCTCCACAAATAAACAAAAATCAAAATTATACATCAGTGCCTCATTTCAGCGGGAAAACCATCCCCGCCAGCCGCGCCACTCCGCATCATATTTCGCCCCCCCCGCCCCCCACGGATATCAGGTCCAATCCACCCCAGCCCCCTCCCACCGCGCCACTCAAAATCTACTTCGCCACAAAGGGCACTAGACTTTATTTTCACCCCCCAAGCATCCCCTCATTGCAAGCACAACAGCAACTGGTCCAACATCGCATCCCGTAACAGTGCGCCCAAGGGGAGACCCGGTGACTCCATCCATGGCTGCCAAATTTTGTAAAACTTTCTTATTGCATTTCTTTTTAAATAAGCCCCCCTTTCCAATCTGATGACATTATTTAGTTTATTTTTAAGCTCTGACAATGTTGGTGGCATAGGATCCAACCAATGATATGCAAGTATCTTTCTTGCCTGATATAGGATACGTGCTATTCCCATGGCCACTGCAGAGTCCGGGTCAACCCCCTCCTCCCACAAATTCAACAAACATAGACGAGGTGACGGTCGTATTGTAATATGGTATACCTGGGCTATGAGTCCCAGGGTCTGCCTCCAGAAATCCCCAATGTGCCCGCACTCCCACATAACATGCATCAAGTGGGCATCATCCTGCCCACACCTAACACATTGTGTATTGGGCCTAAGTCCCATTTTAAATAATAAGCTGGGTGTTTTATATACCCTGTGAATGAGATATATTTGCGAAAGCCGCTGGCACTCAGAAACCGCCATTTTAGGGACCTGTTCTAGAATATCGGACCACTGGTCCTCAGTCAGGGGGCCAACGTCCCGTTCCCACTTATTCTTAGCAGCAGTCATGACATGATAATTTCTAATATGCCACAGCATCGCAACCATCGACTACTGTTTTGTTGTGAGCGTTAATTAGTTGATGGACATGAAATGATGACAATTGAAGAATTTCATATATTTTGTGACACATCAAGCTTCACAGTGTAACAATTATTGGTTCCTCCACGCTGACAAAGACTTGGAGAAATCTATTAAAACATTAATTTTCCCTCAAGTAAAAAGTAATTAAGAAATGGCTAAAAGGAATTGTCAAGACAAGTATAAGGCAAAGGAAAATCTCAGAAGCAGTTAGTAAGGGTTTTGCTTTACAACGCTGACCAGCCTACGTCATGCTACCTACAGGAACATTTCACAGGGACCAGTAGAATTGTTTCTTTGAACCACAATCGGATTACAGTGATGGCGACTTCTGTAAACCAAGACTGAGCGCTGTAGTTATAACCACTTAAGATGCGTATAGAAAGAAAGTCCATCGGAGATAGAGTTCTGGGCTCATCTGGTCTTTGGCATTCCTAGATCAACGAGTGGAGCGGTAGTGCACATGATCGGACACAGCTCAAGTCACATGGGTTTTCAGGATTGGCGCGGGGTCACAGCAGTCAAACCCCAGCGATTGGGACATTATCTCCATCTGTAGGATAGGAAATACTTCAGAATACCCTTTTAAGAAACTATAGGTCAATATCTTCATATGTGCAACAAGTCTAGGTGTTGTGGAAACCAAGAGGCGGATATTTTCACACCTATTTCTAAAGAGATTTTATACACTCAAGATTTTGCAAACTTACAGAATGGAGAAATTTTACCCCAATGCACAAACCACCGATTCTTGCACAGACCCATAAATGTCAGCAACTAAGTGACCCCCAAAAAAGGAGTCCTATTATAGGGGCTAGAGGCAATTACAGGCATGTCTAGGTCAGTGACCCAGACAACCCTTGACTGTATTGTGGCAGCAAATGTTACCGTACAACATAGATATACAACATCCTACACAACGACATATTAATAAATTACATGGCTGTCATTTATGTGAGGTCTAAACTATTTGTGAGTGATATGTGGGTGTAATTCACAACCTCATCAGCCAAAATGAGAACCCCAGTTACTTCACCCTTGGGTGGTCAAACAATACTAGGCGGTGACGGTGACGTGACCACAAAACGAGGCAGCTGACACACATCAGCACCAACACGGCCATCCAAAAGCAGCTCCATCTCAGCCAATCCTGCTTGGCAGCCGGTTTTGCACACACTAATGGACAACAAATACAGAAAGTAATGCATTGTGGAACATGTAGTTCCATTGAGATTGTATCCAATAATCCTGGAAGACAAGTTTAACTGAAACACGAGAAGGGAATTTCAGCAAAGAGTTGTAGAACTGAAAAGGTCACAGCTCACTAAAAGATATTATACATTTGTAATTTCAGCTTTGGCAGAACATATCGTAAAAAAACAAGAATCTCATACGTTTCTATAGCGTAAAAGATCGGTGCTTAATAATGTCATCAGCTGTGTGTGGCCCAGGGGTAAAACAATCAACCAGACACAAGTGATGTATCTAAACCCAAGCCAAAAAGGTTTGAAAAGAGAAACTACACATTCTTCATGTACACACACGTCTGATTATTCTGAAAGATTGAATTACACCATTTCTGGTCATTATATGACTGGTATCAGCCATTTTTCCTATCTCTAATTTGCAATTGATTGGGACCTGGTGGGTGCAGAATAGCTGCTTTGATGTCTCCTAATAGCAGAAATTCCTGTTAGCGCGCTCTGGTCACTTTAGTCACAGGCAGATGCCAGCTATAATCAGTGTAGTTTATCCACGTAAATGCTGCTGTAAACCGACGTAGATACTGGTGTGTACTGTCACCGGTCTCAACAGGTTCCTCTAGCGCAGGAAGACGATGGGAAGTTATAGAAGTGGGAGCCCACTGCTGCCATCTTTGTCCTCCTATGAGACCATGCCTGCTGGTGGACTTCATAGTACGTCTTTTTCACTAAATATAGTATATGTGATCTGACAACTATAAGATCAAGTCCTTCAATGAGACCAAATTAATTAAAAAAAAAAAAAAACTTATAAAAAGAAAAACAAATTACATAAAAATTCTAAATCATCCCCTTTCTTCTAGAAAAAAAAACAAAAAAATAAAAATAAAAAACAAAACTGCCATAAAAAATAAATATATTTGGACTTTTACGGATATAGCGATATCCAATGAAAATATAAAATAAATTCACCAGTGTAGTAAACTGCGTAAAAAAAAAAAAAAAAAGAAGTTTAACACACCAGAATTGCCGATTTCAGGCGCCATAACACTTTTTTTTTTTTTTTTAAGTATGAAGTGATGAAATCATAAAAAGATACTGATAAAAATGTGAACGACTCAGGTGAAAACCAAGCCCTCATACAACTCTATCAATGTGAAAGTGAAAAGGTCATGGGCCTCAGAAAATGGCAACAGAAGTGAATTTTAGGAGTACGACTTTTTAAAAAACTTGTAGGATATTTTTGTATTTTTAATTACGTTTGGGATTACTGTAGCCATATTGACCTAAAGAATAAAGTTTCCAAGTCATTTTTACAGCACAATGAATGTCATTCAAAAATAAAAAATAAATAAAAAAATTTATCGGATATAATTTTTTTTCCCACTGCTCAGTAAAACAATGGTGCCATTCAATATACTGGAAAACGGGTTAAAAAAAAACAATTCAAAGTCTTTCCGTAAAAATATAAAATTAATATGGTGATAAAAATCGACAAAAAAAAAAAAAAAAAAAAATTATGACCCCTGGAAGAAGGGGAGAAAAAAAAACAAAAAACAAAACAAAACAAAAAATATGCAAAAAGGAAAAAATTGCCTGTTTAGGAAGGGGTTAAATGCCATGCCTGTACATTAATACATAACTGGAAATGATTGAACAGTATTATTAGGATTTGGAATGGCAGTATAGGCCCCGCTACAGTGTAGTATATGGGAATGTACAGCAGCAGATAGGAAAAAGCTGCGGCATATAGAACTGCACACATTTTTATTTTATTTTTTTTTTAAAAAAAGGCAATTGAGGTCTCTCAAGGTATGGCCCTTCCTCGTGCATATGTGCCATTGATTTTCTCATTTAATGATATCATTTCTTCAGAAATCAGGTGGTAATGGACAATGTAACAAGCACGCCACAATTCAGGCTGGAGTTCCTACCTAAAGGAGAGACGCCTCAGGGACGCTACATGGAATATACCTAAAGACGCAATTAGGCAACCCCTCAGGAGACGTACAATTACACCGACTTGATAAAGAACATGACACACTACAGGAGAACACAAAACAAATATTACCATTTAATTACTATATAATTACTTTATGGTATCTGTATCTGTAATTCTACCTGGCAGGTCTGGTACAACGCACAAGCATTGCATGTGTACAACTGCCCTCTGCTGGTGAATCCTGCAAACTGCAAGGCAATCTCGTGCAAGTAACATGGCTCACTAAACTTATTACGCCCCACCGGCCTGGTCCTTCCAATGAAAGCAACATTTACACCACTTACAAAGCCGCAGACTAGATGCAGCCAAATGGTACATTGGCCATTCTTGGTATTCTGCCACCTGGCCAGAATACCAAGCGCACAAAGCCGTGGTCACTGACAGAATTAGAAGTATAGATTACTTGGACAGAATTTCAGATCAGAAGAAAATAGAGAAAAGTTAAATTGTAGAACACTAATGTCCCGAGTTACCCAGCCATGTAATTATGGGGAGGGGATAAAAGAGGTAACCCAAACCGCTCTTATTACATTCTGGTCCATACAATCACATTTACATGGGGTTAGAAATATGGCAGAATGGAGATTGCCATCTAGATTTTTCTAGTGCAGAGGAAACCCATTTGGCATTATTGATGCGACTTGTGCTAAAAACACATCATCCTCCAGTTCCAGTAAAGTGGAGGGGATTTAGAGAAATCTCATGCCCTCTGTGCGACTTTCTTTGTGCATTTTTTGAGATCTGCAACATATCATTTTCTCGTCCACTAAATGAGTTTCATTTGTTTATTTGTGGATCTTCTCTATAGACTTAAATGAGATATTTGAAATCCACAGATAAAAAACAAAACAAATGCTTCTTTAGGCCTCTTTCACTCATCCATGTCTCTGGTATGTGTGGTGACAGCTTTCACACGTATCGGAGACATTTACAGACATAGTGAATGGCTCTGTGCATGTTAGTGTGTTTCCACGGACCGTGTGTACATGGGTAAAATACGCTGACATGTCCGTTTCTTAGGCCTCTTTCACACTTCAGTTTTTTACAATCAGTCACAATCCGCCAGGTTTTGAAAAAAACGGATCCTCAATTTTTTTTTGAGGATCCGTTTTTTCCCCCCATTGACTTGCATTAATGGCGGATTGTGACGGATTGCTGTCCGTTGCATCCGTTTTTTTGAGGATCCGCCAAAAGTTGCTGTCCGTCTCCATCCTCAAAAATTTCAAAACGGAGCTTGCAACGTTTTTTTTTATCTGGCGGATCCTCCAGACACTCATTTAACCCGAAATTCTTGGGTGCTGGATGAAAAGGAAAAAAAAAACTCTCTCTCTCTCTGCCAGCGATTCCTTTAAATCTCCTCATTTTCTGGATCCGTCTGAAAACGGATCCTGTGCCATCCATTCACATCAGTTGACAACGGATCCGCTTGTCTGACTTTTTGGCGGATTTGAACTGATGCAAAAAACTGAAGTGTGAAAGAGGCCTTACTGGCAGCACAGGCTGCAAAACGACCCACACACGTGCACACGGATGATACACTGAAATGTCATCCGTCTGACACATACCGGTGCCTGAGAAGCAGCGGTACAGTAAGCGCTATTCCCCGGCGCCGGGTGCTGAAGATCGCTCTCATCATTCTCTCCTGCTCTGCTGGCGATCAGGGGAGAATAAGACCTTTGTATTGTCATGTGACATCAAGTCCACGACTTGGTAATGGACAGTCGTCTGTAATACACTGATCCATTACTAATCCTATAGTTGTATGGTAAATAAAGACACAGCCAGAATAAAATCCTTTATTAGAAATAAAACACTTTTCCATTTTTATTTAAAAATAACAAACACAGTTATACTCACCTAACGCCTAATTCCACTGAATCCCTTCTCTCCTGTAATATAAAAAGAAAAAAATATTCCTACCTGTCCATTGTTCTTGTCCCATGCCATAATCCACATCTAGGGGATAGTTTTCAACCTGGACGGTGCCAAGATGCAACCAGTCAAAGCTGAGAACCACTGGTGAATGAGATGCTGCAGCATCAGTGACATCATCGAGGTTACCGCTGGTCATTAAGGCTGTGTCCCAGCCGGGATGAACTGTAGTGACCTCAGTAATGTGGGAAAAAGTCAGTGATGAGGTCACTGCAGATCACCATGAAAATTTCTCATCGTGATCTGTGGTGAAGTCACTGAGCAGATCTTAACAACGGACAAGTAGGGATATTGTTGTTTATTTTTGTATTATTACAGGAGAACGAGGGATTCAATGGAAATAGGCATTAGGTGAGTATAATGGTCAGTTATTTTTAAATAAACATGGAAAACTGTTTTGTTTCATTACTAATAAAAGACTTTATTCTGGCTGTGTCTTTATTTACCATATAACTATAGTATTAGTAATTTATAGGTGTCTTATAGACGCCACTCCATTACCAAGCAACGGGCTTGATGTCACATGACAATACAGAGGTGACATCAACCCCACAAAAATGAACCCCACTTGCTACTGTTACAGGGCAAGTGGGAAGAGCCAGGCAAAGCGCCAGAATTGTTGCATCTAATAGATGTGCCTTTTCTTGGCGGTTGCTACTTTTAGGCTGGGGGGGGGCATATCCATGGCCCTATACTAGCCTGAGAATATCAGCCCCCATCTGTCAGCTTTAGCTTGGCTGGTTGTCAAAAATGGGGGGACCCCATGCCGTTTTTTCTTAAAATGATTTAAGTAATTTAAAAAGAAAAAAAACAGCGTGGGGACCCCTCTATTCTTGATAACCAGCCTTGCTGAAGCTGACAAGTGAGTAGCAGCCCCCAGCTGTGAATTTTGCCTGGCTGGCTATGGAAAATACAGGGGAACCCACGCCTTTTTTTATTTATTTATTGCGCAGGGAGCGAGTGATGAATACTCCCATCAGCCGCTCCTGCTCTCACTGTTATTAGTGGCAGCTGGTATAGGCTGATAGGAGTAATAGTCCTATCAGCCACCACCTGCTTTCACTGTTATCACTTGAATATAACTCATCATTCTCCCCTGCTTGCGCTGTTTACCGGCAGAGCAGGGGAGAATGATGAGAGCAGTCTTCAGCACCCAGCGCTGGGGAACAGCGCTTACTGTACCACTGCTTCTCAGGCGCCGATGCGTGTGGTACTGATGCGACACACGTGCCACAAGTATTACACACACACACTAACATCTTCAGTACTGTTTTTTTCTGGTACTGTAAATATCAGGACTTGTGAAACCGGCCTTTAAGTGTTTTCACAGCAAAAACGCACTAAAAGCATAAAATCCACACATGCCTAGATCAATAAAGTTTTAGTAAAGCTAAATAATTGGAAGTATTCAAAAACAAAGGTAGTTTTATTTAAAGGAAACCAGTCACAGCAGTAGTGTGTGAAGGGACCGGGGCGGTGCTGATCAAAATGTAGAGCGACCCATTGGACCAGACTGTGTAATTTACATACAGCGCGGGACAACTATAAAAAAAAAACCTCATTTGGAGGTGTACAGTGTAACATCTGAGGATATAAAGGGGTTGCAGGAACCCCATTCTTATCATTTAAAAGGTAATGGGCAGGCTTTATAAGCCAAAAAACTGCTAACAGCTCCTTTTTAAATCATGACATACCAAAAAAAGATGAAGTTGAAAAAAAAACAATGATGAAAAAAAATACATGTAAAAAAAAAAACCCAGTGACCACATTTAGCAAATTGGTGCAGAGAATCTGTATTATAAAAAAAATGCACCAAATACTCAATGTGAGGACTTTTATTTAAAGTTACTTTAAGGCCATCAAAATGATATATTATAAGCTTAGAACCATTGCGGCCTCATTTATGTGGGTTCCTTACATGATGAATCCTGACAACACAGCACCCCAAGTGCAGCAATGCACCTAGGCTAAGGCCCTCATGTAGCTCCAAGCTGGTCTTATGTCTTGTACAGAGAATGGTATGGAAGGAGGCCAAAACAGACAAAGCCCTATTGTATGATTACCGGGGTGTCTTACAGAACGAATACTTATAATATGTGCGTATACTAATACAGTGACTGCCTGGACCCATATTCATTATTTTACTGATTGATATTTCTTGCTTTAATAATAATAGATCTGCAAAAGTACAGGTATGGCCAATAGAGCAAAACTCAGACTATGAACGAGAATGAAGAATTAGTATCTTACACAGGGCTTCCTCTGGCCGTGCCACCTTATTTTACGTTATACTGGTTGGCAAGCTCTGCTTTATTAGGTTCACCTATGCACCATTTAGCAGCAAAACTTGCAAAGAAATTGCTCCAGAAAGGCAATCTTTGCTTTAAATGCATCAGCAAATTGTAGTTTACAGGCCTTTTTATGGTCAGACGTGAAGACCAGGGGGTTGGATTCCATGCAGTAAGGTACAATTACCTGGAGCGTGAGATAACCGATTATCCGGGAATATAGCTAGTCACACAGTTATGTAAAGCTCCACTAGGTCTTGTATAACGAGAGCGCGTGAGAGGACAGTCTACTGCATGGTTTATATAGGCTAATACTTTCCACCACAGAAAGGACTAGGACGTGAAGTTTAATGATGTCGGACAGCGATGGAGGTCACCTGTGAAATCCTGTCCCGTCTTCCTTACTGACGGACAACTTACCATTATAACACATGTAATCGTTAGGGTCATATATCCATATTGTGATGCCTCGCAGACAACCTACAGTTTGCTTTATGCCATGAGCTACAGGCCAATAGGATTTAGAAAAGAATAATATACTTACTCCCTTCCCACGTACAATGTAAGAGATTTAAAGCTCCCTCGACCCTCTTCCAGTGTTGAAGGTGAAAGAAAGCATATGCTATTGCTTCACTGTCCCCCCTCTTCAGGATGTGTTCTGGGGGCAGTATTAAACTTTTCATTTCAAGAAGGTACTAACAAACAAAAATAAAAAATAAATAAAGAGAGTTGTATAAGAGATATTAGTTACAGTCACAATGAATGAATTCCAAGAAAGGTGTCTGTGCTCTATATTGGCATCATAAGTTGGACCATACATTTTCAAAAAATTGGGGCACTATATGTGAATGTTGTTTCACATCTGCAACATATATAAAACTATGTCAATCTGAAAATCGGCAGCGTGCCCTTAAATCTGCTCAGTGTGAATGGGGTTTCTGCACCCAAAATCTGAACCAAATTCATCACTTTCTAGACATAATTATTTTGATGGTGAAACAATCATTTAATCAGAGAGACTGAGAAAAGCCAGTTCAAAGGAGACCGTCAATATGGCTGCAGGTGGACGTACTTCTCTTACTTTAAGTGTGCTGTCAGACGGATGTATAAATCAGAGCAAGATCGTCCGGCAGTGCTCGACCCGGCCGGCAGCACTCCAGCCCCGAGCGCGGTAGCTGCATAGAAATACATGAAGCGGTTATGCTCGGGTTGGGAGAGCCGCCGGCCAGTCCGTGCATTGCATTCATGTCTCGGTCCAATTTATACAGCCGTCTGACTACATCCCAAGAAGCCCACACAAATCCTAAGGCTATGTGCACACGGTGCGGATTCACCCGCGGATTTTTCACAATCCGCAGGTAAATCCACAGGTCAAAAGACCTGCGGTTTACCTGCGGATTAGCCTGCGGTTTTGCATCTCCACAATGGAGGAGATGGCAAACCACAGCGGAATCCACAGAAAAGAATGACATGTCAATTCTTTCTGCGGATTTGAAACCGCAGGCAAAACCGCGCGGAAAAATCTGCACCGTTTGCACAGCGGTTTTTATTTTCCATAGGCTAGAATGGTACTGTACATCACCTGCAATTCTGCTGCGGATCCGCAGGGCAAAATCTGCACCGTGTGCACATAGCCTAATTTTAGAGAACAGGGAAAAGCATCCTACACCAAGTGATATAGGTAGGACATCATGGCTTCCTAAGGGTAAAGAGGTTTGGTTCAATAGAACTTTTGAGAAATGCATTTGTGCAGCAGCTTTAATGTAACAAGACGACAGTGAGGAAAATAAGTATTTGATACACTGCAGATTTTGCAAATTTTCGCACCTACAAAGTGTACCTACGATAAAAATTACAGACCTCTCCATTTTTTGTAGGTGAGAAAACTGGCAAAATCGGCAGGGTGTCAAATACTTATTTTCCACACTGTAGGTAACTTTTCGGCTGGTTTCAGAAGGCAGTAATGCCATAAACGGACCGGAATTACCAATCCACTGTGACATTAAAGCCATTATGACCCAGACTGATTTACGTACTTTTGGCACATGTGGATTAAACTCCACTGCCCTATGAATGGCTTCTACAGCATTCATTTCTGCTGTGCTGAGCCCTCGCCGTGACGCGGCTTCTGGGGAGAATCTGAAAAGAACAAAAACAGGGATCACCAATTAAGAGAAACCTCTATACAAGAAATGCACTTTGTCTAATGTACAGTGGTATTTCTAGGTTTAGGCACGTTCTAAACTCTTATCCCTTTTCTAAAGTCTCTATTTCCCCCTGTCTGGTGGTGAGGATCACACACCAGTACAATGTATACATTCTGGTCATTTCATGGAGGGATTCCTAGCGCTTTCTGCTCCGTTCAGCTGGAGTGGGTAGTTCTAGTATGTTCTATCCTAGCGGGTCACTACCTGCCCGCGCTACCGGCACAGAAATGGCTATAGTATATAGGAAAGAAACCAGACCATGCAAGCTCTTCCTCACCTCACACCTCACGGCTAACTCCAGAGCTGTACTTGGCAGGCAGACACCACAGGGAAAGCTGTGACAATCATTCCCCTGCCCTCCCAAGCTGGAGTCGCTGTGTAGGGAGGAAAGATGTTGCAGGTACTGGTCGATCTACAGGACAAAAAGAATGAAAACAAAAATTACTTGCACTTCTCCGAGTGCACACATTGTACAGCATGCTGCCTCACAATACTGTGCCTGACCTATGCCTAGGAGTAGCTGCTCTTTATAGGTTTTTTCCTGCCATTATCAATTCCTTGGATTATCGGAACAACGGGAAGATTAGAGTAAACTGTCTATATCCAGGCTAGTAGAAGCCACACAACAGCGCTCCCATGCTAAACACAGCGAGACGTGTGGGACGTGTGCTGCAATCTCTTTGCAGAATATTCTGATGACTTCTCTTTTTAATAAATAAGTTGATCTATGTAGGGTTTAAAAAAGGGGCACAGTTTAGTATCTGTTTAATATCCTTGCTGGTGCTGGTCCTGCTGATCAGAGCGTTAGCTCAAAGACGCAATCATATAAATGTAAACTAGCAGTGTAGTATTAAAGGTAACCAGTCCTGTCCAGAAACACCATTTACCTGCAGCTATAGGGTAAATTTGCAGGTAAAGAACATTAAAATCATGCCTTCCTGCCCTACAGAAGCAGCAGCTGCAGGGAGAAAATCAACTAATATCCTGGAAACGAGCAGCTGCAGGGAGAATATAACTTTGTTTTTCCCCTGTAGCTGCTGCTCCAGTAAGCCTGCCAGACATTATTTCAATGCCATTTACCTGCAGATTATCTCTATATCTGCAGGTAAATAGCGTTTCTGGACATGACAGGTTCTCTTTAATGGATGGGGGTATAGGAATACTATTTTCTTGTTACCAACTAATTTCCTGTCCAGTACAGACGGATCGGATCAGTGATGTTCTGCAGAAAACAAACGTGACAATGTGTAACACTTACTTGTCTGATACTGCTCGTGCTTTTAGCAATGCAGCTGTGTAACATATTGTGGCAGATTTAGGTAGACTTATATCTAGAAGCAAAAAAGAAATGCAAGAATAATTACAAAGTAAGTAAATCTAGTACCATATACAGGTGCAACCCACAAAATTAGAATATCATCAAAAAGTTAATTTATTTCAGCTCTTCAATACAAAAAGTGAAACTTTGAATTTTCATGCAATTAAATCACAGAGATATGTCACACAAAATACTTAATAAGTAACATTTCTCACATGTTTACTTTACAATTTTGGAACCAATTTTTTTGTTAGGAAGTTATAAGGGTTAAAAGTTGACCAGCAATTTCTCATTTTTACAACATCATTTTTTTTTTTAGGGTCCACATCACATTTGAAGTCACTTTGAGGGGTCTATATGATAGAAAATACCCAAAACTGACACCATTCTAAAAACTGCACCCCTCAAGGTGCTCAAAACCACATTCAAGATGTTTATTAACCCTTCAGGTGCTTCACAGGAATTTTGGAATGTTAAAAAAAAAAAAAAAGTGAACATTTATCTTTTTTTTCGCAGAAAATTTACTTCAGATCCAAAATGTTTTTTTACCAAAAGGTAACAGGAGAAATTGTACCCCAAAAGTTGTTGTGCAATTTGTCCCCACAAGTGACCCCATTTTAGACACTAGACCCCTCCAAGGAACTTATCTAGATGTGTGGTGAGCACTTTGAACCCCCAAGTGCTTCACAGAAGTTTATAACGTAAAGCCATAACAATAAAAAATACTTCTTTCCACAAAAATAATCTTTTCGCCCCTAATTTTTTATTTTCCCAAGGGTAACAGGAGAAATTGGACCCCAAAAGTTGTTGTGCAATTTTTAATGTAGGGGAATACTACTTTTGAGGCACAGTGCAAAGCTCAGAAGGGAGGAGGCGCAATATTGGAGTTCAGATTTTGCTGGAATGGTTTGAGGGTGCCATGTCACATTTGGCAGAGCCCCGAGGTGCCAAAACAGAAACCCCCTATATGTGAACTCATTTTACAAACTACAACCTTCAATGAATTCATCTAGGGGTGGAGTGATCACATTATCATCACATGTGCCTAACAGAATTTTATACCACTGAGCGGTGAAGTGGGGATCTCACCGCTGCTCATCCCGGCTGGGAACAGAACAGAGCCCAGTAACCTCTATGACATCACCCCCGGGCACTGACGCTGCGTTCCCAGCAGCTCATTCACCAGTGGTTCTCAGCCTAGACGGTCGCATCTTGGCACTGTCCAGGTTGAAAACTAATTATCCCCCAGACATGGATTACAGTGTGGGACAAAACAGGTATGGTATATTGTTGTTTTTTAATTCTACTTTTACTACAGGAGAACGAGGGCTTCGGTGGAATAGGCGTTAGGTGAGTATAACGGTGTTTGTTATTTTTAAATAAAAAAAGTAAAACTCTTATTTATAATAAAAGACTTTATTCTGGCTGTGTCTTTATTTACCATACAACTATATGATTAGCAATGGATAGGTGTCGTATAGACGCTTCTCCATTACTAAGCCGTGGGCTTGATGTCACCTGACAATACAAAGGTGACATCAACCCCACAAATATAAACACCACTTGCCACCGCTACAAGGCAAGTGGGAAGAGCCGGGCAAAGCGCCAGAATTGGCACATCTAATAGATGTGCCTTTTCTGGGCGGCTGCGAGCTGCTATTTTTAGGCTGGGGGGCGGTTCAATATCCATGGCCCCTTACCAGCCTAAGAATACCAACTCCCAGCTGTGAGTTTTAGCAAGGCTGGATTGTCAAAAATGGGGGGACCCCATGCCGTTTTTTTAAATGATTTATTTACATAATTTAAAGAAAACAGAGTGGGTACTCCTCTATTCTTGATAACCAGCCTTGCTGAAGCTGACAGCTGAGGGCTGCAGCCCCCAGCTGTGAGTTGTGCCTGGCTGTTTATAGAAAATACAGGGGAATCAACAGTTTGTTTTTTTTTCATTTATTTAGAGTGCAGGCGGCGGCTGATGAATACCCCCAGCCGCTGCTCCAGCTGTCACTTATTAGCAGCAGCAGGGGTAGGCTGATGGGAGTAATAGTCCCATCAGCCGTTGCTTGCTGTCTCTTTTACAGTTGTGGCCAAAAGTATTGACACCCCTGCAATTCTGTCAGATAATACTCAGTTTCTTCCTGAAAATGATTGCAAACACAAATTCTTTGGTATTATTATCTTCATTTAATTTGTCTTAAATGAAAAAACCCAAAAAGAATTGTCCTAAAGCCAAACTGGATATAATTCCACACCAAACATAAAAAAAAGAGGGTGGACAAAAGTATTGGCACTGTTCGAAAAATCATGTGATGCTTCTCTAATTTGTGTAATTAGCAGCACCTGTAACTTACCTGTGGCACCTAACAGGTGTTGGCAATAACTAAATCACACTTGCAGCCAGGTTGACATGGATTAAAGTTGACTCAACCTCTGTCCTGTGTCCTTGTGTGTACCACATTGAGCATGGAGAAAAGAAAGAAGACCAAAAGAACTGTCTGAGGACTTGAGAAACCAAATTGTGAGGAAGCATTAGCAATCTCAAGGCTACAAGTCCATCTCCAAAGACCTGAATGTTCCTGTGTCATCAAGAAGTTTAAAGCCCATGGCACTGTGGCTAACCTCCCTAGATGTGGATGGTAAAGAAAAATTGACAAGAGATTTCAACGCAAGATTGTGCGGATGTTGGATAAAGAACCTCGACTAACATCCAAACAAGTTCAAGCTGGCCTGCAGTCCGAGGGTGCAACAGTGTCAACCCGTACTATCCGTCGGCGTCTGAATGAAAAGGGACTGTATGGTAGGAGACCCAGGAAGACCCCACTTCTTACCCCGAGACATAAAAAAAGCCAGGCTGTAGTTTGCCAAAACTTACCTGAAAAAGCCTAAAACGTTTTGGAAGAATGTTCTCTGGTCAGATGAGACAAAAGTAGAGATTTTTGGGCAAAGGCATCAACAGAGTTTACAGGAGAAAAAAAAAGAGGCATTCAAAGAAAAGAACACGGTCGATACAGTCAAACATGGCGGAGGTTCCCTGATGTTTTGGGGTTGCTTTGCTGCCTCTGGCACTGGACTGCTTGACCGTGTGCATGGCATTATGAAGTCAGAAGACTACCAACAAATTTTGCAGCATAATGTAGGGCCCAGTGTGAGAAAGCTGGGTCTCCCTCAGAGGTCATGGGTCTTCCAGCAGGACAATGACCCAAAACACACTTCAAAAAGCCCTAGAAAATGGTTTGAGAGAAAGCACTGGAGACTTCTAAGGTGGCCAGCAATGAGTCCAGACCTGATTCCCATAGAACACCTGTGGAGAGATCTAAAAATGGCAGTTTGGAGAAGGCACCCTTCAAATATCAGGGACCTGGAGCAGTTTGCCAGAGAAGAATGGTCTAAAATTCCAGCAGAGCATTATAAGAAACTCATTGATGGTTACCGGAAGCGGTTGGTCGCAGTTATTTTGGCTAAAGGTTGTGCAACCAAGTATTAGGCTGAGGGTGCCAATACTTTTGTCTGGCCCATTTTTGGAGTTGTGTGTGAAATGATCAATGTTTTGCTTCATTCTCTTTTGTGTTTTTTCATTTAAGACAAATTAAATGAAGATAATAACACCAAAGAATTTGTGTTTGCAGTCATTTTCAGGAAGAAACTGAGTATTATCTGACAGAATTGCAGGGGTGTCAATACTTTTGGCCACAACTGTATCACTTAAATGTAACGCATCATTCTTCCCTGCTCGCGCCTATTGCCGGCAGAGCAGGGGAGAATGATGAGAGCCGTGTTCAGCACCCGGCACCGGAGAACAGTGCTTACTGTAACGATTCTTCCCTGGCGCTCGTCCGTTTGTTACTGATGCGGCACATGGATGCCACACATGTGCCACAAGTATTACACACACGGACACTGACATCTCCGGTACCGGAAATATCAGGACGTGTGAAAGAGGCCTTATAGCTGGTTTATATGTTTGGCAGCTGTCACACTAAAAGATGCTTTTTATTGCAAAAAATAGTTTCTGCATCACCACATTTTGAGGTCTTATTTTTTTGTGGAACGAGTTGACGTTTTTATTGGTATAATTTTCGGGCATACGACATTTTTTTGATTGCTTTCTATTCTGATTTTTAGGGGCAGAATAGACAAAAACCAGCAATTCAGGAATTTTTTTTAGGGGAAGAGGGCCTTTATACCGCTTCGTTTGTGGTAAAATTGATAAGGCAATTTTATTCTTCGGGTCAGTACGATTACAGCGATACCTCATTTATACAGTTTTTTTAAGTTTTGGTGCTTTTATACAATAAAAACTATTTCATATAAAAATAATTATTTTTGCATTGCTTTATTCTGAGAGTTAAAACTTTTTTATTTTTCCCCTGATGAAGCTGTATGGCAGCTTGCTTTTTTGTGGGACAAGATGATGTTTTCAGTGGTACCATGTTTATTTATACCAGTCTTCTTGATCGCGTGTTATTCCACTTTTTGTTCGGCGGTATGATAAAGCATTGTTTTTTTGCCTTTTTATTTTTTTTATGGTGTTCACTAAAGGGGTTAACTAGTGGGACAGTTTTACAGGTCGGGTCGTTGCGGACACAGCGATACCAAATATATGTACTTTTATTGTTTAGATTTTTTTCCATTCAAATGTTTATTTAGTGATATAATATATATTGATTGATATTTTTATAACTATTTTTGATTTTTTTAAATAAAATTTTTTTAATTTACTTAGTCCCACTATGGGACAATCAATTTTTGCAGGCTAATCGCTTCTATAGCATGGAGATGATGCAGCATCTGTATACCATAGAAGCTGTCAACGGTGCACTGACAGGGAGATTTGCTAAACATGCACTGCGCATGATCAGCAAATTTCCTCACTCAGGGCGACCCTGATGTCTTCATGACGACAACAGGTCACCATGGCAACGATCGGGACCCCGCGTCACGCCGATCCAAAGGCAGCCCTCTGCCGGCTTCCGGAATGATGCGATCGTGTTTGATCACAGTATTTTGGCGGTTAAAGTACCGTACCTGGCACCTAGTGCAAGATCGCGATGACGTAATATTCCGTCCATGGTCAAATTGGCCCAGATCACATGGACGAAATATTACGTCCGATGTCAGAGAGTGAAAGGGAAACCCCACCATGGAGAATGCCTAGTCATACTTTTTTTTTTTTTTTTTTTAAATTAGATACATTTTTATTAAATTTTTCAACATACTACAAAAGACAACACCCATCCAACCCCCTTCCCCCTCCTTGTTCCGGACCACACAGCAATTAGCAAGTATCTCATTATATTATCAACATATTTAAGCCAAATATGGCAATCTGTACACTCATGTGCAAATAAACATTATTAAACATAAGTCCCAAGTCTCCAAGTTCTTTAGTTTTCCCTTGAAACAGGAAGGACATTATGGAAACAGATTTTGCATGCATCACTACAAGGACCTTAATCAGACATCTCGTTCGACACAAGTAGTAATATTACCCTGCACCTCCAAGTAAGGACACAATATCTGTGCCTTGGTGAATTTTCCAGTCCTCCCATGTTTTACAAAATGTATGTAGGGCTCTCCTCTTTTGATATACTCCTTCTTCCAGACGTAGCAGTAGATTCATTTTTTCCATAAATTCCCTAAACATAGGTGGTGCCCTGTCCAACCAGTGTGAAGCTATAATGTTCTTTTAAGTGCCAACCTTATGTTTGAATCTTCAGCAACCCTGTCCACAAAACCCAAGACACAAACCAGAGGATGCGTAGGAATCCCAACCCTAAACATCGTGTTTATGTGGTCTATGACTTGGGTCCAGAAATTCCCGATAGAACCACATGACCAAAACATATGTAGCAAATCGGCAGGTGCTGAACCGCATCTCGGACACAAGTCATCCTCTCTTACCCCAATTTTATGCAGGAATTTGGGAGTCCTGTATCCCCGATGCAGCCTTTGTGTAGTCATACCTTTCTAAACGTTACCACTAAAATCTTTCCATACCCCGTAGGGCATTCTGAGGGCAAAGTCAATGCTAGACGTGCTGAGCAGGAAGTCAAGTAAATAAGAAAGGACACGGACTCTTCACCACTGCAGCTCTGCCCTCTTGACTATTGGTGAATGGCACGCATGGTTAATACCTTCTATTTATCCAGTAGAGTAAAGCACGCAATTTTAACAGGTGGAAGTTTCCAAATATATATATATATATATATATATATATATATATATATATATATATATATATATATATATATATATATATATATCTATGGAATGATTTTTTTTTTCTGGGACTTTCTGTATAGTGAGACGTAAAAGAAAAACAATGGTGCATGACGATGGGAGCGCAAGGGATATGAACTTACCATCATACTTTGCTAAAACTGCTTGTACATCTGCGTACGCCTGGAGCTCGAGCAAAGCTTCTAACAAGTTCTCATGAATATTGAACATACTGAGCAGTGGGAACTCCTTCATTAACTAGAAGAAATCAGAAACCACAAACACTAGCTTTAGTGGCACAGATGAGGATAGCTCCGTTAGGTCCGAGAGTCATCGAAACGCGGCAGACAATTAGAGTGATGGTGATAAACATCTGCCAGGCATCTCAGAAAATACAATTAGAAGGAGGCCATTAATTATTAATGCACTTTTTTTTCATACCATCACTTGGAATTGATATAGTGATAAAACAATGCAGCTCATGGAATACAGACTGCTTCCTACGCTCAGTTCAACTGCAGACAAAAATGAAATCCCGACAGACAATCAGGTCACCCGACAGATTAGACAAACCAAATACTGCTGCATGTCATTCAACATCTGGCGAAACGCTGTGGCTTTTGTCATGTAATGAAGACACAAATCTGGTATAAAAAGTTACTGGTAAAAAAAAAAAAAAAAAAAAAAAAAAAAAGGAAAGCACGAATGCCTTTTTTACGTTCAAGATCATTGCCCCAAATGTATAAAAACGGCAAATGGAATGGTCCCGTCAGAAAGTCTTGGAATATAATCACACTTACATCTCTCATCATCTTAACGGCTTCCCTTGTTCTTCCGAGCTTCCGTGAGCACATAGCTAGTCTTCTTTTAATGTACACCAGCACATTAGTGTCTCGTCCTGAAACGATAAAAGTGGAACTCAGACATATATACCAAGCCCATGTTCAAGAGGCAAATACAGATTTATTTCTTTACCGTTATCTGCAAGACTAGATCAAATGTGAATAGCAAACGGGGAGAAACAGCGCTCGGTGCCCCTGGGAACCTACGGTCACCTACACTTAGGCCTGGGAACTTACTAAGTACAGTTTATTATTAAGCCCACTGTATAACCACTGTATGCAGTAAGACATGGCCCCCGTACTGTGTAGGGACACTGTGTTAAAGGGGTTTACAAAATTAGAAAAACCATGACTGCTTTGTTATAGCTACACCTGTGCATGGATTGTGTCTGATGCTACAGCTCAGATCCATCAAAGTGATTGAAGCTAAAAGCCTTGTCCAAAATAAACCTCTAGTTCCCCAAAGGCATATGGATATATAAATTAAACTGAGCTATTACTCACCATCCCCAGATCCAGCACTGCCTCTCCTCCGCTGACCTGGGCTGCAGCAGTGACGTCACTACCACAGTGCGTGTAATCACTGCAGACAATCATAGGAGTCAGTTGAAATGCCAATGTAGATGGCACAAGCCACCAAGCCCATTGATTGCCTGTAGAGATCATGCGCAGCCATGACATCACTGCCGAAACTGGTACAGCGGCGGAGTGGAAGAGCGAGTATATTATTTATACATCTTCTCGCTTTGGGGAAATGAAAAGTATATCCCATACATGTACCAGTGAAGTTGTATATGGTCCACTTAGGCTGGGCTGAGTTACAATACCAGACAATCCATGGACAGATGTGGAGTTGCTTCTAAAAGGAGGCAGCTAGGTTTGCTTAATCCTGGACAACTCCTCTGACCATATGCCTATTCGGGCAATTGTTGCGCACCCCTGAGACGTGCATCTAAGACAAGAAAGGGAAACCATATATTCATTAGGTTTTCCGGTTGCATATGGAACACAACGGCCACCTGATGACATAGGATGGGAGGGGTTGATGGATCAGCCACTAATAGTATACTCCACCATACGGTTATAACATAGTAACATAGTTATTAAGGTTGAAGGGAGACTTTAAGTCTGTCTAGTTCAACCCATATCCTATCCTAACTTGCCCTAACATGGCAGAATTCAGGGATAAGTCACATTTTTCTCGGTGGGAAAACGTGTTTAAAATTGACATGTTAATCAGATATGACATTATCTGTTTAAGTTAATGGATTGAAAAAAAAAATATGGACCCTTCCCTGTTAATTCCACACAAATTAGATATATACAGTGGGGAAAATAAGTATTTGATACACTGCAGATTTTGCAAGTTTTCCCACCTACAAAGAATGGAGAGGTCTGTAATTTTTATCGTAAGTACACATCACCTGTGAGAGACAGAATCTAAAAATGAAAAGCAGAAAATCTCATTGTAGGATTTCTAAATAATTAAATTGCATTTTAATGCATAAAATAAGTATTTGATCACCTAACAACCTTTTCTTTAAGAAGCCCTCCCACTCTGCACCTGTATTAATTGCACCTGTTTGAACTGGTTACCTGTTAACTTTGTAGGTGGGAAAACGAGTAAAATTGGTAGTGTATCAAGTATTTATTGTCCCCACTGTAGTTATAGCCTTATAAGTCAATAAAGAAACTATAACAGGAGGCTCTTACTGTGTTGTGCTTCATACTGAGCTCCATGGTGCTGTAATTGTTGGCTTCGTCTGTAGCAGCCTTCCCCAGCCTTCAATGCTTGCTTAAACAATTTCTCTGCCTCCACAATTGTCGTGGCCTCTTCCTCGGCCAGGAGAATAAATGCTGTGGCACATCTGTACTCAGGACAAAAAAAAAGGGGATATTAAAGGGGTATTCCCACCTATCCCAATATTTAGTAGGTGTAATAATAATGTTAGCAAAAAAACTCCAATTACAAATGTAGTATAGTTTTTCTGATTCTCTGTGTCTCTTTCCACATATGCACGCATTGCAGGACCTTGGGTATCCATGGTTACGATCAATAGCAACTAGCTAACTGTCACTATCCGTGGACGTAACCATGGATACCTAGTCCTGCAATGCCTGCACATGAGGAAAGAGAAAGTGAAGCAGAAAAACTATACTAAATTTCTAATTGGAGACATTTGCTAATATTACACCTACTAAATATTGGGATAGGTTCTTGTAGATGGGAATACCCTTTTAAGTTTTATGTGGGTTCTACCACATAATATGTACATGACCTTACCTGTCTCAATGGAGGTGCTGTGAGGCCTGCTTTAGTGACAAGGAGTAATGTCACAGAGGTCATTGAAGATGCATTCTCAGGCTTACCTCACTGTGAGCCAGGATGATGAACTGCGGTGATCTCATGGAGGTCACCACAATTCATCGTCCTGGCTCACAGTGAACTCCGCTCACAGCACCTTGCTGCGTCCTGCTTTTCAGCATGAACGGTGGCATCATGGCACCGTTCATGTTGAAAATCAGATATCACAGAGATAAATTACGGTGTGGGAAAGTAAGGCTTATCTGCACTTTGGACAGGTGAGGTATATGGTTGTTTATTATTATTTTTGTGGACATGGCATCACTGGTTTAGGCGTAAGGTGAGTGTTTATTATTTTCTGTTTTTTTCTTTTTACAGGGGATATGGACTGCAATGGAATCGGCATGAAGTGAGTATAACAGCTTTTTTATTTTTAAATAAAATGTGTAAAACAGGGTGTTTTGTTTTATTTCAAATAAACACAGCAAAAACAAAATCCTTTATTTCATTTCTTACTATAGGGTTAGTAATGGGGGAGTCTTATAGACACCTCTCCATTACTAATCCCTGGGCTTGATATCACCTGACAATACAAAGGTGACATCAACCCCAACCCTATTACACCTCTTGTTTCCACCACTGGGCAAGTGGGTAGAGCACCATTTCTGGGGCAGCTGAGGGTTAATGTTGGTACCCGGGAGGGTGGGGGCAATATCTCTGATCCCTTCTTAGGCTATTAATATCAACCCACAGCTATCTGTTTAGCCTATGCTGGTCTGAATTTATAGGGGGACACTACACCATTTTCAGTGGTCCCCAGTAAATTCACCAGAAAAGGCTAAGCAAACAGCTGTGAGCGGTTATTAATAGCCTGGGGACTTTTATGGGGTATTGTCCCTTGTCCCAGATAACATTAGCCCCAAGCCGTGGGATTTCCCTCTGATGGTTATGAAAATGGCGAAGGAGCCCACACCGGTATGTTAAATGTAATTATTTATTTTATACAGGAAGGACACAGCTGCTGCTGTATACAACTCCCATCATTGTCTCTTGGTCACGTTGATCTGAGGGTGAGCAGGAGACAATAATGAGAGCCGTTTTCAGTGCTGGCACCTGGAAACAATGCAAACTCTACCGCTTCTTCCCAGGCGCTGGTACGTGTCCCTCTGATGACACATGGATGTTATCCGTGTGTCTTGAGTGTGCACCAAACATTTTATGTGAAAAAAGTGATATGTGCGAACCACCATTGAATACAATGGGTGTGCGTGTCCGTATTTGTGACCCTTAAAAAATGGACAGCATTTGGACGTGTGAAGAAGGCCTTACAGCCATTTCTACATTTTTTGCATGCCCTCAGTTCTTCCAAATAGTCAGATATAGGAACGAAAATCTAATGTAATTTATTTAAGTAAAATATGAATGTGCCTTTGCAGTAAACTGCATTTGCATCAAAAGTGTCAGACCACATGTCACAATGAGTGTGTGCAGGGCAGTGCTGAGTGCCCATTCAGGTGCAATACATCTAGCACCGCTGTGTTAGGTATAGCTACTCACTCATTTAGTTCCAGCGCTTCGTGTGCTGCAGAAATCCTGGCTTGTGGATTTCTTTCTCGCCATGCTTTTTGCATTACTGTTCAATAAAAAATGGAAAACTTGATCAGTTAATTAATTCCAAAGAATCACCCTGAGTGTAACCACAATAAGCCTCTCCATCAAAAAGTCATCTCACAGCAAGATATGGCACAAACGGTCGGACTGAGATGCCAGGGACCCACCGGTAAAGAGAACTCAGGGGGCCTACTGTTCAGCTACATGCAAATGTCACCGGACCTTCATTCACAAATGCACCTCTGCTTCTATGTAGTAATACACTGGGTAGTTTATTAATGAATAAAGACATGCTGCCATTGTCTGGACATAGCAAGCCAACTATATTGTGCCAACTACTGCTCAGAAAGGGAGGTCAGGGGCCACGTCTGCACAGCCGCCTACAGGGTATGCTGCCCTGTGGGCCAGTCAGAGCCCGCGCACAAATAAACTATGGGCTAGTGAGACTAAAAGATGGTCCTTTTATATTTTGTAGTACATGGGGCTGAGTGTTTTTCTAACATATCATTACACGCAAAAAAGATTTGTGGCAATCTTTATATAAAAATATGTATGGGAAGAGTAGACATGACTGATGGTACAGGGAGCAAGGGCCAAGTTTCTACTGGCTACGGCTAGTTAACCCCTTTACCACCTTGGGATTTTCCGCTTTTTTATTTTCCGTTTTTCGCTCCCCTTCTTCCCAGAGCCATCACTTTTATATTTTCCGGTCAATATGGCCATGTGAGGGCTTGCTTTTCGCGGAACCAGTCGTACTTTTGAACAACACCATTGGTTTTACTATGTCGTGTACTCGAAAACGGGAACAAAAATCCAAGTGCGGTGAAATTGAAAAAAAAACTTGCACGTCCACAATTGTTGTTTTTGCTTGTTTGGGTTTTTTTTTTTACCATGTTTACTAAGTGCTAAAACTGACCTGTCATTATAAGTCTCCATTTTTTATTTAAGTGGTTTAAAAACAAACAAAAAAACAAAGTTTATAAAAAGAAAAAAAAAAAAAAAATAATAAATGGGGCCATTTTCCAAGACCCGTAGCGTCTGGGCTGGGTGAGGGCTTATTTTTGGGCGCCGACCTGACGTTTTTATTGATACCATTTGGGGATATATACGATGTTTTGATTGCCTGTTATTGCAATTGCGAAGACCCAAAAAGTCTGGCGTTTGGATTTTTTCTCATTACTTAGTTTACTGATTGGATTAATTCTTTTTATATTTTGTTAAATCAGGCATCTCTGAACATGGCGATTATAAATATGTGTATTTTTCTTTTTTACATGTTTCAATAGTGTCCTTAGGAGATTTGAAGCTGCGGTCGTCTGATCGCTTGTACTACGTATACCAGGGCTGCAGCCCTGCCATTTGTAGCAAAAGTGCTCATCTGCTATGAGAGCCAGCCACGGGGCACAGCTCATAGCAGTTTGGCAATGACAAGAACAAGGGTCTCTTGCAGACCCAGAGTTGTCATGCCAACCCATTGGCGCCCTGCAGTCATGTGACAGGGTGCCGATTGGCAGAGCTAATGACAATCATTTGGTTGGTGTGAGTTAAATGCTGTGCTCAGAGATTGACAGCAGCATTTAACATGTTAACAGCCGCGGGTGGATCGCGACTACAACTGCGGCCATTAGGAGCACATGACAGCTGATCAGATCAGTTGTCATGTGCTGGAAAAGGTGAGCCCTCACCAAAGAGGGGGAGGTGACCTATGATGTACCCACGTGTCATAGGTTATAAAAAGGTTAAAAGAGGTTTTCCCAAGAACAAGGATTAATTTTAATAGAAATTTGAATAATGATGACTTCCACAATTGGATGTGTTTAAATAAAATGTTCCTGTGCTGAGATAATCATATATGTGCCCCTGCTGTGTACTGTGTAATGGCTGTGTCTGACCATACAGGGACATGGTCTGATCATACCACATGCCAGGGGAGGGGATATAGCAAAAGAAAATAAAGACATTACAGCATAGGATCACAGCCAATTCTTTTTTGAAAGGTAAAACATCTCCATGCCTGTTTATAAACAATGTTTTGCTTCAAAGTAAGAATCAACCATGATCCCATTAAATCCTGTCTGTATACTCTTTTGCTTCCTCCCCTGCCCAGGAGCTGTGGTATGATCAGACCATGTCCCTGTATGGTCAGACACAGCAATTACACCGCACACAGCAGGAGCACATTTATAAGATTATCTCAGCACAGGAACATTTATTTAAACACATCCAATTGTGGAATTTATTATTATTCCGAGATCTATTCATTAACCCCTTTCTGACATCAGACGTACTATCCCGTCCATGGGACCCGGGCCCCTATGCCCATGGATGGGATAGTACGTCTAGCGCGATAAGCGGCGCTCACGTGGTGAGCGCGGCCGGGTGTCAGCTGATTATCACAGCTGACACCTGGCACAATATGTCAGGGGCGGTCACAGACACGTTAACCCCTTGCACACCGCAATCAAACACGATCGCGGTGTACCGGGGGTTAAAGGGAAGCATCGGCAGGGAGGGGGCTCCCTCCGTGCTTCCCTGAGCCCGCCACAGCAGCGCAATGTGCAGCGCTGCTGCGGGGGGCTCCATCCCTGCAGGTCCCCGAATCCAAGACGGCGATGGGGACCTTCGGGGGCCTGCAGGGAGCTGGCTTCCTCAGTGCCTGCAAAGCGCAGGCACGAGGAAGCCAAGTGCAGTGCCTGTGACAGATTACTGCTCTGTCACAGTGATCTGTGATGTGAGAGATCAGCGATCTGTCACATGACAGTTATGTCCCCCCTGGGACAATGTAATAAAGTAAAAAAAAGTGTAAAAATAATTAAAAAAAAAAAAAAAAAAAAAAAAAATCGCTAATTAAAAAAAAAAAAAAAAAAAAAAAAAAAATATTCCCTAATAAATTTTTTGGAAATAAACAAAAAAAACCAAAAACAATAAAAGTACACATATTTGGTATCGCCGCGTCCGTAACGACCCGCCCTATAAAACTGTCCCATTAGTTAACCCCGTTAGCGAACCCCTTAAAAAATAAAAAACGAAGCAAAAAATGATTTATTATCATACCGCCGAACAAAAAGTGCAATAACGCGCGATCAAAAAGACGCATATAAATATCCATGGTACCGCTGAAAACATCATCTCGTCCCGCAAAAAACGAGCCGCCATACAGCATCATCAGCTAAAAAATAAAAAAAAGTTATAGCTCGCAGAATAAAGCGATGCAAAAATAATTTTTTATATAAAATTGTTTTCATTGCATAAAAGCGCCAAAACATAAAAAAAGACCTAAATGAGGCATCGCTGTAACCGTACCGACCCGAAGAATAAAACAGTCTTAATTTCACAGCACACGGAACGGTGTAAACGCACCCCCAAAAGAAATTCATGAAATGCTGGTTTTTGTTCATTCTGCGTTCCAAAAATCGGAATAAAAAGCGATCAAAAAATGTCACGTGCCTGAACATGATACCAATAAAAACGTCAACTCGTCCCACAAAAAATAAGACCTCACATGACTCAGTGGGTCAAAATATGGAAAAATTATAGCTCTCAAAATGTGGTGATGTAAAAACTATTTTTACAATAAAAAGCATCTTTTAGCGTGTGACAGCGGCCAAAAATAAAAACCAGCTATAAATAGTAAATCAAAACCCCCATTACCACCCCCTTAGTTAGGGAAAAATAATACAATTAAAAGAAAATGTATTTATCTCCATTTTCCCATTAGGGCTAGGGTTAGAGTTAGGGCTGAGATTAGGGTTAGGGGTGTGTTGGGGTTAGGGTTGGAGTTAGAATTGGGGATTTCCACTGTTTGGGCACATCAGGTGCTCTCCAAATGCAACATGTCGTCTGATCTCAATTCCAGCCAATTCTGCGTTGAAAAAGTCAAATGGTGCTCCTTCCCTTCCAAGCTCTGCCATGCGCCCAAACAGTGTTTTACCCCCACATATAGGGCATCAGCCTACTCAGGACAAATTGCAAAACAACTTTTGGGGTCCAATTTCTCCTGTTACCCATAGGAAAATAAACAATTGGGGGCAAAAATATCTTTTGTGGAAAAAAATGATTTTTTTATTTTCACGCCCGGGCGTTATAAACTTCTGTGAAGCACTTGGGGGTTCAAAGTGCTCACCACACATCTAGATAAGTTCCTTGGGGGGTCTAGTTTCCAAAATGGTGTTATTTGTGGGGGGTTTCCACTGTTTAGGCACATCAGGGGTTTTCCAATCGCGACATGGTGTCCGATCTCAATTCCAGCCAAAAAAGTCAAATGGCGCTGCTTTCCTTCTTAGCTCTGCCATGCGCCCAAATAGTCATTTACACCCACATATGGGGTATCAGCGTACTCAGGACAAATTGCACAATAACTTTTAGGGTCCTGTTACCGTTGGCAAAATAAAAATTGGGGGTGAAAAAACCTTTTTTTGGAAAAAATATGATTCTTTAATTGTACCGCTGTACGTTATAAACTTCTGTGAAGCCATTGTGGGTTCAAAGTTCTCACCACATAACTAGATAAGTTCCTTGTGGGGTCTAGTTTCCAAAATGGGGTCACTTGTGGGGGGTTTCCACTGTTAGGTACATCAGGGGCTCTCCAAACGTGACATGGCGTCTGATCTGAATTCCAGCCAATTTTGCATTGAAAAAGTCAAACGGCGCGCCTTCCCTTCTGAGCTCTGCCATGCGCCGAAACAGTGGTTCCCCCCACATATCAGGTATCAGCGTACTCAGGACAAATTGCACAATAACTTTTCCAGTCCAATTTCTCCTGTTACCCTTGGTTAAAAAAAAAAAAAAAATTGAACCTGAAGTATTTTTTTGTGAAAAAAAGTTAAATGTTCATTTTTTTTTTTTTTAAATATTCAAAAAATTCCTGTGACGCACCTGAACGGTTAATAAACTTCTTGAATGTGGTTTTGAGCACCTTAAGGGGTGCAGTTTTTAGAATGGTATCACTTTTGGGTATTTTCTATCATATAGACCCCTCAAAGTGGCTTCAAATGTGATGTGGTCCGTAAAAATAAAATGGTGTTGCAAAAATGAGAAATCGCTGGTCAACTTTTAACCCTTATAACTTCCTAACAAAAAAAATTTTGGTTAAAAAAAAATTGTGCTGATGTAAAGTAAACATGTGGGGAATGTTACTTATTAAGCTTTTTGTGTGCCGTATCTCTGTGATTTAAGGGCATAAAAATTCAAAGTTGGAAAATTGCGAAATTTTCAAAATTTTCGCCAAACTTCCGTTTTTTTCAAATAAACGCAAGTTATTTGAATGAAATTTTACCACTAACATGAAGTACAATATGTCACGAGAAAACAATGTCAGAATCACCGGGATCCATGGAAGCGTTCCAGAGTTATTACCTCATAAAGGGACAGTGGTCAGAACTGTAAAAATTGGCCCGGTCATGAACGTGCAAACCACCCTTGGTTTCTTAAGTTGATGTCCTACTTCTGACATCAACTTTTTAAGAAACCACCCTTGGGGGTGAAGGGGTTAATCAACATCAACTTTTACTTGTGGGGAAAACACCTTTAATGTAGCACACGTCATCCATTTTGAGATTAGGCACATTTCCCCGTGTTGCGAGTGTTCAGGGCTATTACAAAGTTCACGGCAGGCTCTTGCGTTGCTTACAGATGGTTACCTGTAGCGTCCTGCAGCAGTGTATACATTGCAAGAACAGGCCGTAGGCATTACTGAGGAGGAGATATGGGGTCATTGCAAGTACTCCACCTCCCTCCTTAGATCTTTAAGCAGACAGTAGTTTGTCGGTTTCCTCATCTCAGTCTAAACATCTTCGTACTAAAATCTTATTCTACTTCCTCAGGTTTTGGCACCAAAAACGCAGAAAAAAAAAATATATACCTGCGGTTTTTGCACCACCCATTACTTTCAATGGGTGAAATACGTTGAGAAAAAAAAAAAAAAAGCACTGAAAGAAGTGGCATGCTCCATTCTGCAAAGCCCAAGGCTTTAAACAATATTCTGAGGACAAACAAAAACCAAGCTGTGTGCATGAGATTTCTGACATATTAGACTTTACTACTGGTACTGTAAAACGTAGGTGGAAATTTTCATTAAAAAAAAAAAAAACGCAGAAAATAAACCCCTAATGTGTGAACAGAGACTTAAATAGGTTTATCTTCACTGTGGGGAGTCTGGCCGGGTCTGACAGCAGTCTCTCCACCCCACAATCTCTTGGACACTGCATCCTCTACACTGGTGTTTTAGACTGGCCAGATGTTTCTAGTCTATGGGCTGTCGGGAAGTAGTGGTAACTGCTGCGGACAAAATCTATAATGACATATGATGCCAGGCTCGCACACCCCCAGATCCGGGTGATATCTTAATGGAACATTCAGTCTAGCTAACAATTTTAAAGCTCAAATATGCAACAATTTTCTGATGGACAAAGATCATCCAATTTTAACCTGTACATTGCTCTAAAAGTAATTTATTTTCTACAATTATAACAGCAGGAGTTGGTAGCACTGCTTTCCAGTAAATTTTCTAGGGGCAAGAGGGGCGGGCGCAGACACATGGGGGGTGGGGGGAGGATATGCGGGGTGCAGTCACACGGGGCAGGAGGGGCGGGCGCAGACACATAGGGGGGTAGGGGGAGGATATGTGGGGGCACAGACACGGGCAGGAGCGGCGGGCGCAGATACATGGGGGTGGGGGGGAGGATATGTGGGGGCGCAGACACACGGGGCAGGAGGGGCGGGCGCAGACACATGGAGGGGAAGGGGGAGGATATGCGGCGGCGCAGACACATGGGGGGTGGGGGGAGGATATGCGGGGCGCAGTCACACGGGGCAGGAGGGGCGGGCGCAGACACATAGGGGGGTAGGGGGAGAATATGTGGGGGCACAGACACGGGCAGGAGCGGCGGGCGCAGATACATGGGGGGTGGGTGCAGACACATGGGGGGTGGGGGAGGATATGCGTGCGCAGACACACGGGGCAGGAGGGACAGGCGCAGACACATGGGGGGTAGGGGAAGATATGCAGGGACGCAGACACATGGGGAAGGAGGGGCGGGCGCAGACACATGGAGGGGAAGGGGGAGGATATGCGGCGGCGCAGACACATGGGGGGTGGGGGGAGGATATGCGGGGTGCAGTCACACGGGGCAGGAGGGGCGGGCGCAGACACATAGGGGGGTAGGGGGAGGATATGTGGGGGCGCAGACACGGGCAGGAGCGGCGGGCACAGATACATGGGGGGGTGGGGGGAGGATATGTGGGGGCGCAGACACACGGGGCAGGCGCAGACATGGGGGGTGGGTGCAGACACATGGGGGGTGGGGGAGGATATGCGCGCACAAACACACGGGGCACTAGGGACAGGCGCAGACACATGGGGGGTAGGGGAAGATATGCAGGGATGCAGACACATGGGGCAGGAGGGGCGGGCGCAGACACATGGAGGGGAAGGGGGAGGATATGCGGCGGCGCAGACACATGGGGGGAGGATATGGGGGGCGCAGACACACGGGGGCAGGAGGGGCTGGCGCAGCCACACCAGTAAAGGTTGCTTGTAAACTTTTTGAAATATTAAAGCTTAAGTGCAGTCCTTACTTGCATCTGCTGGTCGCGTATGATCCGTGTCGCATGTAAAGAAGGTCTGATGATCCTGGGCTGAAAGATTCATATCATAATAGGTTAGCGGTTCCCGTCCCGTCACCCACGTGTATCTGTAATACAGCAGAAGTCTGGATTATACACTAATAGATTTACACTTATAACTATGGTACATAATACAGCTTTCTTTTTACAAACAGGCTCTTTGAAATGGAAAATACTTGATTCGGGGCTGCCCCTATGGACAGAATTTTGCTAGACCCCAGAGACCTTTATTTTTAGTGTGACACAGGGATGCAGCTCTTCTTCGACATGGAAGTGTGAGTTTTCTTAAACCTCATTTGGAATGGTATTAACTTGAATATGTGAATGGAAACTACTTTCTATAGGGGACAACATAAGACTAAAATATCCAGTATATATTCACTTAATGTTTTCAAAGGGAATCTGTCACCAAGTTTCTCCTATGTAATCTGAGAGCAGCTTGATGTCAGGATAAAGACCCTAATTGCAGTGATTTAATCACCTCCTGGGCTGTTTGCTGCAATTTTGATAAAATCAGTTTTCTGTGCTGCAGATCTACCAGTCCTCTATGTATGTGGCGCTCTGTGTAACTCCGTGCCCCACTAATGATTGACAGCTTTCTGCTTATGTACGTAGTGTACAAAGAAAGCAGCCAATCAGTGGTGGGGACGGGGCTACACAGAGCAGGAGGACTACATGGCACAAGACAAAAAAAAGAGGCCTCTAGTGATAATCTCCTGCTGATAAAACACCGATTTCATTGAAACTACATCAAGCAGCCCAGTAAGTGACATAAATGAATTCAGGATCTCTGTCCTTAAATCATGCTGCTTTCAGATTCAATAGCAAAAACCTGCTGACAGATTCCCATTAAGGAAAAAGTGCTTTGCACAGAGCCAACGATTACTTAAGTATTAATGAGAACTGCTCAAGAATCACCAGAACGGTTGTTTCCCTTACAACACATTATGAATGGCGCTGTGCACAGGGAAAAACATGCATTTATTCACCCATATTTGATAACTATAATATGAACCGAACCATGAATAAGAATCCTGCTTTATAAGGATGCCCAATAGCTTACAACCTTGTGTCTCACAGAACAATGGGCAACACATAAACCGCAAGGACTGCACGGGTCAGGAATCATTTCATCTTTACACTCAGGACACACTGATTTTATAGCCCCAATGTTGGTTATTTATATGGTAACATCAGACAAGGCACTGAAAGATAATGGATTCATTTTACATTCGACCTCAATACTGTACTTGTACAAGTGTGGATTTTATTAAAAAAAAAAAAAAAAAACCTTTTTGCTTCTCTTCAGCACAAGCTATATATTCAGCCTAGAGGATAGCAAGCTATGGCTGCCAACATTTCCCGGAAAGCCTGCATCAAAAAACACGGATCCACAGGTATCCAAAAATCACCCGTATTGCCACACTGAAAAGCATGGAGCCATGTTTACCATTAATATAAGTGGCTAAAGTAACAAAATAACGTGTTTGTGTTCTCTTTGCATATTAAAGAAAGCTTGCCAATATTCATTACTGTTTAAACTGAGCTTTTGGACACGTTTTATGCCGAATATTTCCAGGAACGCATACATACCGTACTCTAAAGAGTAAAAACTTTGCCCTTGATTTTTTTTCTATTATTCAGCAGACACTTGAATTTTGCAGGTTGCTGGGGGGTCAAGGTCCTCATACTCCAACATTAGCACATCACAGACATCTGACTACACAGCCAGGAGATAGAAATCCCTGCACATCACAAAGGCAATGCCACATTCTACGCTAGTCAGTTCCTACACTTCCAATGACTCAGACTAGAAAACAGATTTCCTTCTTCAGCCTATTCATTAGAGGTTAAGCCAGAGTAAGTCCTGGGTTTAGCTGATCATTCTCTCATTTCCCTCCCCAAATCTCCAGCAGAACTCTGCTCCAAGAGACTGGATTTAGAAGGTCAATCGGGATAAAGAAGAAGAAAAAATAATAAATCCCATCTCAGGACAACAAAGCTTTTTGTAAGAGGTTTCACAGCTATATAGATGTATTGATATTTTGTGCAGTGTGTTTAATGTTCAGTGCTTGGAACAAAAAACCTTAATAAGTGTATGGTAAAGGGGTTCTTCCCTTTCAAATTGAATTTGCACAAAACGCAAAAATAAAAAAACATGCTGTACTCGCCTTCCCAGGTTCACCAGTGAGTCTCTGCCACTGCTTCCGATATGTGTAGACCAAACGCCCAAATCAGAGCAGCTGGATCACAGATGGACGTCACATGACCACAGGGCAGCCAATGAGAGGCATCGGAGCAGCGGCTGAGACTCACTGGTGGACCCGGGGAAAGTGAGTAAAGTGTGGTTTGATTTCTAAACCAGCATCCAGGATGGCATGACCTTTGAAAGGGACCAACTCTTTGAAGTCTTATTTTTAACCAGCATTTATATGTTGTGTGGTGCAGTTTATGGATTCTTTTTGGTGCACAGTATATATTTTCTCCAAGAAGTTACCTGTTATATTCTGCTCCTCGAAACAGGTTTAATGGGTTTCGCCAGACTTTACATTCTGTGAAGTAGAACAGTAGACTGGTAATTAAAACAGCTATACAAAATGGCTTATTAAGATCAAAAGTATACAAAAAGGTATACAGCCAACTGTAACAAAATCACTCATCTTTTACTTTTTTTTTTTTTTAAAGGATGCTTGTCTAGAGTTTTTGAGGTGACATTCAGAGGGGGCTTACAAAAAACCAAAACAACAACACTTGTACTGTAAGGCTGTGTGCACACGCTGCGGATTAGGTGCGGATTCATCCGCGCGGATTTTGTAAAATCCGCAGGTGAAACCGCAGGTCAAAAGACCTGCGGTTTTACCTGCGGATTGCTCTGCGGTTTTGCCCTGCGGGTTTTCATCTCCTCAATAGAGGAGATGGCAAACCGCAGGAGAATCCGCAGAAAGAATTGACATGTCAATTCTTTCTGCGGATTGAAAACCGCAGATAATCCGCGCGGAAAATTCCGCACCGTCTGCACTGCGGTTTTTGATTCCCATAGGGAATCATTGTACTGTACACCGCAGCAGAAACTGCTGCGGGTCCGCAGCGGCCAAAACCGCTGCAGAACCGCAGCAAAATCCGCAGCGTGTGCACACAGCCTAAAATTGTACTATGTTTAATAGGTAAATTTAAGTTTTGAGGGTGACAGAGTAAGGAGGAAAAAAGAATGCTACCCTCCATTAACTTTTCCAACATATGCAACTCTTACACGTTTCCATCAATACAGCGATGTAGGGGCTTGTATACTACTTGTCTGACAACATCTTAGTGGGAATAGGAGGAAGAATAGCTAAATTGTATAATACACAATTTTTAATTCTGCTTGGTGGTTAGGTGGGGTCTTTTATTTGTATCACTAATGGTCTTTGAATTTTGCCTTTTTTTTTTCTGTCCCACAAGCTGACTACGATCTGCGATCATTTGATTGTCGCAATTCATGACAAAACTATTATCGTGTTAGGCCTCGTGCACATAATGACTGGAGTTCTCTGCTCGGAACTGGTCATAGACCCTGCACTAGCCACCCAGATTCCAACCAGTATTCCAGCTCCCTGCTAATCAAGAGAGCAGGAGAACCTAATTCTCACAAATGGCGAGAGTTACACTTCTGGGGCTCCTTACCACTAGATGTTTCTAGAACCTAAAAGAGAATTCTTATAAAAATTAGTGCAGACCTTAGGAATCTAGCATTTAAAAAATGTGGCCTTGGAAGGTCATAGACCTTGATCGGCTGTGTATACGTGTGTGTGTGTGGGGGGGGGTTCAGATTCTCATCAGAGAGCAAATAACATGGGAAAGGAGGGTCAGACACGTTGGCTGTCATACTTTATCCTTTTTATTCTAACTTGAGATTGAGCCGAGTGCATGTTTACACAGGGTGGGCACGGAGATAGATGGTTGGGGAATAATATACAGTTTAAGGCCAAGTAAACCCTTTAAGGATCCTCAAAAAGTTTAGCATGTAACAGGTCTGAGTGATACAAAATGGCACGGAACTATAGAATGAACATGTGCACAATTCAAGAAGGAAAATGTGAGAAATGATTTTCTTCATGTCTTAAAAATGAAAAATTATCTTAAATATTCAACTAATTTATTATTCCCTAAAACCCTCTCTTCCAGCAGTTTCATTTTTTATCACCTTCCTCTGGGCAGGGCCATGGCGTTATTGTGCGAGATTTGATTTCAAATATTTTTATTGATTTATATTATAATAAGAAAGGCAGGGTGAGAATGGGGCAACATAGGAAAAAAGGGAAATTGGGGGGGGGGGGGGGAATATATGGGGAAATAATACAGAAAGCAGTATACATAAGTTGGATCAATCAGCATAAGCAACATCTTAAGGTGCAACTTATGGATTGAAAAGTTCACTCCAAGACCAAGTATCAATGAGTCCATTGACTAAAACTGGTTTACGGCAATGTTTATTGTTCTGGATTTGAACCAGAACCTTGGCATGAATTCTTATCCTGATGTGAACATTACATTTTCACTCCTTGAGATCTATTTCAGAAAGTGTTTTTTCGTACAGTGCTAATGGAAGATGACATTTCTGAAATGCCATTAGATATTAAATCCGTACAATAACTAAATGCAGTGACTTTTGACAACACACAAGTTTTCAGTCAATGGTCTATTTTCTACACATGAAAAATATTATTTAAATGAATCGGCAGGAGTTTGGTCAAAATTAATTCCAATGATAAACTTAATCATTACCTGAAACGCTCTGTCTACTTGAATCAGCATCCCCATTACTCGTGTTTGAGTTACTTGGTGTGCTATTATCAACTCCTCCCAACAGAGGGCGCAAGTGACTTACAGAGACTTGCTCAATAAATGAAGTTCCATACTTCCGAAAGTACCACCATTCAAATATCTAAATAGGAGAGGAAAAAAATAATAAAAATAAATAGAATAGGATGTGTAATTGTGGGCATTCATCTTAAAAACACACATCTACATAGCACTGGCAAATCCGATCCAGCAGTCACACGTCAAAATAACTAAAATTTGCATATCTTGAGGTTATTGATGAATTTAATAAAAAAGAAACCTTTAAATACTGTAAGTTAAAAGGAATTTTCTGTGATCTTCTAAAGCATCAGGTCTTACAGAAGTTACTTAGACCAAAGGAACCTTTAGTCTGTAGATGCACAACAAACTTGAAAGACTGAATATACCGGTATGTGGTTTTACAGTATAAATGAGAAAGAAAGTCTTCTGCTTAACGGGAACTTGTTATGTGAAAAAACACTATTAACCTGTGGATATGGGGTTAATCTGCAGGATAATAAAGGATAATAACGTTCTTAAGCAGTGCGGCCGCTGAATTGAAAACCCAGCAGTGGGGAAGAAATGAACTCTATTCCTCACGGCAGCCTCAGGCTTTCAGTCAGAGGCGCAGCCGGTTCGGCTTCAGTCACAGCTCAGTACTTAGTGCCAGGGCGTGTTTACAGCCGCCATTCACTGACTGACAGCTGGCTCAGCAGTGCATTAGTGCAGAGCCGACTGCCAGTCAGTGCCAGTATGTGGCTACTGCCGCAACCATTTACAGAGCGGCGAATGAAGATGTACCGGCCCACCACTAAGACTGAAAGCCTGAGGCTGCCGGGAGGAATAAAGTTAATTTCCTCACAGAGAACGCATGGATTCAAGGTCTCAGTGTTCGATTTTTAGTCCACCAAAATCAGACACAAAAAGATATAGGTGACAACTGCAAATTAGTAAGAGCATCGGCAGCCAGGCTTAGAAAAAAACGTCACTTCATTTCCTTATGAGGCAGCATTGCAGCTGCACAGAAACATTGCGATGATGGCAATTTCTCCACAGTTACATATTTCTACCTATTAAAAGCACCACTCCAGCAGGTTTTTGTTCAGCGCTGTAGTGGCGCTATAAATGTAAGCCCCTTGCCCCTGCTTTTATACTCACCTTCCGGTGTCAGAACCCAAATCACAAGCTCTCAATGCAAGTCTAGGATAGCCAGATCGAGGCCCTCATAGAACTGTAGTAAGAAGTAACCTACAGGCACGCCATGAAAACACTAATGTTGCCGGCAGGTTACTTTTCGCCGGAGACACATGGAAGCGACACTGGAAAAAAGGATGAAGGTGGTAGCAGGTGACTATGAGACAGGGAAACTACATATAAAGCACCACTGCTGCGGTGCCTTAAATAAAACACACTGGAGTGGCGCTTTAAGCAAGAAGACAGTCACAAATCCAAAAGGAAAAAAGTGACTTTAGTGCAATTTCTATGTACATTGGGTTGAGCCAGAGATGTTTATGCGGAATTCTCAGCATTCAAGACCAAGTAAAACCTCATTCTTCATAACATGTAATCCCTACAGAGATCATTCTAGATGAGGCTTATATTAGACCTTGGACAGCAGCCAACTTTGTAAGATGTTGATAGTGGTAACCCTCACACGGAACACAATGCACGCAGACAAAATGGCAACCACTACAGAACAGTCATTTCATCATGAAGAAACGACTCCTACAGACAAGCCCCGTGTCCACAAGCTCCGCGCGTTTCCCCAGGAAAGTTATTTTTAGCTTTCTCAAACTTTACTTCTGTTGAAATGTTATCATGGGAATTGTCCTGTCCTGACCCTGTTGAGAGTCACAGATCTATTTTGGCGTTATCTAAACTGTATTAGGCGCTAATAATGTGTTCCTTGATAACACCAACAGTTGCTTGTTTTAAAGCCAAAAACGTGTGTTCTTGTAATTGAAATCATGTACAGACCTGCAGAGCCAGGACTTTTAGGCTGGCTATACACAAGCCGCAGATTATCTCAGGGAGAACAATGCAGAAAAGTTAAAAGAAAAATACATAATAAAAAACAAGTACAGTAATCTTGAGCAAAATGAGTCACCGACTGGTACAAGAGAAGAGAGGACCGTGCCCGCAAGGGCTCACAGTCTACAAGGGATGGGTGAGGATACAGTATGTGAGGGTAGAGCTGGTCGTGCATCTGTATGGTGGAGCGAGTTACTTCAGGTTGTAGGCTTGTCAGAAGAGTTGAGTCTTCATGTTCCTTTTGAAATTTTCCATGGTAGGTAACAGTCTGATATGTTGGGGTAGAGAGTTGCAGAGTAGGGGTGATGCACAGGAGAAGTCTTGTATGCGATTGCTGGAAGTGAATAAGAGGCGAGTAGAGATGGAGATCTTGTGAGAATTGAAGGTCGATGGCAGGTAAGTACCAGGAGACTAGGTCACAGATGTATGGAGGAGACAGGTTGTGGATGGCTTTGCATGCCATGGTTAGGGTTTTGAACTGGAGTCTTTGGGTAATGGGGAGCCAGTGAATGAATTGACAGAGGCGAGTCCAGGGAATAGTGGGGGACAGGTGGATTAGTCAAGCAACAGAGTTTAGATTCAATTGGAGGGCTGCAAGAGTGTTACAGGGGAGGCCACAAAGCAGGAAGTAGCAATAGTCAAGGCGGGAGATGATGAGGGCATGCACTAGTGTTTTTGCTTATTCTTAAGAAATTTGTGGATCTGGGAAATATTTTAGAGTTTGAAGTCGGTAGGAAGTGGAAAGGGCTTGGATATGTGGCTTGAAGGAGAAATCAGAGTCAAGGGTTACCTTGGGGCAGCAAGCTTGCGGGACTGGAGAGAGTAAGCAGCCATTGACTTTGATGGATAGTTCTGCTGGGGATGGGGGGGGGGGGGAGGAGGTTGAGCAAGATGGAGGAAAGATGAAGAATTCTGTTTTATCCATGTTAAGTTATAGAAATCTAGCAGAGAAGAAAGATGAAATGACAGACAGGCATTGTGAGATTCTGGTTAGTAAGGAAGTAATATAGGATCCAGAGAAGTACAGCTGTGCGTCATCAGCATAGATATGATAACGAAAGAGGGACTCTGAGCGGGACTAGGCCGAAAGTGTAGATGCAGTAGAGCAGTGGTCCTAGAACTGAGAATTGGGGAACACCGACAGATAGGGGGCGAGATGAGGAGCTGGTTCTGAATGGGAGACGCTGAACGTCTGGTCTGTTATGAATGACGAGATCCAAGATAAGGCCAAATCTGTGATGCCAAGACATGAGAGAATTTGAAGTAAGAGGGAAAAGGTCCAGTGTGTTGAAGGCAGATGGCAGGTCTAGGTTCTTTCATGTGGCTTTTAGTTACTCAGCCCCGTCCCAAACAAGTGTCCAGGACTTTTTGGGAAAATATAGGTTTTGCTCTGGTGTCAGTGTCTAACGCATCGCCTTGTCTGCTACATTTTTCCTAACTGACTGCTGTCTACTTCTCTAATAGGAAAATATCTGCAAGCAATGTGAGCCCATGAACAGAAGCTGATGTTTCATTGAGGCGCAGGCACAGTACATGCAAGTTGTTACTGTTAGTCTGTTAGTGTGGGCACTATTTCAGACAAGGCAGGAATGCAAGTGAGGAAAATGACCTTGGGTACAAGATTCATTATATTTCTAGAATATTTGCCACCCCCTTATCTGATCCATTACTATGTAAAATTTTCCTTTTGGGCCCTAATTCCCAATATTATTACCTAAAAGGTAATAAAAAAAGAAAAATGACCACTGCATGCATTGCATTCCCGGGGACGGTACCAATACTGACCTTATATTAACCATTACTATTTAGATGTCTGATGCAGAAGCCACACAAACAAATGTGCTGTCTGCAGCTTTGCATATTATATTTATTGCCAGGAAGCGCTCAGATCGCTCACACTCTTGTATGCTTAATAGATGATCCCTACTTTGTTTAGGAATATGCTACTAGGTAAATAAGTTCTGGTGGTCAAAAAAAAAATAATCTAGATTTACATCCACTCTGTGGCTTCAGAGGGAAACTATTAAAGGATGGGGTGTATAGTAAATCAGCAAGTATCCATTTGCAGTACAAATTAACTCCACACAAAAAATAAAGCAATTACGTCTTTTTCCATAGGGATCACTCATTACTAGCTGGGATCTTCTTTGGGGAAATGTCTATTTTGCTGCAAGTCTCCACAGAGAATCAATTAGACAGCCAGCCTCCTTATGCCTGGCAAAGTGCGCAGATTATGGCGAAGGTCTGTGTATGCCACGATACACAGGGGTCATTAACAAGGCATTCCTGCAGAAAGCTCTGGGATGCATGCTCACAAAACTATTAATATAAGACTTGCTCCATGTGGAGCGCCCCACGGGGCCTGGGGGTACTCGGTACCGGGCCCGTCGACTTCCATGGGGGACGGTGTCACGGCGGCGGCGACCTTGTTCGTGGCCCAGAGGCGTCCATTAATTAAAATAGGGGAAAGTTGTGTGGTATTTATGTGGTAAAAAAATGAAAATAAAAGTTATTAGATGGTGAAATACGTGACGCCACCTGTGGTATTCTAGTCAGAGGTGACCAGCGCTGCGGTGTTGCTTCTCTGGGATGGATGTTGGATGCAGCTATGATGTTGTAGCCCTCCACAGGTAGGGCTGTAGTCCCAGGGCAAAGATGTTAAATAAACAGTAAAAATGGCTGTGAACGTTGGGGTGCAGATAAATGAGAGAAAGACACAGAGAGGTGCAGTTTCTTTACCTTTTACTGGTAATAAGTTGCAGACCGGAGTACCACATACAGGTGATGGAATGAGTCCGGCTCGCCTGGAGGCATTCAGGGGATCCACCTTGCCAGGTGGGGATTTAGGACCTTCCTTTCTGTGCTATGTGTGTGGGTCTCCGCTGTATATAACTATGCTGTGACCCTCTATTCGTGATGGTTTCACTAACCTGTACAGCTGTCAGCGTGAGCCTATTCCACGGGTACCGTTCTCTTCACCGTCGGCCCCGGACTCCTTATCTGCTGCCGTGCCCTCAGGTGTTCAATGTGCACAGGAATTTACAATCCCCTGTACTTTCAGATTCGGCTATCAGGGCGTACAGCTCCTGTCAGCCTAGGACTCTGATGTCCCTTTTTTCTTTATTAGCGCTTCACTCAGGGGTCTGCTATATGCAGTATTTTAGCTTTCCCAGAGCCTCTCCGTCTCTGTTCATGTCCTTTTCCTTCTTCACAGATCAGCTGCCCCTCACCAGCTGCTTACAGATCAGCTCCCTGTCTTCAACTGACAGGATCTTCCAGAAAGATCTTTTTACCTCACGTTTTTAACTGTCATTTTTCCTCACAGCTGTTTCGTTTCCATGACAACCCCCTCAGCTGATTTCTAGCCGACTCACCAACCCCCTCTGCTGGCCAGAATTTATAAGGCATCTCCCTTTTCTGACCTGCAGCAGGAATTTGTGATTTTATCTATTACCTGGCATGGGGTCCCTTTTCTGCCTCCAAGCGTGACTTCACCTCATAGAGGGAGGTAATGTCACTGTGACAATCGGACTCTGGGGTGTCACGCATACACCGGTTTCTTTTTTTTTTTTTGGGGGGGGGGGGGGGGTTGAAGACCATGTACCTACCATCTGAGCAATGAATCTATAAGAAACTAGAAATAACCAATAAAATTAATGCCATATTTTGCGTATGGTTGCACTGTCCAAAATACAGTCTCCAACATAAGCCAGACCTATCCATAAAATACACCAAAAAAGTCCAGTAAATGCAGGTCCCAGAGAAACGCTCTTTATATCGCTGACAGGAATAAACGGGTGGCGGCCCCATAAGCACCTCTCCCACTATTGGGAATGAACATGTTCACATTAGAGGGACCCGAATCGAAATTTATGGCCAAGATGGGAATACTTCAAGGCCACGTTCCCATTATGAGCTTTTTTTGTTAGATTTTCTTCACCCATTAAATAAAATGGGCTATGTCATGCCTGAAGCAACGCAGTAGCACACAACCTCCACCAGGGGTGCGGGTGAAGGAAAAACAGGTACAATCACAGTGAAACCACAGAGCAGCAGGCAGGAGCCACTAGGTGGTGGAAGAGTAGTCAGAAAAGCCAGTTCAGCAACAGAGAGGGAATGAAGTATCAGAGGTCACAGCAATACACATGGTCAGAAACAAGCCGGAGAATCAGTAATGGTCGGAAGCAGATAAGCAGGTCAGGATACAAGCCAAGTCAGAACCGGGAGGTCAATACACTAAAGGTGAACACGGAGTTAAAACGGGAATGGGGGAAACGAACACAGGTTCAGGCAGCAAACGCAGGAGGACAAATTAAAGCAATCAGAGTCAGCTACAGCAGACCTAGGCAAAACTATAAAGGTACTGTCACACTTAGCGATGAACCAGCGATCCTGACCAGCGATATGACGCGGTCAGGATCGCTGGTACATTCGCTAAGTGGTCGCTAGTGAGTTGCCACACAGGCAGATCTCACCAGAAACATAGCAGGGGTCAGGGGTCGTTACTTACCTGTCAGACGAGGCGATCCTGACGTCCTCCCGCCCGCGTCCACGCGTCGCTCGTCGGCGCCACAGGAAGCCCAGCAGGAAGTTGACGACGAGAAACGGTCCAGGACATTCTCGCGCGATCAGCGATAACCAGCAGGGGAGCGGTCGGAGGTAAGTATCAGACATAGCGATATCGCTATAACGTCACAAAAACCAGTGACGTTATAGCGATATTGCTAGCGATATCGCTTAGTGTGACAGGGCCTTAACCGACATAGCCTGAAGGAATCAGCGGCGATAAATAGCAAACCTGAACCCAGACTGAGAAAGGTTAACCCCTACATGACCAGACCGAGAAAAAGGGAAAAACAGGACTCCATCCTCGGTCTGGATCATGACAGGCTACTTGCATTTTCACAAGAATACACATAGTAGAAAAAATAAAATCATCAGAAGCAAAATGGCCAAAAAAGACAACACAAAAAGACATTCATTACTGCATTTGCAACCACCCCCCCATAGATTTTGCTTTTTTTTCACCCATTTTTCATTTTGCACCTTTTGCTAAGACTATTTTATAGGCGTTTGCCTGTTTTGTAGTGAAGGGCAAACCCAAACAGTAAAGTCGTCTCCCAGATGTAAGTGTTAAGGGCATGTCACACTAAGAGATATCGCTAGCAATATCGCTATAACTAGTGACGTTATAGCGATATTGCTAGCGATATCGCTGTGTGTGATACTTACCTACGACCGGCTCCCCCGCTGGTTATCGCTGATCGCGCGAGAACGTTCAGGACTGTTTCTCGTCGTCAGCTTCCTGTGGCACTTCCTGCTGTGAAGACGAGCGACGCGTGGAGCCGGGCGGGAGGACGCAGGATCGCCTGGTGTGACAGGTAAGTAGCGACCCCCGTCCCCAGCGATGTCGCTAGTGAGATCTGCCTATGTGGCAGCTCACTAGCGACTACTTAGCAATGTACCAGCGATCCTGACCGCGTCATATCGCTGGTCGGGATCGCTGGTACATCGCTAAGTGTGACAGTACCTTTACTGTTAGAGTTCAGCAGCCTGAAAAAGCTTGAACTTTCGGCTCCATCACAGCCAAAAAAAAAAAAAAAAAAAAAAAAAGATATTGGGCCTTCTTTATTTGTCATAACAAGCACAGATAAAACAGACAACTGCGGGCTGAAGACCTCAGCTGTGTGGTTTATCTTGCCGGGTTATCAAAACTAGAAGGGTCCCCACACTTTTTTTTTTTCTTTTTTAATTTAAAAAAAAAAAAAAAAAAAAAAAAAAAAGGCATGGGGTTCTCCTGATTTGTGGTAACCCGCTACGTTAAAGCAGACAGCTGGGGGTTGGTAGTCTCAGGCTGGGAAGGTCCATGAATATTTGGCCCTCCAAGGCTAAAAATAGCCAGCGGCATCCCTACAAAAAGTGCACAGATGTGACAACTCTTGTGCTTTGCCTAGCTCTTCTTGCTTGACCTGGTGCACTGGCAAGCATGGTAATATTTTGTAGTTGATGTCAGTTATGTAATGTCCGCTGACATCAAGGCCAGGGCTTAGGAATGGAGAGGCTTTTAAAATACACCCCAATTATAAACCTCGTAATCAAGAGCAATAAACACACACAGAGATGCCGTATTTTTTGGATTACAAGATGCACTTTTTTCCCCAAAATTTTTTTGGGAAAATGGGTGTGTCTTATAATGTGGACATCCCTTACTAGCCGCGGTGGAGCAGCATCCCAGGGTCACTGCTGGCGGAGGAATGCGTGGAGTGTTGCTGGGATGAGGGGGTATTCCAATGTGCGCCGCTGTGGGTGTTCGGTGGTGCGGGGACTCAGTCGGCATCTTGTGAAAGCCCAGAGCCCCCGCGCATTTACATGGTTTACTGTACGGTGGACTCCAGGTAAGTGGCTGCTGGGGCATGCACAGGTGGAGATCTCGGCACCAAGATCTCGAGAGAGGAGATCTCAGTGATGTGGATTTTTTTTTTTTAAATCCCTTCCACTATTCTGTAACAGCTGGATGCTGCAGGTTAGACGCTGCACAAGTACACGGCGTCCAACTCGCAGCGTTTACTGATCGCGTGCACATATCCTGTCCCATTTATTACCTTTAAGAAAAAAAAATCCAAAGCGGAACACCGTAAATCCATCCCACGACGATCCTAGACTGTGTTACATCCGAATGTAGTGCTAAGTTGTGACATCAGTAATGCAACCGCTCAGAACGGCTGCCGAAACACACTGATAGTACCATGTGAATCCAGCTGCTGCAAAGAGCATTGACCTCAGTAAAGTTATCGCAGTTCAACGGCTATGAACTGCGATAACCTTACTGACAGCAGTGCTCATCACAAGAGCTGGATTCACACACTGTCAGTGTGTTCCAGCGGGCGTGCTGAGCGGTTGAATTACTGATGTCAGGTAATACCAATCAGAACCGGTGTTTCCCACACTGTCACATAGATGACAGTATGGGAACCAGCGGATGTTTGGGCCACCGATTCACTTGAATGGGGTTCAGGATCAAGTTCAGGTACCCGAACCAAACTTTTACCTTTTAATGGCTAACTGAAAAGATGGTAACAAGTTGCAAGCTTTCGAGACTACGCAGGTCTCTTCATCAGGCTAGACTAATACAAAATCTGAAGGATAACATATTTACACAAAAGACAGCACAGAAATAACCCAATAGCGAAGACAAGTGATGTGAAGTGGAATAGTCATTATGGGGGAGTGATAAGCATAAATATTGGAGCAGTTCATAAATAAGCAGTGTGAAGGTTTTATTGCCCTCTGATTGCGTCTGTCTGGTTCTGTGTTGCGATGACCCCAGAAGGTCTAAAGAGCAAATTCCTTAATTGATGTAAAAAGACATAAATCCATGCATACTTTATGTGATAATAACTCTGGAACACTTCAATGAATGCCAATGATTTGGAGAATGTTTTCTTGTGACATATTGTACTTTATGATAGCGTTAAAATTTCTTTGATAGGACTTGCATTTCTTTGTGAAAAAACGGAAAGATGGCGATAATTTCACAATTTTCAAACTTAATTTTTATGCCCTTAAATCAGAGAGTCATATCGTACAAAAACCTCAATAAGTAACATTTCCCACATGTCTACTTTACATCAGCACAATTTTGAAATCAACATTTATTTGTTAGGAAGTTATAAGGGTTAAAACTTAACCAGAGATTCCTCACTTTTACAACAAAATTTGCAAAACCATTTTTTTTTAGGCACCACCTCACATTTGAAGTGAGTTTGAGGGGCCTATATGACAGAGAATACCCAAAAGTGACACCTTTCTAAAAACTGTACCCCTAAAGGTGCTCAAAACCACATTCAAGAAGTTTATTAACCCTTTACATGTGTCACAGGAATTTTTGGAATGTGGAAAGAAAAAAATATTTATTTTTCTTTCACAAAACAATTTTCCTTTAGGCTATGTGCACACGATGCAGATTTGCTGTGGATCCGCAGCGGATTTTTACGCGCAGAAACGCTGCAGATCCGCACTGTGATTTACAGTACAATGTAAATCAATGGAAAAAAAAAAGCTGTGCAGATGGTGCAGAAAAATCAGTGCGGAATTGCTGCGGATTTAAAAGAAGTGCATGTCACTTCTTTTGTGCGGATCTGCAGCGTTTCTGGACCCCTCCATGATAGAAATCTGCAGTGGCAAAAACTGCACAAAATCCGCACAAAATCTGCATCAATTCCGCGGCAAATCCGCACAAAATCCGCACAAAAACAGCAGCAAATCCGCGGCTGCAGATTCTGCCAGGAGATGCGGATTTTGTGTAGAAAATTCTGCACCACTTTTCCTACGTGTGCACATAGCCTTAGACCTAGTTTTTTTTTTTTTTTTTTTACTTTCGCAAGGGTAACAGGAGAAAATGGACCATACATTTTGTTGTGCAATTTCTCCTGAGCATGCAGATACCCCACAAGTGGGGGAAATCTACTGTTTAGGCACACGGCAGAGCTTGGAAGGGAAGGAGCACCATTTATGCTGGAATAATTAGCAGTCGCCTTGTCGCAAAGGGGTTAAGATGAAAAACGCAAAAAAGAGAACGTTAAGACAAAAATAAAAATAATTTTTGATTCTGTGCAAAATAGATGAACTACGTGAACCTTTTGAAGAAATTTGCACAATAAATGTAAAAACAAATAACACAAGGAAAAAAGAGAGAGAAAAAAAAAAAGCAGCTTAAACATTAACCCCTTCACCGATAAATGATGAATCAAGCTCAATATGCATGTGCACTGTAGACACACAAAAAACAGCAATTTTATAGGGTTTCCTCACTTTGGAGTTATGCAAGTTTTATTTTTTAGTCACAAACACACTGACTGGGCTCAGAATTATTCCCCAAAAGTCACACAACTAAGTTCTGCTTGGCCAGCTACCCTGGAACATGGTGTAATGCTATCTGAGGGTATGTGCACACAGCATATTTTTCAGGCAAGGCAGAGAGTGCAATAGCTTTAAAAAAAACAAAACAAAAAAAAAAAAAAAAAAAAAAACACCCACAACAGCACCCACACATGCAAAAACTACCAAAAAGGCACCTAAAGGAGACTGTTCAGGAAAATCAAACCTAGTTGTCATTTTCCTGAAACATTTTCTGCTTATAAAAATTCAGAGGACATGCCTGCTTACAGAAATTCAGAGGACATGCCTGCATCTAAAAGACATCCTGCACACTTACTCTTAGAAGGCAAAAGATATTCCAGCCTCACAAAGCCCCAGAGATGAAAAGGAGGATGGAGGAACAGTGAAGCTACAAGGTTTTTCCATCCTCCTTGAAGATCTGTATTCGTTCCCATTTTTCAACCCCTCAAAAAAACTTAAGGAATTCAATGTAGGTAGAACGAACATAAGGGAACAACCCTTTGCAAACAGCAGGAGGGATACTACGGTGTTTGCCAGAACCCATTTAGGACATACTTTACCAAAACTAGCAAATTACAATGTCTAATATGGCTTATGGGCATATATAGAGAATATATCAGCTTTACTGAGTGCAGGGTCATCAGCAGACAGCATGTGAAAAAATGCAGGCCCATGTGTCGGTTAATTGTCTTACAAGAAGGAAGTATGGTTATGTACTAGAAAATTCCATTAACGAAATTGTGGCAAATACATTTTTTATGAATCACGGGAATGTTATGAAATTCTGTACAGGATAGTATGCGGTTTCTCTAAATTATAAGTCACCAAAGAGCTCAATGGGCTAAGGCAAAGTGTTTTTGTATGGATCATGAAGCGCAACTTCTAGAAGTTACTGAAAAACAAGGAGGAACTTTGTCAACCATTGCCATTTCTAGGTACACTGGATTAAATCTGAGACTTTGGTTACAACTCTGCACAAAGTAATACCTCATTCATACCATGGAATCCCTACTGAGATGGCGCAGGAGATTTTACATTCTAGACCAGGCTTATATTGGACCTCGAAGACCAGCCATTTTTGCACAGTGTTGTTAGTGGCAACCCTTACACTGGGTGCAGACAAAAATGGCAATAACCATGCACATAACAGCTTTTTTGTAACTAAAACAGGACTTAAGTAGTTGTTCCTAATTAATAATGTTATAACATTATTAGCATTATAATAAATAATAATAATAGCATGCCATAATATGATTGTGTGGTCCTTACAGTAGGACACGCAATCAGCATTGTGAGAAAATCCTACTAATTGAAACGTCTGCCTTTAGGAAGCCCGCCCTACTAAAATTAGTAGCAAGAACAAACCTGTCACCATATTACAATATAAGGAATATTGATGTACTCACCAAAATAAGTCCGGAGATGAGGGATGATGTGCCGGTCAGAGCAACGTAAAATTTGGGTGTAAGAGTGTTCAAAAACATACTCACTGAAATAGAAAAAAAACACAATCCATTTACCATTGTTCTCTAGGACGGGTGTATGCCTGGTGTAGGGTGCAATGTTCAGTTAGCACAAAGCAATTACATGTATGATTTATCCAGCTTCTCTAGCTTGCAGAAATCTACTGTTCATGTCAAATAATCAAGGTCAAATTACTTCCCCAGAAGTAGTGATAAAAAAAGTAGGAAATGCGATAATGGCCATCATCTATAAAATACAGTATGCGCCATACACTTACCAGCCAGTGTCTTACCATGGCAAATGATAATTCTATCAATGATGGATATGTTTGGCAGATCATTTCAGATGTAAAGGACATTACTGACCAGATTTGCCTTCCAAACAATGTTAGTTTTTCAGTATTTCACTTACCAGCCAGTGATATACTTTATGCGTCATTTGCAGAGTTTGTCACATGGCTACTGATTGACTTATGGATTTCACAGTTTAAAGTCAGAAATTGTTAGAGGGCTTTTTGCACCAGATACATTTATCATCTGTTTGTACGGAAGAAGAGGGGAAAACTGAACGTTACAGGAGGAAGAAAAATTCCAGCCCGATACGGTCATCTTCCTACCAGAGAGGCAAGATACAGGAACGTTTCTTTAGGTTATCACCCCCTTTACCAGCAGAGTAAATATTTTATTGAAAAAAGGGGAGAGAAGTTGTGTAGTTGTAGAAGTAATCAGACAATTAACTTTGGGACTCAAAATGTGCATCACCATGTGGAGCCGAGGTTTTCCCAAACACAGCCGTGTGGGACATGGAAGAAATCTGTACCATCAAACAGGCAATGCTCTCGTGTTGTGGCTGCCTAACAGACGCAAATCATGGAACCATAGGGACAAGAACATAATATACAAGCATGCCAACGACACTCGGATAACCCGTTATTAGAGCACGTACGCTCATCACTACTTCGAACATCTAGAATTTTATTAATTTTTAGATGCAGATCACCTCAGACTTTACTTAGGTAACATTGAAAGGGGTATTTCTATCTACAAGATCCTACCCCAGTTATGTAGTAGGTGTAATAATAATATCATCAACTACCGCCAATTAGAAATGTAGTATAGTTCTTCTGATTCCCCTTGTCTATTTCATCATGTGCAGACACTGCAGGACCTTAGGTATCTATGGTTACAACCACTGAACTAGTGACAGCTGGTGGTCATAACCATGGATACCCAAGGTCCTGAAATGCCTGCACATGAGGAAAGACATAGCAAATCAGAAAAACTATACGCCACTTCTAATTGGAGGTATTTGCTAATATTATTATTAATACATATAGGGAGATGGGAATACCCCTTTAACCACACAAATGAATTACACATTTCTTTGGAGTCATAATCCAGGTGGTCAGCCTTTAAGCCATGTAGACTTGTAAAGTTTATGAATCCGGAGAATATCCAGAAGCTGTATTTTCCCCCAACTTACCCAGTTTACAGTCGACTGGAAATCCATAAAAAGGCTTCAAGACAAACCAGTCAACAAAAAAAAAAAAATCTGAAAAAGTGGAAAAAGTGTGACTGAGAACATGCCACTGTGGCACTTTGGGGGTAAAGAATGGTTGATATCAGACACCCCCCAATCACATTTAGCGCACCAATTACCTGCCAAGTCACCTACTAGATCGTGCTAGCATTACTTCATAGGGCACATTCTAATCTGTTTAAAGCGGTATTAAAGTGTAAGCCAATTACTAAACTACATTATCCGGTTTGATTTAAAAGGTATTTAGCAGCTTTTGTTCTAAACTCTGACAGATTATTTCTTTGACTGCTTGGAGATTCTGTTGTAAGGAAAACTTGTGAAATGGATTTTTTAATTTTAACTGAAGGCTGATATTTTTCTCAATAGACAACTTACAAAAGCAGCAGTATCAAAACAGACTACTGGAACGGTCTAATGAAAATTGCATACAGTAATCTTGAAGAAGACAGTAAAATGAAGCCAGTCTCTGTTCTCCACCCCAGCACACTCCTAAAACATGAGTGTGCAGCCTAGACGCAGGCCCTTCCTCTTTTGCTGGATCAGGTTAAGAAGACTTCAAATTTTACAGTACAGGCAATAACAGCAAGAATACTACCTACGTGACCTTAAAATGGAAACCAGCACAGCATAAAAATATTTATGTTGCTGTTATATTACATTTTCAAATGAAATGACTGTTCAAACCAAGCACAGACTCTTGGTGCATCTTTAGCGCTTCCAAGCTATTAAATGCACCTTACCATATACTTGTATTCCACCCATCTCTGTACCCTGTAACTTCTGGAAAGGTAGAGCTATCAATTAAGGAAGAAAAGGAGAAAGATGGAAAACTATTAGGTGGGAAGGAGCACAGAACTGCTTGCCATACCGAGGGTGCACCAAGCATCTGTTCTTGTTTGAACAGTCATTTTGTGCTGACTCCATTTAAGCAATATTCAAGTTACAGTTTAGTGGTAATCTGTAACACTAACAGTATACAGAGTCATCAGTAACGTGCCTGCCTCACACTAATGACTGTCTGGTCTCACTTTAAACCCCAAATCTTACACCTTTACACCCATTTAGGTTGGTTATGCATTTAGTATGGCAACTGATGTAGGTGTATGTGTGCTGCAGTATTAAGGCTTTACTTATGTAGCATGCCAAAAACCCAGTTTGCTCTTTCACAGAGAAGCATAGTTTTCGGTGTCTTCAAAATGGAGTTTCAGATATAAAACATCAGAGGTTTCCCCCATCTTGCACCTTATTACGTAATAAAATGCACATGGGGAATGTAAGAGACGTTACTGCAGAGAATGGCAGCATTCACGTGTATATTGTAAGAAGAAAAGGCAGAAAACCTGCAGAAAGACAAGTAGCTCATTAACTTTGTAAGGGATGAAATGGGAAAATTGTAGTATCTACCTCAAGTTGAAAACCAAAGAAGATCTTAAGACGTTAGAGCACCACCTTGAATCATCCGCTGTAGTGCCAACTAAATATTTTTGGGGGGAAGGATGGAACAACTGCAATTTTACAAAATGCAGCACAAAGTCTGTAAAAGCTACTTACGTAGACGCTAATGTTTCCTACATTCCACCATGTTATCACAGAAGGTCGGGAAGAGAATAATGACCTGTAACTACACTTAGTTCTACAAGTAGAGCAAATTAGCCTGGCACCACAATCATATTCAGTTACTTATTCTGCATAAAATATGGATGAAGTACAGAGTGCTAGACCCGTCTGTGTGCCTGCCGTACAGGGCAACACCAATTTACACCATATCCCAAGTCATGGTGCAACGGATTGCTGGATATGAACCTGTCTACAACAGAAATTACCAAGTTCATAGTCTTATTGTCCCTCTAGCAAGAAAAACAAATATTGGTAACTGAAGAGGAAAATCGGTGCCGGCTTATATACCGTACTTATATTTTAGAGATAAATTCACATTGATTATTCATAAATAGGTACATCCTTCTACACATTGGGAAATTCTCCCAGTGTATACGCTGTCATTACAAAGGTTTACACTTTAGAGCCATTTTATTAGGAGGCAAAGTAATCTACTGGCATATTTTAGACCATGTGGAAAAACCCGAGAACTCTTGATGAAACACACAATCAACAGTTTTGAATTTCTAAAAAGAAATCCCGTTCAATGTATTTTCCTAGCTGTAGCTTTCTGGCCTCTAATGGAATGATTTGACCCACCTAAAGCTACATTTCTTCACTTGACTTTGTAACTTTGCCTGAACTTGGATATTTATGCTAAAATTTGTATTCATAAAAATTCATTTGTAGCCTATAGGTAAAATGGAAATATCAGTGTCTTTAAAATTAGTCTCTTGTGGAATGGTTAATTCACTTCACAAGAACACTCGAGGGCAGAGTACAACCAAGGCAATAATATGGACTCCCAGCATACATGTGCGCGACTGATGGGATTTGCTCACCTACTACCCACAAGAGAGATACCCTGCACACCCAGAAAAGTACAAGTACATAATATTATATATATATATATATATATATATATATATATATATATATATTTTTTTTTTTTTTTAAACAAGATACCCTAACACACCCAGAAAAGTACAAATAAATAAATTATATATATATATATATATATATATATATATATATATATATATATATATATATATTCCAACAATGTAAAGAACATATAGCCAGCTCACCATAAAGGAGTTCCTCGTCGGTGTTCACCTTATATTCTGCACGGATCCAGGCAGAGAGTGTGCCCCAACAAATAGAAATATGAGAGAATTGGGATCCAGCAAAAACATGAAAGTTCACCAGAATTATAAAATCTTCCTCTTTATTTATCCATTAATTCATATAAAAAATGTATGAGGAACTCCAAACAATTGGTAACATTCCAGCAAAGGGACTACATGTTTCAGCACTATGTGCCTTCTTCACGGTCCTATTTGAACTGAGCTCCAACACTGACAATATATCCTCCTTTGTGGAACATATTCAAATGATCCTTAATTAAAAGCAGTGAAACAAACCAATTAAAAACACCTGAGTAGATGGTTGAAACTCAGTTCAAAAATATTGCTAGAAAAATACATATATTGAACATGTTTTATATGTAGACCAATGAAATAAACAATTGGTAATAAATCAACAGTGATATGTTATTTAATTCCACCAAATCCCTTTCCACCGCTTCTTGAAAAACATCCAGCATCGGAGGTCTAGATTTAAGTGGGTAAAATTTTGTATTTTTTACATGAAAAGAATCATTTAAATTAACCTGGTATTCTTTGGAGCTTTCAGATTCTAGTTGTCTCAAATTATACAAACCCACCTGTTCCTCAAACGTAAGTAACCTTTCAACATCCCTATTTTCTACAGAACAAGAATTATCAGTAACAATATCATCCACAAAATGACATTTTAAGGTTAAACTACGTGCTAGACGATTAACATCACACACTGTGTCATATACATTAAATTTACATGCTGGGGAAAAACCAAGTCCTTTTGACAAAAGTGAAAGTTGCGGTGCTGAAAGTATATAACTGGAAAGGTTGTAGACTGGTACAGTTACTTCTTCCGTTTCCGGAGTTTGTCCTGATAAGCCTGTTCTCTTATGGAGTCTTCCTCCTTTCCTTCTAATCCGTTTTTTGGTTTAGCTCCCTCTTGTTGTAATTTCTTTGGTAAGATTTTTTTCTTTTTTCCATACCTTTATTAGATACACAAGCCACTGATGAATCTGAAATTTGCCTATTGCAGGAGCCTCTGCGGTTTCCAAACATTTTGCTAATGTGCATAAAGGAGATTTAAAAAGCTTTTCCTTTAGGGGAATAGAGGTGGTTACAAAACCACGAAGGGGTGGTGATTAGTGTTGAGCATTCCGATACCGCAAGTATCGGGTATCGGCCGATACTTGCTGTATCGGAATTCCGATACCGACTTCCGATATTTTTTCAATATCGGAATTCGGCATCGGAATCGGAAGTTCAGTTGATTGACAGCCTGACGTCATCATGATGCGCGGTGTGTGCGCATCATGATGCGCCGTCATTTCGGGCCTTCCGGGGGTCTCTGCCGGCCTGCCGGGGGGCTGTGCCGGCCTGCCGGGGGGCTGTGTGGACTGCCCGGGGTCTGTACCGGCCTGCCGGGGGGCTGTGCCGGCCTGCCGGTGGTCTGTGCACCCTGTGGGGGTCTGTACCGCCTGCCGGTGGTCTGTGCACCCTGTGGGGGGCTGTGCCGGCCTGCCGGGGGGCTGTGCCGGCCTGCCGGGGGGCTGTGCCGGCCTGCCGGGGGGCTGTGCCGGCCTGCCGGGGGGCTGTGCCGGCCTGCCGGGGGGCTGTGCCGGCCTGCCGGGGGGCTGTGCTGATGTCCGGGGGTCTGTGCAAGCATCGTCCGATGGGACTACAAGTCCCATCTGGCGATGCCTGCTACCATGACAGTGATTGACACATTAGCCAATGATGGGACAGTAGTAGTCCCATCATCCGGCTAATGTGTTAAATGTTAAAAAAAAAAAAATACTACATACATACTACATGCATGCTACATACATACTACATGCTACATACATACTACATATATACTACATACATGCTACATACATGCTGCATGCTACATACATACTACATACATACTACATACATGCTACATACATACTACATGCATGCTACATACATACTACATACATACTACATATATACTACATGCATGCTACATACATACTACATGCTACATACATACCACATACATACTACATACATACTACATACATACTACATACATACTACATACATACTACATACATACTACATGCTACATACATACCACATACAACATACATACATACCACATACATACTACATACATACTACATACATACATACCACATACATACTACATACATGCTACATATATACTACATGCATGCTACATACATACTACATATATACTACATGCATGCTACATACATACTGCATGCTACATGCATGCTACATACATACCACATACATACTACATACATACAATACATTCATACAATACATACATAGACATACAGTACATATAACATAGAGTAACATACTTACCAATACTTGTCACATTGTTCCCCGAAGCCATTGTCTTTTCCGGAATAAATATTAACATAACAAACCACAAAAATACTCACCCACGATCCGAAGCAGTCCACGAGTGTGTCCCACGACGATCTTGGGTAGAGAACTGCAGCATCAGATGATGCTGCCGTTCTCTACGGGCTGCAGGAATCCAATGACGGAAGGTAGGTATCCTTCCGCACTGTATTCCTCCGCCACTTAAAAAAAAAAAAGTCCCTAGTCTCACTTTATGCCATTGCTGTGTGGGAATTTCCCACACAGCAATGGCATAAAGTGAGACTAGGGACTTTTTTTTTTTTTTAAGTGGCGGAGGAATACAGTGCGGAAGGATACCTACCTTCCGTCATTGGATTCCTGCAGCCCGTAGAGAACGGCAGCATCAGCTGATGCTGCAGTTCTCTACCCAAGATCGTCGTGGGACACACTCGTGGACTGCTTCGGATCGTGGGTGAGTATTTTTGTGGTTTGTTATGTTAATATTTATTCCGGAAAAGACAATGGCTTCGGGGAACAATGTGACAAGTATTGGTAAGTATGTTACTCTATGTTATATGTACTGTATGTCTATGTATGTATTGTATGAATGTATTGTATGTATGTAGTATATATGTGGTATGTATGTAGCATGTAGTATGTATGTAGCATGCATGTAGTATGTATGTAGCATGCATGTAGTATATATGTAGTATGTATGTAGCATGCATGTAGTATATATGTATGAATGTATGTAGCATGTAGTATGTATGTAGTATGTATGTGGTATGTATGTAGCATGTAGTATGTATGTAGTATGTATGTAGCATGCATGTAGTATGTATGTAGTATATATGTAGTATGTATGTAGCATGTAGTATGTATGTAGCATGCATGTAGTATATATGTAGTATATATGTAGCATGTATGTAGTATGTATGTGGTATGTATGTAGTATGTATGTAGCATGCATGTAGTATATATGTAGTATGTATGTAGCATGTAGTATGTATGTAGTATATATGTAGTATGTATGTAGCATGTAGTATGTATGTAGCATGCATGTAGTATATATGTAGTATATATGTAGCATGTAGCATGTATGTAGCATGCATGTAGTATATATGTAGTATGTATGTAGCATGTATGTAGTATGTATGTAGTATATACGTATGTATGTAGCATGTAGTATGTATGTAGCATGCATGTAGTATATATGTAGTATGTATGTAGCATGCATGTAGTATATATGTAGTATGTATGTAGCATGTAGTATGTATGTAGCATGCATGTAGTATATATGTAGTATGTAGCATGTAGTATGTATGTAGCATGCATGTAGTATATATGTAGTATGTATGTAGCATGTAGTATGTATGTAGTATATATGTAGTATGTATGTAGCATGTAGTATGTATGTAGCATGCATGTAGTATATATGTAGTATATATGTAGCATGTAGTATGTATGTAGCATGCATGTAGTATATATGTAGTATGTATGTAGCATGTAGTATGTATGTAGTATGTATGTAGTATATACGTAGTATGTATGTAGCATGTAGTATGTATGTAGCATGCATGTAGTATATATGTAGTATGTATGTAGCATGTAGTATGTATGTAGCATGCATGTAGTATATATGTAGTATGTATGTAGCATGTAGTATGTATGTAGCATGCATGTAGTATGCATGTAGTATGTATGTAGCATGCATGTAGTATATATGTAGTATGTAGCATGTACTATGTATGTAGCATGCATGTAGCATGTACTATGTATGTAGCATGCATGTAGTATATATGTGTTATGTATGTAGCATGTAGCATGCATGTAGTATGTATGTAGTATGTATGTAGTATATATGTGGTATGTATGTAGCATGCAGTATGTATGTAGCATGCAGTATGTATGTAGCATGCAGTATGTATGTAGCATGCAGTATGTATGTAGCATGCAGTATGTATGTAGCATGCAGTATGTATGTAGCATGCAGTATGTATGTAGCATGCAGTATGTATGTAGCATGCATGTAGTATATATGTAGTATGTATGTAGTATATATGTAGTATGTATGTTGCATGTAGTATTTATGTAGTATGAATGTAGCATGTATGTAGCATGTATGTAGCATGTAGTATGAATGTAGCATGTATGTAGTATGCATGTTGTATGTATGTAGCATGTAATTTTTTTTTTTTTACATTCAACACATTAGCCGGATGATAGGACTATTACTGTCCCATCATTGGCTAATGTGTCAATCACTGTCATGGTAGCAGGCATCGCCCGATGGGACTTGTCCCATCGGACGATGCCTGCACAGACCCCCGAAGCCTGCACAGACCATCGGCAGGCCGGCACAGCCCCCCGGCAGGCCGGCACAGCCCCCCGGCAGGCCGGCACAGACCACCGGAGCCTGCACAGACCCCCTGGCAGGCCGGCACAGCCCCCCGAAAGGCCCGTACAGACCCCAGAGAGGCTGTACAAGGGCAGGAAAGGGTTTTTCTTATTCCGATACCGGAAGTCCCATAGACTTGAATGGGACTTCCGGTATCGGAATCGGCGATACCGATACTTTTTTTTAAAGATCGGCCGATACCATCCGATACGATACTTTGAAGTATCGGACGGTATCGCTCAACTCTAGTGGTGATCATAAAAGTAAAATCCTCTCTAGAGAAAGTAGGTGGATCTTTTTATTAGAGACTAGAGTTCCTGACGGATTAAACAGTAGAATGGATCTCATTACACAATATTAAGTAAGAAAGAGAGATAAGGGGAAGGAAGGAGAGGGAAAGGAAAGAAAAAAGGATAAGGGGAAAAAGGAATAATTTTTTTTTTTTTTTTCCTAGAGAGCCTTTATTAGTTTTCATAAGATTATATCTCTACCTTATACCTACTCCATTATATCTTTCCTTTTGAGAGTTATATTTGTGATCGTCTCTGATATTTAGATCGCGCCTACCACATGTTGTTTATATTTTTTTCATATATGTCTAATAATTTTTATTATTTTTTTTGTGTGGCGGTTATTTCATATCACTGTTGATTTATTACCAATTGTTTATTTCATTGGTCTACGTATAAAACATGTTCAATATATGTATTTTTCTAGCAATATTTTTGAACTGAGTTTCAACCATCTACTCAGGTGTTTTTAATTGGTTTGTTTCACTGCTTTTAATTAAGGATCATTTGAATATGTTCCACAAAGGAGGATATATTGTCAGTGTTGGAGCTCAGTTCAAATAGGACCGTGAAGAAGGCACATAGTGCTGAAACACGTAGTCCCTTTGCTGGAATGTTACCAATTGTTTGGAGTTCCTCATACATTTTTTATATGAATTAATGGATAAATAAAGAAGATTTTATAATTCTGGTGAACTTTCATGTTTTTGCTGGATCCCAATTCTCTATATATATCTTTTTTCTTAAAACAAGGGTTCACAGCAGCAACCCCAAGGTGACCACAACTTTTTGGTTTCTGTGTAACGCGATAGGCACCTTGAAAGTAAAGCTGCATATTTGCCAACAAAATGAAATGGGTACAGACAATGTTCTGGTCTCCCTGCAGCTGTTTGGAGTCAATCTCCAATCTCACAGCACTAAATCAACTTTAGGCTATGCGCCCACGTAGTGTTTTATTCCGGACACTAAAAACCAGACTCCTTCCCAGAAATCGCGCGGAAAAAAACGATTTCACCGCGATTTTGCTCGCGATTTTCGCGCACTTTCCAAGCGATTTGAAGCATCGCTTGGAAAGTGATTGACAGGTTGATCACACTCGTCAAACATAGTGTTTGACAAGTGTGAGCAGGTTTTTACTATTGAGGCTGCCTATACGGCAGCAACAGTAAAAGATAGAATGTTAAAAAAAAATAAATTAAAAAAATCGGGGTATATTTACCTTCCGACGTCCCGCGCTGCATTCCCGGGCCTCAGCGTTCCCAGTAATGCCTTGCGAGACCTGTGATGACGTTGGTCTCGCGTTACTATAGCGATCTCGCGAGACTACGTCATCACAGGACCTTGCCGCAAGGCATTACTGGGAACGCTGAGGCCCGGGATGGCAGCGCGGGACGTCGGAAGGTAAATATACCCCGATTTTTTATTCTTTTT
>NW_027361703.1:25595000-25872500 GCF_039654945.1 Dendrobates tinctorius | reverse complement strand
CAGTATACTCTATGGGGAGGCTGCATTATATTATATGAGGGGGGCTGCATTATACCCTATGAGGGTATGCCAATAATTTCCATCTGTTATCTATTCCATTTGCACAACAGCATGTGAAATTAATTGTCAATCAGGGTTGCTTTCTAAGTGGACAGTTTGATTTCACAGAAGTTTGATATATCTGGAGTTATATTCTGTTTAAGTGTTCGCGTATAAGTCGAGATTTCAGCCAATTTCTTGGGCTGAAAGTCCCCCCCTCTCGGCTTATACGTGTGTCATATACCAGGGGGTCGGCAGTGGGGGTGTCAGGCCATACTTACCCCCTCTCGGTGCGGTCTCTGCAGCCCCCCCCGCTTCTCCCATGGTCTCCCTTCCTTCCTTAAGCGGTAACATGGTACCACTCATTAAAGTCATGAATATTTATGACTTTATTGAGCGGTACCACATGACCGCTGAAGGAAGGAAGGGAGACCGTGGGAAAACGGGGCTGCAGAGACCACGCCAGGAGGGGGTAAGTATTGCAATATTCACCTTTCCCTGGTCCATCACTGGTGCCGCTGTCTGCTGCGTCCTCTATCAGTGATGGTCATGCAGCAGAGGGCGCGGTAACGTGGTTAGTGCGCGCTGCGCCCTCTGCTGCCTGAATGTCACTGACAGAGAACGCGGCAGCCAGCGGCAAGCAGTGATGGACCGGGGACAGGTGAATATCTCAGGTGCCGGATCCTGAGCCAGCGGCGACACCGGCACCTGTCCCCCAGCGACAGAGAGGTGAGTATGTCTTTTTTTTTTTTTTTTTTTTATTTGCATCAGCAACATATGGGGGATAATCTATGGAGCATCTTATGGGGGCAGCATATGGGGGCATAATCTATGGAGCATCTTATGGGGGCATAATCTATGGAACATTGTTATGATTGGGTCATGGAGGAGGATAGCAGGTCCAGGCTAAGCCATAGAAAACCAGAGAGGTTGGTAACTAAGCGGATTGCAGACCCCTGATCCTATCCACACAACTAGCAGTAGCCGTGGAGCGTACCTACGATGCCCTAGACACCTCGGCACAGCCGGAAAGCTAACTCAGCCTAAAGCAAGAAAGGTGAAATCTAAACTGCCCTGGAGCAGACCCCAAAGAAATAGATAGCCCCCAAACATATATTGTCGGTGAGACAAGATGAAAACACAAACGCAGGCAGAAAAATAGACTGAGCAAATTATGGGGCCCAAACTGACTAGACAGGACAGGAAAGGAAAGACACTGTCTGCAATCATGCAAAAAACCAACATGTCTGATGCACACAAAAAAAAAACACCACTGAAGTCACACGACTTCGCCCCCCCCATATCAGTACTCTGGTATATACTGAAAGCAAAGCAAAAAGAGACCAATATAACAGGGGACAGAACAAACTGACACAAGCAGTAATATATGGGTGGTGATCCAGCACAGCCCCAGCAGGAGCAAGCTGACCTGCACAAAGCAGAGATAGACAAAACCAGATCAAATGCAAAACGATTAGCAAATGAACCACTTAGCTTATCCATGCAGGAACAGAGCAGGAGACATCAGACCTCAGAAGGCACAGGAATAAATTCACCAGCAGGGATTGAAGGAAGTCAGCTGTCTTAAATACACCAGTCGGAAATCCCAGATCTCCAATCGTCATCATCATTATCAGGTGGCAAGCCTCTGTTAATCTGACTAGCTCCACTACCTCCAGTAACCACCAGAGGGAGCCCAGAAAGAGAACTTGCAACACCTCTGTCAATCTGACCAGCTCCACTACCTTCAGTAACCACCAGAGGGAGCCCAGAAAGACAATTCACAACAGAACATCTTATGGGGGCATAATCTATGGAGCATCTTATGGAGCAGCATATGGGGCATAATCTATGGAGCATCTTATGGGGCAGCATATGGGGGCATAATCTGTGGAGCATCTTATGTTGAAGATTCTATGGAGCATCTTATGGGGCCATAACCTTTATGGGGCAGCTATGGGGTATATTATTCTATGGAGCTTCTTATGGGGCCATCAACCTTTATGGAGCAGTATACGAGGCATATTATTCTATGGAGCATCTTATGGGGCCATTATTAACCTTTGTGCAGCATTATATGGGGTGTATTTTGTATGGAGCAGCTTAAGGGGCCCATCATGAACTTTATGGAGCAGTATATGGGGCTCCTGATTCAATATGGATATTCAAAAACATTTAACCTACTGATGTCTCAATTTTACTTTTATTGGTATCTATTTTTTCTTTTGAAATTTACCAGTAGCTGCTGCATTCATACGGTGTAAATATATTATATATACAGTATATACACACATACATATACATACATACACACAAAGTAACCGAGCTTTACAGGTTATTTTTCCACTATTGTGGTCTACTTTCAGAAGGTTTCTAGTGTGCCTCAAAACAACAGATGGTTCTAGGCTGTCACCTATGGTGTTATTAATCATTACAACAATATCATTAGTTGATGGATTTATGATACATAATTTATGGTTATAGTTTATCCTGTTCAGATGTCTTGTGAGCTAGGATTTATTAATATGACAGTGAGAAGTACCTGCCCACGTTCACCAGTTTCATTACACAACCTGCTTCTCTGGTAACTTTCGTTAGAGATCACCCTAGAGTTGCTAAAGAACCAGGAATTAGAGCTGGTTTATATGATCCATGTCATACACCGCTCCCTGATCAGACGGTGAGCCTTCATAGGCTGCCCTCATTTGTGTGTAACAAGATTAAAATGCAAATCAAATGGGAATACTTCCATTTCACATAATGACATGAGTGAGTTAGGGAAGAAAAAAAACAAAAAACAAAAAAAAACAAAAACAACAAGTTAGTGCATTGGGTTATGTATCAATCTGATGCAATTTATTATACAGCAGCCCAATTATACATGGATGGCTGTACAGTTTTCAAGGAAGCCCCAATTCAGAACATTTATTTTCTCAATATTTCAGGAAGAGGTCTTTTTTCCACCTATTAAAAAAAAAAAAAAAAGCTTCAAGCCGATTATACTCAAAAACTTCACAACAGAACTCAATGTGCTGGAAAGTGGTCTTGAGGTTTTGAAGGGTCATTGGACAGGAGGGATAGAGAGAACCAATGGTCTGCACAAAAAGCATAATGACCCTTTTAGATTGCATATGACATTTATAAATAATAAATAGGGAAATGTCTGAATAGAGAGTAATAGGGGGCCTCCCTCAAGAATTAGAGAGCTACAGCGATCATTGGTGTGTTCTGTATTCCCTGCTACAATAGGGATTTTGACATTATGACATTCAAAAGCTGATTAACACACAAAACTGTTCACACTACATTTTTCTGACTGAGTGTTATTCACACATCAGTGTCTCTGGTACGTGTGGTGACAGTTTTCACACGTACCAGACACACGTACACACATAGACCAATTCAAGTGATTGAATGTGCATGTCAGTGTGTTTCCATGGACTGTATGTCTGTGTGTAAAACATGCTGACAAGTCTAACAGCAGTACAGGCCGCAAAACGTCCCTCACACGTGCACACCGGATGTCATCCATGTATGATCAGTGAGACACGTATCGGCACCTGGGAATCAGAAGTACTGTTTGCATTGTTCCCTGGCACCAGGTGCTGAAGATGGCTCACATCATTGTTCCCTGCTCATAAAGCGATCAGCGGGAGCAGGAGACAATGTTGAGAGTTGCATTCAACTGATAACCGAGGGCAGGGGCTGATGGGAATATTCATCAGCTGCAGCCTGCGCTATAAATAAATTAAAAAAAATAAATTGACGTGGGTTCCCCTGTATTTTTGATAACCAGCCAGGCAAAACTGACAGTTGTGTGCTGAAACCCTCAGCTGTCAGCGTTAACCAGGCTGGTTATCAAGAATAGAAAAGAGTCCAAATGTTGCATTTTTTAATTATTTAAATAAATTTTAAAAAAATGGTGTGGTGTCCCCCCCCCTTTTTTTTACAACCAGCCATGCTAAAGTAGATAGCTAGGGGCCACCCCAGCCTAAAAATAGCAACCCACAGCCGCCCCAGAAAAAAAAGAGCATCTATTAGATCAAATCTAGCGCTTTGCTCGGCTCTTCCACTTGCCCTGTGGCGGTGGCAAGTGGGGGTTCATATTTGTGGAATTGATGTCACCTTTGTTTTGTCCAGTGACATCAAGCACAAGGGTTAGTGATGGAGAGGAGTCTATAAGACACCCATCCATTACTAATCCTATAGTTATAGATCCTAAACTCATTGAGCTCACTGCTGCACTATGAGACTTTCTCACAGTGCGGAAATCGCCGCAGATCAGGGGCCTGGCTGGGAATACAGCCTCAGTGACCCGTGGTAACCTTTATGAGGTCATAACTGGTCACTGATGCAGGACTCGCAGCAGCTCATTCATCAGTGGTTTTCAGGCTAGACGGTCACATCTTGGCACCGTCCAGGTTGAAAACGATTTATCGTAGACATGGATTATGTCATGGGACAGAACGACGGACAGCTGCAAGTTATGGTTGTTTTTTTAATTTTATTACAGGGGACAAGGACTTCAATGGAATGGGCATTAGAGGATTATAACGGTGTTTGTTGTTTTTAAATAAAGTCAAAGTTATTTTTTCTTTCAAATAGAGGACTTTATTCTTGCTGTGTTTATTTACAATAAAACTATAAGATTAGTAATGGACAGGCGCCTTTCGCCTCTGCATCACTAACCTGAGGGCTTGATGTCACAGGACAATACAAAGGTGACATCAACTCGACAAGTGGGAAGAGCTGGCCAAGTGGGAAGAGCTGGGCAAAGCACCAGAATTGGCGAATCTAATAGATGCGCTTTTTCTAGAACGGCTGCTATTTTTAGGCTGGGAGGGTGGGGACAATATATATGGTTCCTCACCAGCGTGAGAATACCAGCCCCCAGCTGTCTGCTATAGCATGGCTGTTTGTCAAAAATGGGGGGACCCCCAAGCCTTATTAAAATTTAAATAATTAAAAAATATGGCATGGGGACCCCTCCATTCTAGATAACCAGCCTTGCTAATGCTGACAGCTGAGGATTTCTCTCCGCAAATGTCAGTTTTGCCTGGCTGGTTATCAAAAATAACAGGGGAACCAAACGTCATTTTTATTATTATTTATAGCGCAAGCGGCTGATGAATACTCCAATCAGTTGCCGCCTGCACTTGCTGTAATCAGTTGACTACAACTCAACATTGTCCCCTGCTCACGCTGATTGCTGCACGAGCAGGGAACAATGATGTAAGCTGTCTTCAGCACCCGGCGCCGGGAACAGATCGGACAGTACCGCTGATTCCCATGCACCAGTATGTGTGATACTGATGCAGCACACAGTTCATAGAATCACAGAATGTTACAGTTGGAAGGGACCTAAGGGGCATCATGTCCAACTTCATGCTGAATGCAGCGCAGAATTCACTAAACCATCTCAGGCAGATGTCTGTCCAGCCTCTGTTTGAAGACTTCCATTGAAGAACTCACCACCTCTCGTGGTAGCCTGTTCCACTCATTGATCACCCTCACTGTCAAAAAGTTTTTCTAATAGCTAATCTGTATCCTCTCCCTTTGTTTCATTCTATTGCTTCTTGTGTTTCCATGTGCAAATGAGAATAAGGATGATCCCTCTACACTGACATCCTTTCAGATATTTGTAGACAACTATTAAGTCTCCTTTTTGCAAGATAAACATTCCCAGATCTTTTAAACAGTCATGATAGGACATACTTTGTAATCCGCACATCATCCTGTTAGCTCTTCTCTGAACTTACTCCAGTTTTTCAATGTCTTTTTTTAAATGTGGTGCCCAGAACTGAACACAGTATTCCAGATGAGACATGACCAAAGAGGAGTCGCGGGCATAATTACTGCACGTGATCTAGACTCTCTGCTTCTCTACACATTCTAGAACTGCGTTTTCCCTTTTTGCTGCTACATCACACTGTTGACTCATCTGCAGTCTAATCTTTTCACGTGCTGCTCCGTAGTTCTATTCTGTAGATGTAATTTCTGTTTTTCTTGCCCAGATGTAGAATCTTGCATTTCTCCTTGTTAAATACCATTACATGCATGCTGGTTTCCAGGGTAAACAGCGGGTATCTAAGAGCCGCGCGGCTCTTAGATACCCACTGTTTACCTTGGATACCAGCTTGCTCGCTGGTCCTGATCGCTGGTGGGTCTGTCTATGTGACAGCTCACCAGCGATCAGCTAACTATGTACCAGCGATCCCATCCACGTCGAATCGTTGGTGGGATCGCTGGGACATTGATGTGTGCAAAGGGGCCTTTAGCTATCCCTCCTAGCTTTGCATCGTTTGTAAATGTGATTAGTTTACCTTCAGTTCCCTTATCTAGATCATTTATAAAAATGTTGAACACCACTCTTCCAATTGGATATGCAACTGATCCACCCAGTGATTCCATCATAGAAAGAAATTAGATTAGTCTGGAATTAATCGTTTGCTACAAAGACACGCTGGATCTGGTTAATTACTTTATTCGTATCCAAGTACTTGCAGACATGCTGTTTAATAATGTGTTCAATGGTCTTCCCTGGTATAGAAGTAAGGACTCTAATTTCCTGGCCTCATCTTCTTTCCTTTTTTGATGATTGGAGAAGTTCAAATGTTTTCCCTATTTTCTGGGACTTCTCCTGCTCTCCAGGATTTTTCAAAGATTTTGGCTAGCGGTTCTGCAATTTCCTCTGCTAACTCTTTCAGTACTCTAGGATGTAATTCATTTAAATTAGCCAAGTGTTCCCTCACCATCTCTCTGTAGATGGATAGTGTGGATTCTTTTATTTTTTTGATGTCACGATGAAGATCAGGGGAGGTTACAATTGCCTTCTTAGAGAACACAGATGCAAAATAGGAATTTAAAAGTTTGGTCTTCTCATCATTTTTGACCACTTCACCCTTTTCATTCTGTAAAAATCCTATAGCACCTTTGACTATTCTTTGGCTTTTGACATGCCCCTAAAATTCTTTTTTAATGCTTTTGGTCTCCCTTGCAAGCCTCACTTTATTACTGGCTTTACTCTTCTGACGCTTGCCCTGAAAACAGCATTATTTAGATGCGCCCCCCCTCTTTCTATTTAATATACATTTCTTTTTTCCTTTTTAACAAGTGAATAAGTTCCGAGTTCATCCATACTGTTCTGTTTAAAAGTTACAATTATTCTTCATTTCTGGATTGCTACTGAATGTGCAGTGAGAATTTAGTAAAGTCTCCCATCCTTCTTGGACATTTCTGTCCTTTTGAACATCCAGCCATTGGTTCTTTCCTGACCTCTGAGTTCATTATAATCTGCCTTTCTGAAGTCCAATTTTAAAGTCTGAATCCTCACATGTCTTCCTCCTCTCGTGATTGAAAATTTAAGGATAGCATGATCACTGCCTCCTAAATTCCCAACCACCTTTACTTCTTCAATCATTTCCTCCCTGTTGGTATGAATTCGGTCCAAGATTGCAGATCCTCTTATTCTCTCATTCTACCCGTAGGCCACACGTATTAAACACACGTACATGGACATCTCCAGTACTGGTTCTTCTAGTACTGGAAATATCAGGACATGTGAAATAGACCTTAGGGAGAATATTGACATGGGTCATCCAGATCTAGGCCAATAAGAAATTCTTAACTTTGATCTGTCAATGGAGCCCAATGACTTGGCTGGAGTTCAGGAACCAAGCAGAAAAACCTAGTGGTCACAACAATTACTGTACTTCACCAAGAAATATTGGGCATTACCAGTTTTAATAATAGTTATTTTTGGCCATCAATATAAAAGAAGCCAAAAAATGCAGCAATTTTACGACGAGCGGCAAAAGAAACAATCTGAGAGGCAACTTAGTATGAGCACCAGAGTGTGATTACATCTGCACATCAATAGTAAATCTATTGATTTTCTGAGTGCACTAAACTCTATGTGAATTAGCCATTTGTCACAAGCAACGCCCACATGACTAAAGGTCGACTCCACTTCTCACTCACTCACTAGGCTGACAATGAGATAAGTGCACACACCCCATAAGCTAGTTTTCGCATGCACAAGACACTTCTTAAATGTTTGTTTTTTCCCCTACAGTACATATTAAATCTAACAAAAAAAAGTGCTTAAAAAGTTACATAAAAAAAAATAAAAAAATTTATATATATATATATATATATATATATATATATATAATTTTTTTTTTTTTTCTTATATCTTCAACTTTTTGTAACTATATATGAGATCAGAGAGGAATTCTTTGAAGAGCAGTCACTGCAGAAATTTGGGCAGATCTAAGATTCAAAAGCGACAACATGAATAGGACAATGACATTTTCTGGATGATATATTATAAAGGTTCTCATCCATGCCCCTTATCCTGGTCAGACGAGAGGAGGATGGCTCATTGTATGTAGTTACATATAAGTGTGAACACTTGGGGATATGATAGTGTTGTGAATTAGTCACATTTAAAGCACCACTCCAGCATTCTTTTTTTCTACAGCAGCAGTGGAGTGGTGCTACTAATCCAGGTTCCCTGCCCCTAGTTTTATACTCATCAGCGCCACACTGGTCGGTTGTGACCTGCCAGATTGTGCCAGTGTTTGCTAGAGCCATCCAGAAGTCACTATTCAATGTAAATCTTTGAGAGTCAGAACAAGACTTTCATAGACTTAAAATGAGAACTTTGGCTGGAAGTCAGAGGTAACGGTCACGTTAGAAGTTACGGTCACAAGATGATGGCATGGGTGTGGAGCGGCACCAGGAAGAGCGGAAGACGGTGGCTGGTAAGTATAATACTAGAGTTAGGGAACTTCGTTTAGCAGCTTCACGCCAATGTCAAAATAAAAAAACACTCTGTATTATGTAACTCATGTTATACAATAGTCCGTACACAGTTGTCAATTTAACCATATAACGTTTAGCTGTTCTACTAGGTTATTCACAACATTTTCTTTGTTCTTGCACCATGGCTTTATCTGTAAAATGCAACTGCTTATTTGATGTAGGTTTTGGCTATATTTTGCCAAAACCTACATCAAGGCTTCCAAAATCTGACAGGTTTGGGGCATTACTACAAGGACGAGTGAGCAAAGATCGCCAATTCAAGATGTACCATGTGAACAGACTCCTACACAAATAGACTAAATAATGTCTTAAAATTCAAAGGGTACTTTGACAAAAGTATTAAACTCAAGCAACCACATTATTTTAGTTCTTTAAAAAAAAAAAATTGAATTAGAAACAGTTATTTTTTTTAATGACATTGTCCAGATTGTGATTGACATTAAAGGTAGAAAAAAAAAGTTCCGAAAGGATTCTTCTTGGTATGTTTTTTTCACATGGCATTTTAACAAGAGTGTGTAGACTTTTTATAACCACTGTACTTTCACCATTCTAGACTCACCAAACAGGACTACAATATAACCATAACTGAGGGTGATATTCCATTTCTGTGCTTTCCACAAGACCAAAATTCCTGGAGTGATTATGTCCCCCAGTTACAAATACATCCATGGATGGTATTCAGATCATCAACGATATGGCATGGAAATCGTGCATTTCCATTGCCACGTGATGTCTCTGGCATGGGCTACAGATGACCAGTCTTGCCTCCAGAACAATTATCTTCACCTTTGATGTGCTACCCATTCGTTAGTGAGGCATTGCATAGTTAAAGTATGAGCTTTCCGAAACTGTCAGCTAATTGCTAATTAATTAATGTACGCACAGGAGGTGCTGCTAGGTGGCCAGTGAAATTAGTGTTATGGATCAGATTAATAAATCCATTTATGTGCAATAAAAAAGCTGCACTGACAGAAAAAGAATTACAAACTTCAAACTAAAGAGTGAACATGCTTCTCTGTACTTGCAGCTTTGAGCTCCTGAAGATAGAAGCCTAAAAGATGATCTATTAGTTCCGCAGTAGTTCTAGCCTCCAAACAACCCATTAATGTAGGCAATCACCAGGAAGAGCTTTAAACATGAGCAAGCAAGCTGGTATATATAGCAATGCAGGCTCAGCCTTCCAAATATTGGGAAGCATTAGTGTCATGCTTTGTATACACTCAAGATTGAAAAGGCTCCCTGTGTCATGGCTGAATGTCCTAGATAAAAAAAATTCTACCATTAACCAAAAAAGTCATTAGAATAAAGTTCACATACCAATGTAAAAGGAATCATTTCTACAGTCATGGCCAAAAGTTTTGAGACTGACAAATGTTGGTTTTCGCAGATTGCTTTGCTACCTCAGTGTCTTGGATATTCTGTCAGAAGTTTCTATGTTACTGATGTACAATTATAAGCATTTCAGAAGTTTATCCTTCTATAGACAAATACTTCAAGTTTAGGCAAACACTCAGTATGGAGGCTACATCCCCACAATGAGCTTTAGGGGAGTTTTGACGCTGCAGAAGTTTTGCACCAATTATTTAAAATTAAGGTACTTGCGGTTTTACTTAGACACTTTTTTTGTACAAATGCAGATTTTCCACATCTAATGAAAGTCTAAGAATGAAAATCTGCACAGAAAACTCAACATACCAGTAAGAGAAATATCATATGCCATATATACCATATCAATACCATATGCTGTGGATTTGAAACGCGCCAGAGGTGAGTTTTCACTGAGGAAAAAAAAAGTACAGTGGGCAATTCCACTTTGCTGGAAATGTAAAACAGTTTTTCTGAGGCAGCAAAAACACTCAGCATCATAAATGCACCAAAAAGCCATCGTGGGAACGTAGCCTTAAGGTGTTGACCTTTTTTTTTTTTTTTTTTTGCCTCAAGCCTTTTGAATTTCACCCTGGAATGCTGGACATCATCTTCTGGGCCAAATCCTGAATAAATGACAACCCAATTTTACCTAAAATAAAAAGAAAACCAGCTCACCTGAAGGCATGTGTTGTGGAAAGTACGGACCACGTACAGTAGTCACGTAACAATCAGAATAAAGGGGAAGAAAGGTCCAGCTTTGCAAAAAAGTCCAATTATTTTAAGAATAAAATCCAGAAAAACAAAATAATCACATAAGTGACATGTATAGGGCTACGAGTTTGGAACAATAGCTTGTTCTTTCGCAAAAGCTTTGGACTTTTTTGCAAAGCAGGACCTTTCTTCCCCTTTTTTCCAATTTTACCTAATCGTTGCTTGGAGTTTGATACAATTTCTGGGTTTTTGAGGACTGACAAGTTCTTAATGGATTGAGATCTTTGAAGTTTCCTAGCTATGAATTAAAAATGTCCATGTTTTGTTCACAGAGCCACTCAGGCATAACTTCTGCCTTGTGACATGGTTCTCCATTGTCCACCACCATATTGTTCCTGGAACATTGGAAGAAGTTGCTCTTGGAGGGTGTTTAGATACAACTCTATATTCAGGAAAGTGCTCTTAGACAAAATTGCGAGCGAGTCCACTCCCTTGGATGCAGAACAACCTCACACACAAATGTTCTCCAGATGCTTTACTGTTGGCATGACAAGTCTCATGGCAAGGTTTACATTTTCTTTTCTGGACAATCATTCTTACAGATGTCCCAAAAAGTCTGAAGGTTGTTTTCTCTGAAGAAGGACCACTTGTTTGTGACTTCCGGAAGAAAGATTGCCCAGAGAAGAAAAGGTGAGCGCTGTAGAGAGTCCTGACATTGCATTCGACTTTTATGGATACATTTCAACTAACATTGTAAATTGTATTTAGTCTTGTACATTTTTTTTAATGTTGATGTATGAAAATTAATACCATATTAATGTCATATGGATAGGATACGAATGACCATGAGGAAAATCGTAATTTTTTTCTGTTTGAACAAAAATTAGTCGATTTTTACAGTTTTCTTCTTCTTTTTAAAGTGTTATTCCCTTGTTTATGGGTGCCTATCTTACTGGTGGTTTCTGGATGTTTTTTCAACTAGTGTTTTTCCATGGAGAAATACTGGCAAAATGGTTAAAAAGATGCCTGTGTGCCTTTTGATCCTACCCATTGACTTCTATTCTAAAAGTGTTGTGTGTCTTCAGAGAGGAAAACGCTCGTGCTCCGAGGTGGGACTGTAGGCAGAGTCTTATCTTCCTGCTCTAAGCCAGAGAACCCAAGCAAAGACCTGCCCACAGGCCGCCCCGAAACAAAAACAGTCTGTCTTCTCTGTCTCTACGATGAGGAACAGGTTTGTGCTTCGGAGCGGCCTGTGGGTAGGTCTTTCCTTGGTTCCTCTGGCCTAGAGCAGGAAGTTAAGAGTCTGCCTACAGTCCCGCCCTGGAGGACAGGCATCCCATTAACTGAAAACATCTAACACTGATTACACAAGAACAACAAGACAGATTTCTTCACCCCAGGTATCATTTTAATCAGTGTTACAGCACCAACCTGATATTGCCAAACAAAACAGATGTAAAATAAAAAAATAAATCCAGAATTGTTGTGAGGATTCCATTGGAGAGGAGACTATACGCAGGACTCTGATCCAGATGGCAGGTTAGTAATCTGGTACCACTGGTAGGGGACCCTGTGAATCGCCTCTCAACAGACGGCATCCACAACTCCTGGTAAGCAGGTATGGTGAGATGTAGTGTGTGTCTCACACCACAAAGAATGACATGCCAGCTTGGCCAATTGAAAGACGAGTCGTGGATGCCTTCAGGTAAGAGACGTTTTGCAAGGCTCCTGTTCAGTGGTCACGGATTACTGATCTGGTTGCTAGGCAGAGGTCCTGTGGATCGATTCTGCCATCTCTACTATTTACTAAAACAGGTATGTCAGGAAAACTGATCAATCCTCTTCAAAAAGTGATTATTTTCCATTGCTTCACAAATGTAAAAAGTTAATATCATATTGATCACCTTTCTGCTCAGGCAGGTATATAAATAAATCATACAGAGATATGAAGCCATGTATTAATGAACTGATCTACAGGGTCTACTCAAAAAGTGATCTAAGCCATTATGAGAATAAAGTCACAATCCATCAGCAGCAAATTGACTTTATTTCAGTTTTTCTAATTTTTCAGTTTACTTTGGAGTTCTTCCATTGCAGGCTATGTAGCTGGAAAAACCGTGTAGGAGATCTAGAGGACTACTAATGTTCTTACTTACAAAACTGTACAGTGATACAGAAAAATATGAATTATTCTTAGTAACAAACAAACAGAAAGAGGACTTCCTATGGCTTTTGTAAGCAATGAAAATGGCAGGTAATGCATTTGCGTGCACCCCCTGGTATGGTGTATTCTGCCACTGCCATGTTAAAATGAGCACAATGGTAACCCCCTCCTCGTTATTAGCAATCGGGCTGCCATGGTAACAAACAGCTAGCAGCAGAAAGCAAACAGATAGTATGTCTGCAGCTTTAATCGAAAGCCATGTGCAAAAAGATAAAGGAACACCCTGGATGCACAGAAGAAACCGGAACACAGAAAGCCATTGCAAGCAATAAAGACAAAATCATCCATAACTGATGGCGCAGAGGATTTCATATCTAGAGCAGCCATTGCTATCAGCTTCTCCTCCTGTCAAGAACAGTCACACATAGCCATAGAATTGCCGCTATGATGGCACACCAGAATTTAAGTTTTGTAGTTTCAGGATTTACACATGCATAATGCAGAGCTTGCTGATCCCCCAGAAAAGAGCTGCAGACCCTTCATCAATAAGTATGAAGCTGTGATTTCCATCACATGTAGATATATCCACCCCATAGCATCTCAGGCATGGCAAGAAAATACCTACAATTAATACAACGATTCCAGCAGAAATCTTCAAAATTGTGTCCTATATGAAGCCAATGTAAATGTAAAACTGCAGAGTCTGTACATTAGCGTACCCTCTGACCTGATCAAAGTGCCCAAATCTTCTAAAGGTGACTGTCATGTGCCAAGGTCAGAGCACCGGGAGACAGTGAGAGGCTGTCTGGTGCCACAATGGGCACCTGCAGGTCTCCTTGTGGGACCACGGCAGATATTCGCCGTCTAATCGCCTGCAGCTGTATTAATGGAGAAGATAAATGCGCAGCACATCTCATACCACACATGACCTCTCCATACATAACAGAGTGCCGTTATATGACAGGGAAACACGTGTTACATGCAGATTCTTTGTGTGGCCACAGACAGACAAGTGGAGACTAGAGTCAATGGCTTCCAAATCGCTTACTAAGCAATGCCATCCTTGGTAACGGCAGTTCTGTCAGGTTATGTAATATTCACTATGGGCACCATGTATGATGGAGGCTACAACCCAAATATAAAAGCCATCATGCTCTAACAGACTAATCCCCCATGTTACTAATAACGCATTAGGAGACGTGGCCACCCTGCTTCCATGGCCAGGCAGCTGTCAGGATCAGCCTTGTCATTTCTGCTATCCTTCATCCCCCTCACAGACAAGCAATGCCTGGGATAAAAGGCACATCCAAGGATGTATCCATTCGGGCTCAGAGGAATCACTGACATGTCTCTCTCCATCAATATATTCGGAAAAAACATCGCTTCTCCTTTAATTGCTCGGCGGCTAGAAAGATAAAACCTAAATCAAACCCAATGTGTGTAATCACAGCTTACGCATCCTTCACAATAATGCAGAAAGATAGGAAAGGGGAGAATTCATTTACTTACATGAAGATTCTGTACCAAACATGGCTGGCCTCAGATCCAGGCTTAATAAATTAGGATGAAATGATGGAGGTAGTATATGAGGCTTTTACACAGCAGGGATCATGAAGCCAGACAATGCAGCGCCGGCTCCCCAGCTGTCAGATACCTTCCTCCTAAGCTGGAGGCTGCAGACCACTCTCACCCAGACAGAAAGAGCCCTCCTGATGGAGCAAAATAATCATGAGCTTCTATTTTCAGTCCAATGGGCAAGCGCAGGCCAATATGTCTCTTGTATGATGCAGTGAGGCAGAAATAGGTAGCAGAAACCAGATACTGCAGTCCACAGCCCTACTCTCTCCTAAGACAATAGCACAGCTTATGCACACACTGAATGACGTCAGGACACTGCAATGACCGACTGCTGTTAACCAAAAGCCTAGGAGGGGGCTCGCATAAAGCAGAGTAATTCAAATAGGAATTCTTTGTCACCAAAGCCACAATGAAAAGGAGACATCCCCTTTTTTTTACTTCTTGCACAGCAGTGAATGGAGGGTAGCCTTGCACTTGTACATTCAAAGAAGCATGAAGAAATGTGGTGCAAGTATTGCCATCAACAATTCCAGATCTATTCCTTACAAAGTGAGAGAGTGAAGCCTTCACATACTCTACCCCCGACGAACCGTAGAGTAAAATATTCAAAATCTGTATGTATATACACACACTTTATGGCACACCAACACGACGCACCTACAGAAGCTTTTATCCATAATTATTGGTATGGAGTTGGTCCCTCTTTTGCAGCTAAAACAGCTTCCACTCTCCCGGGAAGACTTTCTATGAGATTTTGCAATGAGTCTACGGGAATTTTTGCCCATTCATCTAAAAGAGCATTGACAGGTCTGACCAGGATGTTGGAAGAGATTGTCTGGTTCATCCAAAGGTTGTTTGACAGGATTGAGGCCAATCATGTTCTTACACTCCAAACTCATCAAAAAAGGTCTTTATGGACCTTGCTTTGTGCACTTTGGCACATTCTTGCTGGAAAAGAAAAGGGCTTCCCCAAAATGATCCCACAAAATTGAAGCATACAATTGTCCAAATTATCTGGGTATGATGAAGCATGAAAAAGTGGTTGTGCTGGGGGGGGGGGGGCGAGGCTTGCCTATGGCGGGATAGGAAACAGGGAGAAAGAGCTCCGGCGTGTACCCAGCGTTATCACCCCTCAGAGACAGCCAACTGACTCCAAACAACACAGTATGGTGCGGGGGAAGAGATCATCATCAGCCTCAGCACCTCTGAACAGAGAGGGAGGCAAAATCACCCGTTTCCTGGAACAATCTCTGCGCCAGCAGCTCGGGGACACAACTTCCAAGATGGCGCCGGCTGGCGTCTCACACACGCGGCAGGAGAGGGGGAAAGAAGGCTGCGACAACAGAGGGGCTGCAGGTACCGGGCAGAGGAGAGAGGGGGGTGCCACGGGAGGACATAGCGCCCAGGAAAATACCCCACCCTGACCAGCAGAAAGAGCCCGGCAATCAGGCTCTCACCGCTCTCATTATCCCCTCATGCTGTTTCCCCTGGGGGCAGATCGGTCTCCTCAGAGGAAGACTGGGACTGGAAAGCGCACATTAGAGCCATTCCGACTAAGCAGGAGATGGATGCCCTGCTGGGCAAACTGGAGGCGTCACATAAACAAGATATGGGTTCTCTCAGAACAGAGACTGAGCAAGTGGGCCATCGGATCGCTGATATAGAGGCCACACAAGACCAGTTTTATCAGCATATATGCTCACATCATCAGACCCTTCAGGATCACTCAGCACAGATAAATGATATCCTTACTCATCTAGATCAGTGGTCCCCAACCTTTTTTGCATCAGGGACCGGTTTCAAGCAAGACCATTCTTCCATGGCCCGGCAGGGCGGGGATGGAGGTGTGGCAGGGGCGGGGCTTTGGTCATAAGGGGGCGGTGCTATGGACACGGTTGTAGTGTAGCAGTGCATACTTATAATTAAATAACATTTATAATGTGACTCAACTCACCATAGGTTTTGAATGAGTGCTCCATCACCCCCTTCTCCCCATCATTGCCTTCACCCCATCACTCCCCTCTCCCCATCATTGCCTTCACCCCATCACTCCCCTCTCCCCATCATTGCCTTCACCCCATCACTCCCCTCTCCCCATCATTGCCTTCACCCTATCACTCCCCTCTCCCCATCATTGCCTTCACCCCATCATTGCCTTCACCCCATCACTCCCTTCTCCCCATCATTGCCTTCACCCCATCACTCCCTTCTCCCCATCATTGCCTTCACCCCATCACTCCCTTCTCACCATCATTGCCTTCACCCCATCACTCCCCTCTCCCCATCATTGCCTTCACCCCATCACTCCCTTCTCCCCATCATTGCCTTCACCCCATCACTCCCTTCTCCCCATCATTGCCTTCACCCCATCACTCCCCTCTCCCCATCATTGCCTTCACCCCATCACTCCCCTCTCCCCATCATTGCCTTCACCCCATCACTCCCCTCTCCCCATCATTGCCTTCACCCCATCATTGCCTTCACCCCATCATTGCCTTCACCCCATCATTGCCTTCACCCCATCATTGCCTTCACCCCATCATTGCCTTCACCCCATCATTGCCTTCACCCCATCACTCCCTTCTCCCCATCATTGCCTTCACCCCATCACTCCCTTCTCCCCATCATTGCCTTCACCCCATCACTCCCTTCTCACCATCATTGCCTTCACCCCATTACTCCCTTCTCCCCATCATTGCCTTCACCCCATCACTCCCCTCTCCCCATCATTGCCTTCACCCCATCACTCCCTTCTCCCCATCACTCCCTTCTCCCCATCACTGCCTTCACCCCATCACTCCCGTCTCCCCATCACTCCCGTCTCCCCATCACTCCCGTCTCCCCATCACTCCCGTCTCCCCATCACTCCCGTCTCCCCATCACTCCCGTCTCCCCATCACTCCCGTCTCCCCATCATTGCCTTCACCCCATCACTCCCGTCTCCCCATCATTGCCTTCACCCCATCACTCCCTTCTCACCATCATTGCCTTCACCCCATCACTCCCTTCTCCCCATCATTGCCTTCACCCCATCACTCCCCTCTCCCCATCACTCCCTTCTCCCCATCATTGCCTTCACCCCATCACTGCCTTCACCCCATCACTCCCCTCTCCCCATCATTGCCTTCACCCCATCACTCCCTTCTCCCCATCATTGCCTTCACCCCATCACTCCCTTCTCCCCATCATTGCCTTCACCCCATCACTGCCTTCTCCCCATCACTCCCTTCTCCCCATCACTCCCTTCTCCCCATCACTCCCTTCTCCCCATCACTCCCTTCTCCCCATCACTCCCGTCTCCCCATCACTCCCGTCTCCCCATCACTCCCTTCTCCCCATCATTGCCTTCACCCCATCATTGCCTTCACCCCATCACTCCCTTCTCCCCATCACTCCCTTCTCCCCATCATTGCCTTCACCCCATCACTCCCTTCACCCCATCACTCCCTTCACCCCATCACTCCCTTCTCCCCATCACTCCCTTCTCCCCATCACTCCCTTCTCCCCATCACTCCCTTCTCCCCATCACTCCCTTCTCCCCATCACTCCCTTCTCCCCATCACTCCCTTCTCCCCATCACTCCCTTCTCCCCATCACTCCCTTCTCCCCATCACTCCCTTCTCCCCATCACTCCCTTCTCCCCATCATTGCCTTCTCCCCATCACTCCCTTCTCCCCATCACTCCCTTCTCCCCATCACTGCCTTCTCCCCATCATTGCCTTCACCCCATCACTCCCCTCTCCCCATCATTGCCTTCAGCCCATCACTCCCTTCTCCCCATCACTCCCTTCTCCCCATCACTCCCTTCTCCCCATCACTCCCTTCTCCCCATCACTGCCTTCTCCCCATCATTGCCTTCACCCCATCACTCCCCTCTCCCCATCATTGCCTTCACCCCATCACTCCCCTCTCCCCATCACTCCCTTCACCCCATCACTCCCTTCTCCCCATCACTCCCTTCTCCCCATCATTGCCTTCACCCCATCATTGCCTTCACCCCATCACTCCCTTCTCCCCATCATTGCCTTCTCCCCATCACTCCCTTCTCCCCATCACTCCCTTCTCCCCATCACTCCCTTCTCCCCATCACTCCCTTCTCCCCATCACTCCCTTCTCCCCATCACTCCCTTCTCCCCATCACTCCCTTCTCCCCATCACTGCCTTCTCCCCATCACTCCCTTCTCCCCATCACTCCCTTCTCCCCATCACTCCCTTCTCCCCATCACTCCCTTCTCCCCATCACTCCCTTCACCCCATCATTGCCTTCACCCCATCACTCCCTTCTCCCCATCATTGCCTTCTCCCCATCACTCCCTTCTCCCCATCACTCCCTTCTCCCCATCACTCCCTTCTCCCCATCACTCCCTTCTCCCCATCACCCCATCATTGCCTTCTCCCCATCACTCCCTTCTCCCCATCACTCCCTTCTCCCCATCATTGCCTTCACCCCATCACTCCCTTCTCCCCATCACTCCCCTCTCCCCATCATTGCCTTCAGCCCATCACTCCCTTCTCCCCATCATTGCCTTCACCCCATCACTCCCCTCTCCCCATCATTGCCTTCACCCCATCACTCCCTTCTCCCCATCATTGCCTTCACCCCATCACTCCCTTCTCCCCATCACTCCCTTCTCCCCATCACTCCCTTCTCCCCATCACTCCCTTCTCCCCATCACTCCCTTCACCCCATCACTCCCTTCACCCCGTCACTCCCTTCTCCCCATCATTGCCTTCACCCCATCACTCCCTTCTCCCCATCACTCCCCTCTCCCCATCATTGCTTTCAGCCCATCACTCCCTTCTCCCCATCATTGCCTTCACCCCATCACTCCCTTCACCCCATCACTGCCTTCTCCCCATCACTCCCTTCTCCCCATCACTCCCTTCACCCCATCACTCCCTTCACCCCATCATTGCCTTCTCCCCATCACTCCCTTCTCCCCATCACTCCCTTCTCCCCATCACTCCCTTCTCCCCATCACTCCCTTCTCCCCATCACTCCCTTCTCCCCATCACTCCCTTCACCCCATCACTCCCTTCTCCGCATCACTCCCTTCTCCGCATCATTGCCTTCACCCCATCACTCCCTTCTCCCCATCACTCCCTTCTCCCCATCACTCCCTTCTCCCCATCACTCCCTTCTCCCCATCACTCCCTTCTCCCCATCACTCCCTTCTCCCCATCATTGCCTTCTCCCCATCACTCCCTTCTCCCCATCATTGCCTTCACCCCATCACTCCCTTCTCCCCATCACTCCCCTCTCCCCATCATTGCCTTCAGCCCATCACTCCCTTCTCCCCATCATTGCCTTCACCCCATCACTCCCCTCTCCCCATCATTGCCTTCACCCCATCACTCCCTTCTCCCCATCATTGCCTTCTCCCCATCACTCCCTTCTCCCCATCACTCCCTTCTCCCCATCACTCCCTTCTCCCCATCATTGCCTTCTCCCCATCACTCCCTTCTCCCCATCACTCCCTTCTCCCCATCACTCCCTTCACCCCATCATTCCCTTCACCCCATCACTCCCCTCTCCCCATCATTGCCTTCACCCCATCACTCCCTTCTCCCCATCACTCCCTTCTCCCCATCACTCCCTTCTCCCCATCACTCCCTTCTCCCCATCATTGCCTTCTCCCCATCACTCCCTTCTCCCCATCACTCCCTTCTCCCCATCACTCCCTTCTCCCCATCACTCCCTTCTCCCCATCACTCCCTTCACCCCATCACTCCCTTCACCCCATCATTCCCTTCACCCCATCACTCCCCTCTCCCCATCATTGCCTTCACCCCATCACTCCCTTCTCCCCATCACTCCCTTCTCCCCATCACTCCCTTCTCCCCATCACTCCCTTCTCCCCATCACTCCCTTCTCCCCATCACTCCCTTCTCCCCATCATTGCCTTCTCCCCATCACTCCCTTCTCCCCATCACTCCCTTCTCCCCATCACTCCCTTCTCCCCATCACTCCCTTCACCCCATCACTCCCTTCTCCCCATCACTCCCTTCTCCCCATCATTCCCTTCACCCCATCACTCCCTTCTCCCCATCACTCCCTTCTCCCCATCACTCCCTTCACCCCATCATTGCTGTCTCTCCATCACTCCCTTCTCCCCATCATTCCCTTCACCCCATCACTCCCTTCTCCCCATCACTCCCTTCTCCCCATCACTCCCTTCTCCCCATCACTCCCTTCACCCCATCATTGCTGTCTCTCCATCACTCCCCTCATGGCCTTCTCCTCATGTCCCCATCTCCTCCAGGGCCAGGCTACACAAACACAGACCAACACACACACACACACACACACACACACACACACACACACAGACATACATATTATACGTACACACACAGACACCACCTCTCTCCTCTCACCTGCCCGCCGCCCGCGCTTCCTCGCTCTGACACAGCAGCGGCCGCGCTCCTCTCTGTGTCAGAGACAGGAAGCGCGGGCGGCGGGCAGGAAGCTGGACGCAGTGGACGGGTCCTTGCAGCTCCGCTCCTGCTACTCCCTCTTGCAGGCAGCGGAGCTGCTTGGATCGCTCCCTGCCGCCGCTACACATGCCGCCCCAGCCCCCGCTCGTTGAAGTGCTGGAGATTCCTGAAATGAGGCTGCCAGATTGGCCAGTGTCAAATAGCCTGGAACAATTACCCATCAGAGTAGTGGCGCACAGCTTCCACAAAGTCAAGACAAGCAGGGAAAAGCCGTCCGTCAACAGTTCCATGAGAGGAAAAGGAACTTTCCGGAGATCTGTGTGTAACCTGATGAGGGGATGCCTTCGCTGAGAGGGATTGAGAGCGGGCAAGGATTGTAATGAATCCAAATGTCCTGATTATATGGGTGATGACAAGTTGGGGGAAGTATAAATGTTTTATTAATGTTTTATCCAAAAGCCACAAAGGCTTATATGATATACGCGTATTACGTTAAGTCTCGGTATTTTAGAGGACCTGAGGGGTCTCAGTTTTGTATGCTGCGTCGTGGGGAGCTCGCCGTCCGCAACCTCGTTTCCTCACTTAGGGACCGCAGTGTTAATGTTGTTTTAGACACTTGTCTTTATTAGAATCTTTATTGGGGTTGTTACTCTAGGATAACCTTTTGTGTTCCCTTTCCTTTCTTCTCTTTTTCTTCCGTGTTTCCCTTCTGTTCTCTGTCGTTTCTCTCTTTGCTTTTTCCCCCTTTTTCCTTTTTTTATTCTTTCTGTATACACTTATTGTAACATTTTTCTTGGATGTCGGGACTAACATTTTGTACATATAATGCTAGGGGTTTGAACAAACCGGAAAAAAGGAGACAGGTGCTGTACCGGTTTCATAGGAAGAAAATAAAGATGGTTATGCTCCAGGAGACACACTTTGTGGCCACCAATACACCCAAATGTGTATCTAGGTATTACCCGGTCTGGTATCACTGTCCTCATCCCTCCCATAAGGCATGCGGGGTCTCTATAGCTTTTCACAAGTCATTTCAACCTGGGATCGTTGATATGAAGGTGGATTTAGAGGGAAGATATATCTTTCTTAAGGTTACTGTGCTCGATTCTGTATATACATTGGCTAACATATTTCCCAAACCAGGGACAGGTGAACTTCGGATCCGGGGTTCTGCGGTTGCTGGCAGACTTCGCAGATGGCTCACACATCATACTGGGCGGAGACTTTAACCTTGCCTTGGACCCCTTGATGGATTCGGCGTCAGGTAGGTCTTCCACCTCCCTCACGGCACTGCGTAGGTTGAAGGAGTTGCTGGCCCTCAAATTGGTGGACATGTGGCGAGTGCTACACCCAGGTGTCAGGGACTATAGCCATCACTCAGTGGTCCATAACAGTTATGCCAGACTAGATCACTTGTTCATCTCACATGATTTGCTAGACAACGATCCCGGTTGTTCAATAGACACTATCTTATGGTCAGACCACGCGCCAGTATACGGGGAGCTGGGGATACAAAGGAGGGGATGTACAGGGGGTTATACGTGGAGGCTCAATGATAACCTCATGAAAGATTAAATCTGTATGTCAGATATTAAGAGGGCAATCAATTCCTTCCCAACAGACCATGCAGGGGACCCCACGCAGGATCCCATTAAATTGGAGGCACTTAAATGTGTATTACGGGGAATATTCATAGCTCATGGGGCCAGGCTAAAGAGAGAAAGGGCCCAAAAATTAACAGGCATTATTGCACTACTGGGCACTAAAGAGACGGCCAACAAAGCAGCTTCATGGGACATGCTCAAAGCTGAAATCTCATCACTAAAGTGCCTGTCACACTAAGATATCGCTAGCAATATCGCTATAACTTGTGACATTATAGCGATATTGCTAGCGATATTGCTGTGTGTGATACTTACCTACAACCCGCTCCCCCGCTGGTTATCGCTGATCGTGCAAGAACAGGCTGGACGGTTTCTCGTCGTCAGCTTCCTGCGGCGCTTCCTGCTGTGACGTCGAGCGATGCATGGAGCCGGGTGGGAGGACGCAGGATTGCCTGGTGTGACAGGTAAGTAGCGATCCCCGTCCCCAGCGATGTCGCTAGTGAGATCTGCCTGTGTGGCAGCTCACTAGCGACCACTTAGCGATGCACCAGCGATCCTGACTGCTTCATATCGCTGGTCAGGATCGCTGGTGCATCGCTAAGTGTGACAGTACCTTCAGACAACAAGCTTTATCTATAGTGGAACAAAAATACCTGTGTATAAGACATAAAATACATAAATACTATTTTGAATTTGGGGATAAAAGCAAACGTTTATTGGCGAGAAAGTTGCATCCTAGGCTCGCACAGACCCCGATCTTAAGTATAAATTCCTGCAGTTATGGACATGTTCAAGGGAGCACTGATCAACTTAATTTCTCCCAGGAGCTGCCAACTTTCGGTCATGCACCAACACTGAGAACGGTGGCTGTAAGCACGCTCCGACACTGACTGAGAGCCAAGATGGCAGAGCATAGTTGCCTATCAGTCATTAATATCAACACAAAAAGTTAGAACTTTTATGCATCTTGGCGACCCCGCTCTTTTCTCTACATGTCTAAACCTAAAAGAATTCAAGTGGGACCAATATTAACCATTGACTGAATGTTTGCAAAAGAAAAAGAAAACATGGCACAGAAACAAGTAAAAAAGTTAATAAGTTGATGTACCTATGGATACAACAGTATGGGAAAGATTAGACTAAAATGACAGACACCAAGAAAAACCTATATGGTACCACAGTCTATACAAAAGGACCAAAGATATCTCTGATGTAAGAGGCAAGAACCAGTTAGAGTTAAAAAGTGATAAACTAGGCTGCACAACAGGATTATCCCGTATCCCCTGTGATTAACCAAGAGAGTATATCAGAGCTCTTAGCTCTGACGGAGCATTTCCTAATATCCTCACGATAACATCCCCTATTTTGGAATCTTAGAGTGTGAGGCCTTTACCTTCTCATAAAAGTATGATCATTAGGCTGGGTCACATTAGCGTATAGCATCCGATGAACGCACCCCATAGACTTGTATGAGTGCGTGCCATCAGATATACGCTGCCAATCGCAGCATGCAGTGTTTTTTTTTTTTCTCTTACTCTGACTCGTCATGAGAAAATAAATGCTAGTAGTAGAACATTGGAGCGAGTGCTAATCAATGAAACACACTCCCCCAAGTCATAAGCTGACTATACACCAGTCTGAGCGAGCCCTAAGACCATACAGGAATAGCTCTTTTGATCTGTGAAAAATTTGAGGAGGTGGCAAGCAGAAGGGCATTCGCTGCTGTATATTATATAATTACATTATACTATATAATATACATAGGTACCAAGAGTATCATCTGCCCTAGTGTTCAGCAGATCAAGAAAAAAAAAAAAAAAGACCCCAAGGGTTTAAACTTGGTCACACCTCCTGACAAAGCCCATCCTTGGTGAAACTTGTATCAAGGTGACAGTGCACCCCGTTCCTCCCTCCTCTTTTCATCTTCTTTCTAGGCACATCATGTCTCAAGTGATATATTACAATTAAGCTTTTCTTTTGTTGTTTGCTAAATTGTGCACGCGTGTGTGTGTGTGTGGGGGGGGGGGGGGGGGGGGGGGGAGTCGTGTCTTATTTTTTTGGACTTCCCCTAGTTTTAGGTGCTTGTGGGATTGGTCTTAATCACATTAATTATTAAGATTTCTATGGCTTCATTTTCAGCATATTGTTTACCTCATCATTTGGACTGTTTTCAGGTCCCGGTGACCCTTGAAGAGATAAACAGATATAGAACAATACAAAGGCTATCTTTGTCCTTTGTATGGAAGGTGGAACCATCAGTTTATTCTTGGTGTACCTTTTAGTTTGATCTTTCCCACACAGTATATGTATGTTTTTATGTACCTATGAGTAAACTTAGTAAGATATAAAAGTCAATATTTGTGTTCCGGGTTCTTTTCTTTTGGGAACATCCAGTGAATGGTTAATATTGGTACCATTTGAATGTTTAGATTTACATTAATTTTCTAAATGGCATTTATGATATTTTGGAGATTATCTGTAGGGTGGTCTTTACGCTACATGGTGTCCATGTGGTAGTGTTGTTTTGGTTCCTAAACACTTCCACTTTTCATACCACTCACATCCGATTGTAGAGTATTCAGTTGGAAGGAGATTTCATGAAAAAACTAATTCATGACGAGCTCTGGCGTTCCCCATGCCAAAAATTCCAGTCCAGAGATTTCTGGGGCAGAAGACCCTCTCATCCACACGGCGTGAACAACACCACCCTTGATGAATCGGACCCAAAGTTTAAAGTGTTGTAGTGGCTTCCAAATTAGATAAATTAAAGCCAATTGAGCATCGATGAGATGTGGTGGAGAAACAAGTCTCATCCATTGAAGTTCCACTTCCAAACTTGAAGTGAACTTCTCAGCAGGATTATGCTCAGTAACCTATAGACAGTGTCAGGTTGGCTCAGTTATACTGATTAGTCGGTATTTGTAGTTTTCAGTTAATGGGATATGCGTGCTTCACGACGGGCCTGTGGTCGGGGCTTTATGTGGTGCTCTACTTACATGTGCATCTGTATGGACTTATGACAGATCACTGAGGGATCAGTGACCTGCCCCCCTATTTTACATTATGCATAATGGCGCCGGTGGCACTTGTGCAGTAGCATCTATCGGCAAGCGATAGAAGATGCTACTGCGCATGCGTTGCCATTTTGTTGAGGCTACATTTTTTTTCTAAGCCAACAATATATGCATTATAGAAAATAGGTGACAGGTCATTGAGGGATCAGTGACCTGTCATAAGCCCATACAGATGCACATGTAAGCAGAGCACCACGTAAAGCCCCAGCCACAGACCACCCCGAAGCACCAGAATCCCATTAACTGAAAACTACAAATATAGATTAAACAACAAACACAAGACAGACTTCATCAACCCAGGTATTATTTTAATCAGTATAACAGCGCCAACCTGACACTCTCTGTAGTTTACAGAGCAAAATCCTGCTGACAGTTTTGCTTTAAAGAACACCATCTAGGGTCTTATGAAGTCCATGTCTTGGCAGGTCAGTCATTTTGGCATCAAGCAGGGGACCTGACAAATATTAGGTAGGTAGCTTTAATATTATACTGATTGTGATGTTTCTGCCCCACATTCTCAGTTTATTCCAGGTTTCTAGTGTAAAAATTGTGTGATATTTGGTCAGAGGTGGGCAGAGCTGGGACTGGGGATTGGCAACGCCTGCCCACTTAAATCAGAGTAAAATTTCTGGCAAGGTGCATGCCACTTATAAGTTGTGTCTGATTAATTAAGTAGCGTGTGCCTCTTCATGAATTTGGCTTCTCTTGCATCTCCATACTTCGATTAAGGCTGGCTGAAATCAGACTTTATACTTCGTGTATGCTTTGGCTGTTCCCAAATCTCCCATAGATTACAACGTCTGAAGATCCCCATTTCTGGTCTTGTGAGGGGCTATTTCTCTAAGGCTTAGCATATTAGGAAGGGCAGTTAAGATGAGAATTAATAAAATTTGCAGATCATAATAAGATGGATGATTTTGTATCTTATTTGCATTTTGGAAGATTCCATTTTATTTGTTGTAAATACTGAAAATACAGTGCCACACAGTGGCCAACATAATGTACACGACAGGCTTAGGCCTCTTTCACACATCAGTTTTTTCCAATCAGTCGCAATCCATCAAAGTGTTAAAAAACGAATCCTGCGCAGATTGGGAAAAACTGATGCGACGGATCAGTTTTTTTGACGGCCCCGATTGCAGCAGCTGTAGCTTGAGGTAAACTTTGTCCCTTGTGCTTCTGGAGAGAGAGAGTGACTACCGCTGATGTCACTGAGGCTGCGCGGAGTCCCTGACTGACCTGAGGTGAACTCAGGAGCGTGGGAAAAAGTTCAGAAACTTTCCCACGCTTATTAGTTCATCTCCGGTCACCTGGGGCACCTGCACAGACATTATATAATTCATTCTGCAGTGGTTTACAGCAGGGTCGATAGCATTAGCACCGGTCCCTGTTGTAAACTAGTTAACTCCTTGTGTTGGATTGCAGCGGAGGACCTGACTGAACGGCGGAGAGGTATGGATATTGTTGTTTTTTTTTTTTATTTTATTTTTTACAGAACAAGGGCTTTTTTTTGGATTAGCAGAATAATAAATGTTGTCAAAAACGTTGTGTGATTATTTCATTAAAATAATGTTTAATGTGTGTGTTTTTTTAACACTTTGCTATTCTAGGGTTAATAATGGATAGGTGTCTTATTGACACCTCCCCATTATTAACCCGGCTTAATGTCACCTTTCAATAGCAAGGTGCCATTAACCCATTATTACTAACCCATGAGCCACCACTAAAGGCAATGGGAATAGAGAGGCTAAGTGCCAGAAAAGTCGCATCTTATAGATGCGCCATTACTGGGGGCAGATTTTTTTTTAGTCGGGGGGGGAGTTGAAGCACAACTCTTCCTGTATCTGCGGATAGGGTGACCTTTCAGTGACCCAAGGAACGCGATTTATACTATGACGCCTATCATGTTTCAAGGAGCGAGACGGAAAGTCACTCTTCCATGTCAGTCTAGGAGAGCCTCGTTTTGGCTCTTGCATACTTGCTTTGAGAGCTTGTGTCACAACTTCTGACTTTGGTGTGACTTCATGAGATGCAAGACTGGGGGGGCAGGGTTCCTAGATTAGGAGCACCACTCCTGAGGTAAAATTAGGCTTGACCGATAGTGTACAATCCCTTCAAATCAGCTTGGTTAAAAAAAAGGGCCTGCCAGCTGTCCTAACATGTCTATATCGTGGCCGTCCAACAGAGGAATTTCACAATGTAGTTATGAGAAAAGATCCTGCGGAATGCTTTTTTCACGGGATCGATCACATGTAGTTACTAAAACAGATATTAAAGAGAGCTGACGTGTCCTGCATATATCTGACATCACTTAGTGCAAGTACGAGTCCATTTCAGTTAGATTTGCGCCATTAAATGACCACCTATAAGTAAATCTTAACCACCAACCATACCCACTGAACAATCTGTAATAGATCGCGCAGGGGCTATAAACTGTTATTGCTCTCGGCAGCACTGCTCCTGTTTACATAGGATGATGTGCTTCCAAGAACGATGATCTTGTGCTGCAGAAAATAATTTTATATGATGACCGTACGATTGTCAGCCTGTTTTACATTGCAAATTTATCGTGAAACAATTTACTGCTTGTTGAAATTTTCAGACGTTCAGATAAAACTCTTTATTTTCAGCTCGCTGCCTTAGAGCAGGGGTCCCCAACCACCGGTCTGTGGACGGGGCCGTTGCAGTGCTCTTGCCGGTCCGCGGACACAAGGGGAGCCGGCGGCTGTGTAGCAGCTGATACTCACCCTGCATAGCGGTCCCTGTCGGTGCGGCGGCTTCATCCAGCGCTGAGCTGTCAAGTGTACCGCTCATTTAAGGTCATGAATATGGACGCCACTCCTCTCCCATAGGCATGGCGTCCATATTCATGCACCTTAATGAGCGGTAGCACGTGACTGTTCCGCACAGGAGGAAGCAAAGCACCGCGAGATGCAGGGAGGGAAGTTCAGCGACGTGAGGGTAAGTATGATAGGGGAGCCGAGCGGAGCCATATATACAAGGGAGGGAGAGTGGGAGCGGAGCCATATATACAAGGGAGGGAGAGTGGGAGCGGAGCCATATATACAAGGGAGGGAGAGTGGGAGCGGAGCCATATATACAAGGGAGGGAGAGTGGGAGCGGAGCCATATATACAATGTTCCTGAGCGGAAGCTATTTCACATGGTTGAGCGCACTTGGACTTAATGTTTCTTCACTGTCCAAGATATAAATCTGGGCATACTTGGAAGTACTACCAACAGCGGGATGCAATGGGGCAGTTCTGTAGTAAATTTGTTCATGAATTTGAAAATAGTATGGACCATGACCAGGAGGTGGCGCTACTTGTGCTCCCATTGATGCAAAAGAGCTATTATATTGCCTTATATTAGCCATAAAGTTATTGGAGTGCTGATGCTCTCGTTTCATCAACTTGACTAATTGATCATCCATACGAATGGGACGTAATTGGATGTGCCCTCTCTTGCAGCAGGAAGGGAATGTTTTCTCCTGCGTCATTTCGTCTTTGAAATTTTTAGATTTGCAGAACGGACATAGAAATGTCAGTTCGCCAGCATGGTGCTCTTCAATACGTGTCTCATCAATTTGATTAAGAAACCCTCTAGCGGCAAATGTAACTTGCCGTCGTCGAGTGGCTCTTGCATTTTGGACACGTCTTCTATCTTGTTCTCGTCTTCGTGAAATTTGTGTATCACTTTGTGCACTACGTTGTAAGGTAGCGCTTGTTAAGGTTGGGGACACTCGCTTGGCAGCCAAACAACCAGATCCGGCACGGGTTTTCCCTAAAATATCAACAGTCCATGTGGTTTATTTAGGCATCATAAACCAAAGCAATATGCAACAGTCTTACAGCATAGCGTCCATGACAGAGCTCCACTCGGTTAACTGTTGTGAATTCACTTTTTGGCCTGCCACTGGTTACTGGTGAAGCTAGTGGGGATGGTTGTGTTGACAGAGGGGTCACAAGTTCTCTTTCCGGGCTCCCTCTGGTGGTTACAAGAGGTAATGGAGCTGAGGCCTGCCACCTGATAATGAGGAGGACGATTGGACATTGGGAGTTTCTGACTGGATTTAAGACAGCAGACTCCCTCTATCCCTGCTGGTGATTTTTTCTTGCCTCCTGAGGTCTTAGTTTCCAGCTCAGCCCCTGCATGCTCAAGCTAAGTGTTCTTTTGCTATTGTTCACATTTAATTTAGTTTTGTCTATTTCAGTTTTGTGTGGTCAGGGGGCTGTGCTTAATTTCCATCCTTAAGTTACTGTTTGTGCCAGTTTGTTTTTTTCCCTTATTAGATTGGCCTCTATTTGCTCTGCTTTCAGAATATACCAGAGTGCTGATATAGTGGGCGAAGTCTAGTGACTTCAGTATTTTTTCTATCAGACGTGTTAGGCGTTTTTTGCAGGTTTTTTTGCGTGATTGCAGACAGTGTCTTTCCTTTCCTGTCTAGTTAGTTTGGGCCCCATCGTTTGCTCAGCCTATTTTCCTACCTGCGTTTGTGTTTTCATCTTGTCTCACCGTCAATATATGTTTGGGGGCCATCTATTCCTTTGAGGTCTGCTGTGGGGCAGTTTAGATTTCCCCTTTCTTGCTTTAGGCTTATTTAGTTCTCTGGCTGTTTCGAGGCTTCTAGAATCATCGTAGGTACTCTCCACGGCTACTGCTAGTTGTGTGGATAGGATCAGGGGTCTGCAATCCGCTTAGTCACCAACCTCTCTCGTTTTCTGTGGCTTGGTTTGGTCTTGCTTTCCTCCTCGGTGACCAAATCATAACAGTTAACCCTGTAGTCACAAAGGTTATGCAATGTCCAATACGCAGGCTTTCTAGCCTCACAGTTATATCACCCCGTCAGGGTTACCTCATGGTTGCTTCACCACACTGCATACGTCCATTCCCTTCCCTGGGAACTCTCAGACACGTGCAGTCATTATACACACAGGCACTTCAGGAAGGCAGACTCCTCTTCCTAGCACTGTCGGTCTGGCGAGACCTTCCATACGGACCAACCGGGTCCCAGTATTCACTCATGTGACCTACCCTGGCCACCTTATATGGTCTGTAGCCACGCCCACCGGATCACATGGCTATGACCGCATCACAGGTCCTACAAGCACACTCACATAGTCTTTACTATAGGCGTTTTTAAACACACACCCCTGGGTGGATTTGTAGGTAGCTGGATCCGCCCGTCTCACCAGCTACCTGGAAAGCTCTCCCTGACACAGTGTAGCAAAAGCTCAGCAGTACCTCTGCTGATCAACACACATATTCAAGCTTCCATCCCAAGGCCACCTACCTTGGGATACATAACAATCATTCAGCATCCTGCCACTCATCCTCTCTCCTGGGACGCCCACAGAGCCCCCTAGCGGACACAGTGGTCACTACACCACAGCGTGCTGTTCGTTGTGATGCAGCATTAGATGTTCTAACGTGATTCAGTTACTTCATTTGTTGCTCTTGCTCTGGCTGCCCTCTGTCGGGCTGCATCAGCAGTTCGACAACTTTGTTCGTCTTCTGTTTCATTAAGACGCAGGTTACGCATCCGTAATGCGATTCGCTTCTCTACGTGCAGCAGCACGATCAATTTGATCCATCTTTGCAATGTTGCCTCACAGGCTAACGTTCAAATAGGCTTATACCTTAACTCGTCATCAGGGAGAGCTCCTCTCCTTATTAGATATGTCACTTAACTCCTATACAGGGCCTTACAGTACTTAGGTATCCATGGTTACGCCCACGCATATAGTCAGTTAGCTGCTAGTGGTAGTAACTATGGATACCTAAGTTACTGTTGAGCTATGGATGACTCACTGCGCCCAGACAGACGGTCGGGCTGTGGATGACTCATTGTGCACAAACACACGGACACGTCCAAATTAGGTATATCGATATAACATTTTCCACATGTCTACTTTACATTAGCACAATTTTGGAAAGCATTTTTTTTTCGTTAGGAAGTTATAAGGGTTAAAAGTTGACCAGCGAATTCTAATTTTTACAACAAAATTTACAAAACCTTTTTCTTTTCTCTTCTTCAGGGACCACCTCATATTTGAAGTCCCTTTGAGAGATCTATATGGCAGAAAATACCCAAAAGTGACACCATTATAGAAACTGCACCCCTCCAGGTGCGCAAAACCACATTCAAGAAGCGTATTAACCCTTCAGGTTCTTCACAGGAATTAATGGAAAAAAAGTGAACATTAACTTTTTTTCACTAAAATGTAACTTTAGACTATTTTTTTTTTGTATTTTGACAAGGGTAACAGGAAAAAATGAGCCCCAAAACTTACAATGCAATTTCTCCTGAACATGCAGATACCCAATATATGGGGAAAAACCACTGTTTAGGTGCACGGCAGAGCTTGGAAGACTTTTTCAACGCAAAATTGGCTGGAATTGAGATCAGACGCCATGTTGCATTTGGAGAGCCCCTTATGTGCCTAAACAGTGGAAACCTCCCACAAGTGCCCCCATTATGGAAACTAGACCCCCTAAGGAACTTATCTAGATATGTGGTGAGCACTTTGAAACCCTAAAGGCCCCTTTACATTTAGCTCGGGGCTCGAAAGGAAAGTAGTGACGTTTTGGAATGCAGACTTTGTTGGAATGGTCTGCGGTCGTAATGTCGTGTTTGCAGAGGCCCTGATGTGCTTAAACTGTAGAAACCCCCCTCAAGTGACCCCATTTTGGAAACTAGACCCCCAAAGGAACTTATGTAGATGTGTCTAAACAGTGGCAATGCTCAACAAGTGCCCCGTTTTTGGAACTAATTTACTGTTTCCTGGTATGTGAATTTTATAATGTAGTGGCATAAGCAAGTCGTGTAGTGTTTGTCAGGTTGTCATACCTCATACGTGGTACAGTCTGAAACATTCTTTCATACACAGGCCAGGTTTCTTGGGGAAGGTTTCGCATTGATAAATGGTTTCCTTGCGTATTCCCCTTTTGTAATACACTCGGCACCTCTTTTGCGACTTACCATTTTTTCCCCCCATTTTGAGGGACATCCCCCGGGAAATGTTGATCTGATACGATATGAGCACCTTCAGTTGTGGTAATACTGTGGTCTACTCCTTTCTGATCTCCAAAGACTAAGGCCTTAATCACTACCTCCTGGAACTGAAGGTACGACGTATCGGTTTGGCCTTCACATCGTGACAGCAGCAAAGCGTTGAGCATTGCCATCTGTATGATGTACATGGCCTGCTTATTGTCCCACACCTTGGCCTTTCTCGAAGCACTGTACGGCTGGAGGAGTTGATCAGAGAGATCAACGCCCCCATGTTTTTGCTGTACCCCAGTACACAGTCTGGCTGGCAGAGATACCTCGTACAGTGCTGAGGGCGCTGCCATCACTGTGTATGGTGGTCAACAAAAAGATATCCCTCTTGTCCTAGTACTTGATCACCAGCAGGTGGTCGCTACATTGGGCTCTGCTGTCACCCCTTCTGAGCATCTGCCCAATTAGCGTTTTCGGGAGGCCTCTCATTTTTGCGGACAGTACCGCAGGCAACGGTAACTCGCGCAGAGAAGGATTAAAGAGTGGGATGCTGGTATAAAAGTTATCCACGTAGAGGTGATAACCTTTATCCAGCAGTGGGTGTAGCAAATCCCACACAATTTTCCCATTCACTCACAGGACAGGGGGGCATTCAGGATGTCCAATCCAGGTGTCCTTCCCTTCATAAACACTAAACCTGTCTGTGTACCCTGAGTTAATCTCACACAGTTTATAGAGTTTAATTCCATACCTGGTCCTCTTTCTGGCAGGTACTGACAGAATTTGAACCTCCCTTTGAAATGAATCCACGCAGATGTCCCTTTAGGGCAAGTACACTTCAGCAAACTTTTTGTTGAAGTGTTCGATGACTGGCCGAAATTTAAACAGACCGTCAAAGTTGGAGTAATCTCGGGGAGGACACCGTGCATTATTGTTATAATGCAGGAATTTGTGGATGGCCTCAAAACATGTTCGGGCCATGACCATTCGGGACACGAATGTTGTACAACCCCTTGCAAAAATTATGGAATCACCAGTCTTGGAGGATGTTCATTCAGTTGTTTAATTTTGTAGAAAAAAAATCAGATCACAGACATGGCACAAAACTAAAGTCATTTCAAATGGCAACTTCCTGGCTTTAAGAAACACTATAAGAAATCAAGAACAAATAATGTGGTAGTCAGTAATGGTTACTTTTTTAAACCAAGAATAGGGGAAAAATTATGGAATCACTCATTTCTGAGGGTAAAAAAATATGGAATCACCCTGTAAATTTTCATTCCCAAAACTAACACCTGAATCAAATTAGATCTGCTCGTTAGTCTGCATCTAAAAAGGAGTGAGCACACCTTGGAGAGCTGTTGCACCAAGTGGACAGACATGAATCATGGTTCCAACAGGAGAGATGTCAATTGAAACAAAGGAGAGGATTATCAAACTCTTAAAAGAGGGTAAATCATCACGCAATGTTGCAAAAGATGTTGGTTGTTCACAGTCAGCTGTGTCTAAAATCTGTACCAAATACAAACATGGGAAGGTTGTTAAAGGCAAACATACTGGTAGACCAAGGAAGACATCAAAACGTCAAGACCGGAAACTTAAAGTAATATGTCTCCAAAACAGGAAATGCACAACAAAACAAATGAGGATCTAATTTGATCCTGTCATACCGCTGCTGTGCCCTATCATTGGTGCAATCTATGATAACATCGATTGCACCAATCAGAGCTGGCCCTGGTGATGCTGGCGTTGACAGGCAACAGCCTAGGATCGGAGCTCTCAAAGTTCTAATCCTAGGCAGATCACATCCAGGTTCTTTGTTTTCTCTGTGTAAAGGTCATGTGTTTATATGCATTTACATTTTGCATACACATTCATTTACTTTTTCAGCTCAGACCTAGTTTCTGCCCTCAACAGGGCACAGCAGTGCGCCTGCGCAGGAGCCATAACAGGAAGGAAAGAAAAGAGGACTGCATAGTTTGTAGATGGGAGGCAACGGACTGCGACACCCATCGGAACGGGTGCAATAAAAAAATCTAACCACTGATGAAGCTTTATTTCAGGGATAGGGTAGGGGCTGTGCATGACCGCAACCTCTGCCCCCTGCTCTGAAGATGCTTGGTTTGATTATGCCAGCATGCACTGGGATATTCAAACCAATGGTCATTAAACAGGAAAAATTAAATAAAATGCTACTTAGACAATATAGTTAGGGAACGGTAGGGAATTTTGAATACAAGTATATAAGAAAATAATTTAGATTATGGCACTAAATAGATACAGTGTGGAAAATAAGTATTTGATACACTGCCGAATTTTTAACTCTTCCCACCTACAAAGAATGTAGAAATCTGTAAAAATTTTATTTTATTTTTTTATTCTGTTGACGTGTACCTACAGGTACACATCAACAGACAGAATAAAAAAATAAAAACCAGAAAAGTCACATTCTATGATTTTTATATAACTAAATTACATGAAAAAAGTATTTGCTACAATAGAAAACCAGAACTTATTAGGTGGTACAGAAACCTTTGCTTGCAATTACAGAGGACAGATGTTTCCTGTAACTCTTGGACACACTGCAGCAGGGATTTTGGCCCATTCCTCAAACAGATCTTCTCCAGATCTTTCAGGTTTCAGAGCTGTCGCTGGGACAAAAAAAAAAAAAAAAAAAAAAGAGTTTCAGCTCCCTCCAAACATTTTCTATTGAGTTCAGGTCTGGAGACTGGCTAGGCCACTCCAGAACCTTAAAATACTTCTCCTTAGTTGCTCTGGCTGTGTGTTTCAAGTCCTTGTCATGCTGGAAGATCCAGCCACGACCCATCTTCAATACTCTTACAGAGTGAAGGAGGTCGTGGGTTAAAATCTCACGATGCATGACCACATCCATCCTCCTTTAAATATGGTGCACTGCTGTGGTCCCAGCTCTCTTCAGGTCATTAAGCAGGTCCTCCTGTGTAGTTCTGTGCCGATTCCTGACCTTTCTCAGAAACATCCTTACTCCATGAGGTTGAGATCTGGCATGGCGACCCAGACAAAGTAAGATTCACAGTCATCTTGTGCTTCTTCCATTTTCTAATAATTGTTCCTACAGTTGTTGCCTTCTCACCAAGCTGCGTGCCCATTGTCCTGCAGCCCATCCCAGCCTTGTGCAGGCCTACAATTTTGGCACTGGTGTCCTTAGACAGCTCTTTGGTCTTGGCCATGGTGGAGGGGTTGGACTCTGATTGTGTGGACAGCTGTCTTTTATACAGGTAAGGAGTTCAAATGGCTGTAAGTAATACAGGTAATGAGTGTAGGAAGGCTTGTTAAAGAAAAACCTAACAGGTCTGTGAGAGACACAATTCTTGCTGGTTGGATGGTGATCAAATACTTATTTCTTTTAAGAGGACCAATTGTGCAGCCCACATACTGGACATTGCAAGAAACACATTCTGTTAGGTATATAACACCTTCAGAATTGCAGTTCATATGCGATTTTATAAGATATAAAATACCTGTAGTACAAGACTTAAATTTATTGGTTTTAGAAACATAATTGCAGACCTTGCATGGGTAATGCCCGCATTTGAAAAAAACCCCTGTGTGTCAACCAGGTGTCAGGTTTTTAGTTCATTTTTTGTAATAGACAAAATATCACTCAATGTGAAAGAAGGATTAGGAAACACTTGTCAGAGGCTACTAGCCAAATTTACAACATTTCAGCAGTATCTAGCCACTGTAAAACGAAACAATGGAGATACTAACACCCTCAAGGTTATAGCAATAGAGAAAGTTTTCAAACCGATTAGAGGAGGTGATTTTAGGAGGAAACTATTGAATCTTGAGTTCTTCTGGATTTTTAAATTGAGTACACAAGTACTGCAAGGTCTGAACAAGCGCCTTGATCTCATCCTACAATTAGACTAGGGATATATTAGCTTACTGGTATGTCTTTAGTATATTTTTCGCTTGTTCTAATTTATTCTGGTTACTGAGCAGGATTTTTTCTCTTTTTCCAACTTGTATTTTGTATATATTATATGTTTTTCCATATATGCTGTACTTAAGATATTTTTCAGATGTCCTTTTCATTTATGTGAAGGGTTAATACTAAGTTTTCCCTTGACTTCACTGATTGACATTATTTGCACCTGTGTTTAACCTGTGTTTGTGCTATATGTAGCTGGTATTGTGTGTCTCTAACCATGAATAAGACCTGGTGAGGCCAAAACGCGTTGGCTGTACCACCTGAGACACCATTTACTATTTTGTCCATCCATTTTTCACTCATGTATATGTTGCATTTATAAAAAAAAAACAAAAAAAAAAAAAAAAAACGGAAAATTTTTTTCAATAAATGTTTGTATGTTGGTCTGTTAACTTACTGCTTATTTGGGTTAGCTAAAATCTTATTTAGGAGTACTAAGAGCACATTCATACAACCATGTGAATGTCGGTGTGCTGCCCAATTTATTTTTTAAATCTTATTTTATTTAAATCTTATTCTAAACTGTGACATCGATCAGAATAGGACATACTGAGTTTCACTAATCTCATTCTCAAATCCATCATTTTCACGGAAGTGTGCATGAATCTGAGAGTCTTTATGGCTCCAAGTGCTGTTTAATTAAAAGTAGAAATTAAATCTGGAGAACCAACAATTTGTCTTGAAACCACGAGAAGAAAATAACTGCATGATTTTGGAAATGAACAACATACCCTAAATCTACAGAAGGAGGCAGGTTATAATCCAAACAAGAGTATGCTCTGGCAGTACATTTCTAGAATGGGGATTGATACAGTTGTGCTCAAAAGTTTACATACCCTGGCAGAATTTTTGCTTTCTTGGCCTTTTTCAGAGAATATGAATGATAACACCAAAACTATTTCTCCACTCATGGTTAGAGGTTGAGTGAAGCCATTTATTGTCAAACTACCGTGTTTTCTCTTTTTAAGTCATAATGACAACTCAAAACATCCAAATGACTCTGATCAAAAGTTCACATACCCCATTTTTTAATATTGTGTATTGCCCCCTCTAACATGAATGTCAGCTTGAAGTCTTTTGTGCTAGTTGTCAATGAGGTTCTTTATTTTCTCAGATGGTAAAGCTGCTCATTTTTCTTCGCAAAAAGTCTCCAGTTCCTGTAAATTCATGGACTGTCTAGCACGAATTGCACATTTGAGATCTTCCCAGAGTGGCTCAATGATATTGAGGTCAGGAGACTGAGATGACCACTCCAAAACCTTCACTTTGTTCTGCTGTAGCCAATGACAAATCAACTTGGCATCGTGTTTTGGATCATTGTCATGTTGGAACATCCAAGTACGTCCCATGCGCAGCTTCCGGGCTGATTATCAGCAAATACTGGAGGCAAATTTGCAATCAAGTGCTGCATTCATCTTTCCTTCAACATTGACCAAGTTCCTGTGCCTTTGTAGCTCACACATCTCCAAAACATCAGCGATCCACCTCCGTGCTTTACAGTAGGAATGGTGTTCCTTTCATCATAGGCCTTGTTAACCTCTCTCCAAATGTAACATGTATGGTTGTGGCCAAAAAGTTCAATTTTAGTCTCATCACTCCAAATTACCTTTTTCCAGAGGTTTTGAGGCTTGTCTCTGTGCTGTTTGGCACATTGTAGGCAAGATACTTTGTGTCAATTGCGCAGTAATGGCTTTCTTCTGGCGACTCGACCATGCAGCCCATTTTTCTTCAAGTGCCTCCATACTGTGCATCTTGAAACAGCCACACTGTTGGTCTTCACAGAGTCCAGAATTTCAGCTGATGATATTTGTGGCTTTTTCTTTGCACCCCGAACAATTTTCCTGGCAGTTGTGGACGAAACTTTGGTTGGTTTACCTGACCGTGGTTTTGTTTTTTTACAGAGCCCCTGATTTTCCATTTGTTAATCACAGTATGAACGCTGCTGACCGGCATTATCAATTCCTTGGATATCTTTTGTATCCCTTTCCTGTTTTATACAGTTCAACTACCTTTTCCCATAGATCCGTTGACAATTCTTTTGCTTTCCTCATGACTGACAATCCAGAAACGTCATTGGCTGGATGAAGGATGATAGAGTCTGTCTGGATCCCAGAAACTCATTCCGCTTTTATGCACACCCACTGATTACAAGCAAACAGGTCACAGGTGAGGAGGTTACCTTTAATAGCCGTTCAACCTCATTTGTGTCAACTTGTGTGCATGTTGACACAGGAGTCAGGTAACCCACACTTTGCTCTCCCCTTTAACCATGTGCTTTATTTTTATCCTCCTGTGTTCCCTTGCCATCCACATTCATCACCCTATCCCCCCTCCATCACGACTCATACACATCAGCCCCTCTATACTTCCTTCTCCCATGTACAGCTCCCACACAATCCTCACCTTCCTGAGAAACCTCAGCCCATCTTGCCCAAACACATCGCAGAAAAAAACTACTTACAGTTCCAACAACTATTGGCTCTTTATCTTCCTTCTCCTACTGATTTCAGGGGACATCTCCCCCAACCCTGGTCCACCATCCCCCAACCTCAACCCATACCCTACCTCATATCAAAACCACAATAATCTGATTAACATTACTTGCACTCCCTCATCTCAATCTTTTAATTGTGCCCTCTGGAATCCACGGTCTGCTTGTAACAAGCTTCCTTTCCTACACAACTACTTTCTGAACAACTCTCTTAATCTGTTGGCCCTCACTGAAACCTGGATTCAGGATTCTGACACTGTCTCTCCTGCTGCCATTTCCTACGATGGCTTACAATTCTCTCACTCCCCGAGACCCACAAACAGACCTGGTGGTGGAGTTGGCATACTCTTGTCCCCACAATGCACTTTCCAGGTCATCCCCCCCCAGTCCCATCACTCTTATTCCCTTCTTTTGAGGTCCACACCATCAGGCTTTTCCGTCCCCTCTCCCTCAGGGTAGTGGTCATATACCGGCCCCCAGGCTCACCCACCCACTTCCTTGACCACTTTTCAGCCTGGCTGCCACACTTCATGTCCTCAGAACTACCAACCCTCATCCTGGGAGACTTCAACATCCCCATTAACAGCCCTAATTCCACATCTGCATCCCAGCTTCTATCACTAACCACCTCTCTAGGCCTCTCACAGCTTTCAACTTCTGAGACACATAAGGACGGTAACACCCTTGATCTGTTCTTCTGCCGGCTCTGTTCAATCTCCCACCTAAACAACTCACCGCTTCCACTCTCTGACCACAACATTCTCTCCTTCACGCTCACAAATCCTCGCCCACCCCAGCTCATTCCAACCTACCACACAGTCAGAAATCTACAAGCTATTAACCCTCAGACACTTTCAGATTCCCTACACTCATCTCTGTCCCCAATCTCCTCTCTTTCCTGTCCTAATCTGGCTGTTCATCACTACAATGACACTCTTAGAAGCACCCTTGACCAATTAGCTCCCCTCACCCTCAGAACCTCCAAACACAGAGTAAAACAGCCCTGGCTCACATCGCAGAAGACTTCATCCACTTCAAATTTATATTAAGAACCTATAACGCTGCCCTTCACCTTGCCAAACAGACCTACTTCACCACCCTGATCTCCTCACTAGCCAACAACCCCAAGAAACTTTTTGACACTTTTCACTCCCTCCTAAGGCCAAAAGCACAAGCCCCTATCACAGACATTTGTGCTGATGACCTGGCCTCCCACTTTACAGAAAAAATAGATAATATCCGTCAAGAAATCTGCTCCCAACCACCAAGTGCTGTGACTCCCATCCCTTTCTACATCTCCCCTGGCTCACTCTCCACATTTGATCCCATCACAGAAGAAGAAGTCTCCAGACTCCTCTCTTCTTCTCGTCTGACTACATGCACTACCGACCCCATTCCCTCACATCTCCTCCAGTCTCTCTCTCCAGTCGTCACAACCCACCTAACTACAATCTTTAATCTCTCCCTCTCCTCGGGCATTTTCCCATCCTCCTTCAAACACGCCATCGTTACTCCATTACTAAAGAAACCTGCTCTCGACCCATCCTGCACAAACAACTACAGACCAGTCTCCAATCTCCCCTTCATCTCTAAACTTTTGGAACGCCTAGTTTACTCCCGCCTTACCCGTTACCTCTCCATTCACTCCCTTCTAGACCCTTCACAGTCCGGCTTCCGCCCCCTACATTCGACTGAAACTGCACTCAAAGTGACCAATGACCTTCTGACAGCAAAACGTAACGGTGACCACTCTCTGCTCATTCTTCTTGACCTATCTGCAGCTTTCGATACTGTTGACCACCATCTCCTACTCTCTAGGCTCCAGTCACTAGGCATTAAGGACACTGCACTCTCCTGGTTCTCTTCCTATCTCTCTGACCGCTCCTTCAGTGTTTTGTTCTCTGGCTCCACGTCATCTCCTCTTCCTCTTGCTGTCGGGGTACCTCAGGGCTCAGTCCTTGGCCCCCTTCTTTTCTCTCTCTACACGGCCCCAATTGGACAGACCATCAGCAGATTTGGCTTTCAGTACCATCTTTATGCTGATGACACACAACTATACACGTCTTCCCCCGACCTTACCCCCGCTGTACTACAGAACGCCAGTGACTGTCTGTCCGCAGTCTCCAATATCATGTCCGCTCTCTATCTGAAACTCAACCTCTCCAAAACTGAACTTCTTCTGCTCCCGCCGTCTACTAACCTCCCTAAATCTGACATTTCCCTCTCCGTGGGTGGTACCACAATAACACCCCGGCAGCAGGTGCGCTGTCTGGGTGTTATGTTTGACACCAATCTCTCCTTCACATCCCATATACAATCCCTTGCCCGCTCTTGCCGCTTACACCTAAAGAACATCTCTAGAATCCGCCCTTTTCTCACTATGGAAACAACAAAAACCCTCACTGTCGCCCTGATCCAGTACCGCCTGGATTACTGCAACGCTCTATTAATTGGCCTCCCCGTCACTCGACTCTCCCCTCTCCAGTCCATACTTAATGCAGCGGCCAGGATCGTCCATCTGGGTAATCGGTACTCGGACGCGTCCGCTCTTCGCCAGTCCTTACATTGGCTGCCCATTCATTATAGGATCCAATTCAAAGTACTTGTTCTCACCCACAAAGCTCTCCACAGTGCGGCACCCCCTTACATCTCTTCTCTCATTTCTGTCTATCGGCCTAGCCGATCGCTGCGCTCTGCAAACGACTTTCGACTAACCTCTGCACTAATCCGTACCTCCCACTCCCGACTCCAAGACTTCTCCAGTGCTGCTCCTATCCTCTGGAATGCTCTACCCCAAGAAATCAGGACTATCCACAATTTGCATAGTTTTAGGCGCTCCCTCAAAACACACCTGTTCAGAGCAGCCTATCACATTCACTAATCAAAGTCATTCTCTGTGTAAGTGTGCGTGTGTAGCCCATTCACTAACTCCATCCATCCTTCACTCCAGCAAGATGGCTGGACCTTCATTGTAAATACACACCTGTACTCTGTATCTCCCTCACCTCATTGTAGATTGTAAGCTCTCACGAGCAGGGTCGTCTTATTTCGTCTTATTTTGCTTTAATTATTGTATTGTTAGCGTTGTTACTTATGACTTGTGTTTTGAAACTGTTAAACTGTAAAGCGCTGCGGAATATGTTGGCGCTATATAAATAAAGATTATTATTATTATTATGTTATCAGGCCAAAATCACCAGGGTATGTGAACTTTTGATCAGGGTCATTTGGATATTTTGGGTTATCATTACGATTTAAAAAGTGAAAACACAGTAGTTTGACAATAAATGGCTTCACCCAACCACTAATCATGAGTGGAGAAAAAGTTTTGGTGTTATTCATAGTCTCTGAAAAAAAGTCCAAGAATGCAAAAATTCTACCGGGTATGTAAACTTTTGAGCATCATCATCATCATCATCTTCCTCCTTAAGCTAGATCTCGAGACATGGCAACTTGATGGATGAACGATCTTTAGGAATATCAAACTTGTGCAAGCCTAGATAAGTCCACCAGGTTCTTCTCTGCAGTTCTCTTGATTGTATCAAGCCATCAGATTGCTGCTCTTTTTCTTCGCCTTGTTTCTTCTATTCTTCAGACTAGGATATCCGTCTCGAGAGATTGGACACATCATTTGAAGAGAGCAAAGTAGGCAAGTCGTAGCTTGGCGATTCTTGATTCCAGTGATATGTCTGGCTTGATTTGTTCCAAAATTGATTTGTTTGTTCTTGCCATCAATGGTATTAATAGTATCATTCACCGGCTTTGCATCTTGACACTAAGTAAAAAGTCCTTCATTCCATCTATGCCTGTTGCCATAAGACTGGGGATTACAAGCCTTATTAATATTGACAACACTTGATAACGTTTCATGTAGAATCAGACAGCTAGGTGTTACGACTCTTGTTGGTTGTCCCAGGACCAGGGGCTCCTTCCCTGTCCCTAAAGCTAGGGGCGCTATAGTTTGCACTGTTCCCCAGATTACTTCTGATGGGGAAGATGCCGGTCAACACATACCTTGCCATAGTTCCTTAATCCGCCCTCAGTCTGTACCCTTCAGGGAAGAGGGGAGTAGTAGTGTGCCATAATGCACCAACTAGACTAACAAGGTAATACGAACAGGGATAAAAGGGAAATACCAATCATATAAATATACACACACATTAACGACATAGATAAACACCGGGAAGTGGGGGATGGGGTTAAACCAAAGTAGGAGAAGAAAGGGAATTATCACACACTCAAAACCTAGCAACAGTCACAGATACAGTGGGTTCGGAAAGTATTCAGACCCCTTTAAATTTTTCACTGTTTCATTGCAACCATTTGGTAAATTCAAAAAAGTTCATTTGTTTCTCATTAATGTACACTCTGCACCCCATCTTGACAAAAAAAAAAAAAAGTAGAAATTTTGGCCAATTTATCTATAATAATAAATGCCCTAAGCAGCTTCCGGTTGTAACAACTTCCGTCCAGTTGTAACTGGTGACGTCACCGCACACCTCTTTCCATGTTAACCCTCAACACACACACTCCTCTCACCTTTCACCATCTCCACTCACTCTTTCACTCCACATACGACCCTTTCTCTCACTCCGTCTCTCATACTCACGCCGTCATCGCCGCTGATCCACGATCCCCGACATCTTCTTCCGCCGGCGCCATCCTGGATCCAGACGTCCTCCACGCCGGCGACATGTTCTTGCGGCGACGCCATTTTGGATAGGCGAAATCCCGCGATACTGAAGATGGCGTCGCCGCAAGAACATGTCGCCGGCGTGGAGGACGTCGGGATCTAAAATGGCGTCGGCGAGATTTCGCCGACGCCATTTTGGATCCCGACGGCGTCCACGCCGGCGACATGTTCCTGCGGCGACGATATTTTGGATTGGTGAAATCCCGCGATACTCAAGATGGGATCGCCGCAAGAACATGTCGCCAGCGAGGACGACGTCGGGATCCAAAATGGCGTCGGCGAAAACTCGCGAGATTTCGCCGACGCCATTTTGGATCCCGACGTCGTCCACGCCGGCGACATGTTCTTCCGGCGACGCCATCTTGAGTATCACGGGATTTCACGATATTCAAGATGGCGTCGCCGCAAGAACATGTCGCCAGCGTGGACAACGTCTGGATCCAGGATGGCGCCGGCGGAAGAAGATGTCGGGGATCATGGAGCAGCGGCGATGACGGCGTGAGTATGAGAGACGGAGTGAGAGAAGGGGTCGTATGTGGAGTGAAAGAGTGAGTGGAGATGGTGAAAGGTGAGAGGAGTGTGTGTGTTGAGGGTTAACATGGCAAGAGGTGTGATGCTATCGCATCCTCCCGATGCGATCGCATCGGGCCATAATCTAGTTAAAAAATAAAAACTGAAATATCACATGGTCATAAGGATTCAGACCCTCTGCTCAGACACTCAAATTTAAGTCACATGCTGTCCATTTCCTTGAGATAGTTTCACTCCTTCATTGGAGTCCAACTGGGTTTAAATAAACTGATAGAAATTGATTTGTAAAGGCACACACCTGTCTATATAAGACCTCACAGCTCACAGTGCATGTCAGACCAAATGAGAATCATGAGGTTAAAGGAACTGGCCAAGGAGCTCAGAGACAGAATTGTGGCAAGGCGCACATCTGGCCAAGGTTACAAAACAATTTTTACAGTACTCAAGGTTCATAAGAGCACAGAGGCCTCAATCCTTAAATGGAAGAAGTTTGGGACCACCAGAAGTCTTCCTAGACCTGGCTGTCCAGCTAAACTGAGCAATTGTGGGAGAAGAGCCTTGGTGAGAGAGGTAAAGAACACCCCCAAAATCACTGTGGTTGAGCTCCACAGATGCAGTAGGGAGATGGGAGAAAGTTCCACAAAGTCAACTATCACTGAAACCCTCCACCAGTTGGGTCTTTATGGCAGAGTGGCCTGACAGAAGCCTCTCCTCAGTGCCAGACATATGAAAGCCCGCATAGAGTTTGCTAAAAAACACACGAAGGACTCGCAGACTATGGGAAACAAGATTCTCTGGTCTGATGAGATGAAGATAGAACTTTTTGGTGATAATTCTAAGCAGTATGTGTGGAGAAAAACAGGCACTACTCATCACCTGCCCAATACAATCCCAACAGTGAAACATGGTGGTGACAGCCTCATGCTATGGGGTGTTTTTTAGCTGCAGGGACAGGATGACTGGTTGCAATAGAAGGAAACATGAATGCAGCAAAGTACAGAGATATCCTGGATGAAAACCTCTTCCAGAGTGCTCTGGACCTCAGACTTGGCCGAAGGTTCACCTTCCAACAAGACAACGACCTTACGCACACAGCTAAAATAACAAAGGAGTGACTTCAGAGCCACTCTGTGACCATTCTTGACTGGTCCAACCAGAGCCCTGACCTAAACCCAGTTGAGCATCTCTGGAGAGACCTTTAAATGGCTGTCCACCAACGTTCACCATCCAACCTGACGGAACTGGAGAGGATCTGCAAGGAAGAATAGCAGAGGATCCCCAAATCCAGGTGTGAAAAACTTGTTGCATCATTCCCAAGACGACTCATGGATGTACTAGCTCAAAAAGGTGCTTCTACTCAATAGTGAGCAAAGGGTCAGAATACTAATGACCATGTGATATTTCAGTTTTTCATTTTTAATAAATTTGCAAAAAGTTATTTTTCTTTCAGTCAAGATGGAGTGCAGAGTGTACATTAATGAGAAAAAATAACATTTTTGAGTTTACCAAATGGCTGCAATGAAACAGAGTGAAAAATTTAAGGGGGTCTGAATACGTTTAGTATCCACTGTAAATCCACCAAATGCCTTCTCCAATTATAACCACCAACAACCACCAGCCATGCAGCAAAAGCGCTCTCTGACAATGAGTGCGAGCCAGGGTTCAGATTATATAGGAGATGGGTGTGGCTAACAGGTAACAGCTGAGAGCCTTAACATAGGTAAGCTTCCAGGAGATCTCATCTGAGCAGATTAACCCCTGCACTGATAAAAGAAATTTACACCGTTTAATATGAAGGTGAAATGCTTCTAATCAGTGAAGGAGAAATCAGATGCTGCGGTTTCCTGGCTCCTATCTGTAGCGGTAAACCCTGTGACACTAGGGGCCCGATTCATCATTTGCATTAAAATGAAAAAAATAAAAATTACATTATATGTCAGCATGCCCTTCAATGGGATATACGGTAGTTGTAAAAGTTGCACAAATCAACAGTAAGCCCTACTTTCAATTGAATAAAACATGCAAATCTTATTAAAGCTGGTCCAGCATTAAAAAACAAAGCTTATTAGTTTCGATATTTCAGATCATTATTCTCTATAAGACATGCAGAGTAACAACTCTCATCAGATTAGTTTGACTTCTAAGATCATGTCTGTTCCCTTTTGAGGAGAAGGCACCCACGGGAGGAAGTCCAGATGTAGCCACAAACTGTCAAAAAGCCTCAGGAGACTGTGCACAAGATAAAGCTGAGAAAATACTTGAGACATTTAACATTCATGTTACCAAGAAAAATTCTGTATTATTCTTGCTGTTGTAACAATGGTTGTTGTGTGATTATGGCACTGTATGTTTATGGGGGTGAGTTAAAAAGATAATTGGGATAGTGGAACAGAGATATGGCTCTTCATGCAAGTATTTTTAATATCTTCAGGAAACATCCCAGAAAGCTAACCACCAGCAAATTACTAGGCAAACAGCCACATCCAGGCTCTGACCAGTAGTGGTGAGGCCAAAGAAGAAGCCGAGGGAAACCTGCCTTGGTTCTGTAAGCAGATAGTATGGTACTAGCCCAGAACAGCATTGCTCAGCCGATTTTGGCAGTTTCAATAGCAGCACCTCCATTTCCAAGTGACTGGACCGTGTTATTCACCTCTTTATAGGCGGAGATGCGAATAACGTGTCAAAGTGGTCGTATCCTTTCAGAAAACACTCTTTTATAGGCTGCAGTCTTCACAGGCTTTGCTGCGGATGACTTGACAATCTGCAGTCATTTTTATTGCTGCTGGGATTTGACAGCTATTTCATTTAAAGGGGCTGTCACATTTAGGGCATGTGCACACGTTGCGGACTGCTCTGCGGAATTTTCTGCGCAGAATCTGCATCTCTTGGCAGAATCCGCAGATCAAAATCCACACATTTTTTATGCGGATTTTCTGCAGATTTATTGTGGATTTGGCATGCTTTTTTGCCCCTGCGGATTTCTATAGCGGAATGGGTGTAAAAACGCTGCAGAATCCGCACAAAGAATTGACATGCTGCGGAAAGTGAACCGCTGTGGATTCCGTGCGGAATTTTCAGCATTTTTTTCCCCATAGGTTATCATTGTACTGTAGATCTCTTGCAGATCCGCAGCGGCAAATCCGCACACAAATCCGCAATGTGTGCACATACCCATATGCTGCTTAAAATCCATAGGATACAAGTCCCTCTACTGAAACCTACATCTGTCTGGAGATCAGGGCCCAGTCACTTTATTGGTTTGGCGACCAAAGTTAGTTTGGCGAGGTGGCTACCTGCATGCACTAGTGATGTAGCACAGAGGTCCTCCCTGGTTGACGCTTCTTGGTGAACACACCATTGTAATAGGACTTTATTTATATTTAAATCGAACGATAAAATCTTGTCAGGATCCTGCCAGCGCCGGCGTGCAGCCTCCGCTGAGCAGGGACTCACCCGCACTGTAGGGGGGCCCGGGGTCAGGTACAGCCGGAAAGCACAGATACACAGGACCTGTGGACGCTGAAGTTTAGCAAGCAGTCACTGGACCTACGATCATGTGACTGCAAGGGGGCGGGGCTTAGCGTCCTGCTTTCAGAGATGGCAGGACACTATACAGAAATACTCAGTCAGGCAAAACGGAGGTCATACACAGAGATATCAGTAAAGTACCAGGGATGAGACAGAACCAGAACGGATAGTCAGGGCCAAGCAGAAGTCAAAACCAAACAGACATAGAAGGTACCAAGCAGAATCCAAAGCAATATCCAGAGAACAGACCGAGTCGTACACAGAGAATCAAGCAACCAGAACACAGCACAAACACACTCAGGGGTCACCACACAATGCCAAGGGCGAAAGTATAACTGACGGGGATGGGAGCGTCCTGAGGCTATAAGAAGCCTCTCCCAGAACCAGGGAAAGGCCACAATCATAGCCCCAGGTGTGCAGGTAAGCCTGCACTGGGATCACAACCTTTAACCCCAGAAATGCCAGTCATCAGCACTGGTTCCAGACATTAACCGCACGTGTGCGAGTCAAATCCGCACTGAGATCATGACAGTACCCCCCTCTCAACGGGGGGGCCTCTGGACCCCCAGGCTTGCCCAGGGACTTAGCATGGAAAGCCCGTACCAGGCGATCAGCATGCATCAACCGGGCTGGTACCCAGGACCTGTCTTCCGGTCCATACCCCTTCCAATGAACCAGGTACTGTACCGACCGCCGTACCATCCTGGAATCTACGATATGACCAACCTCGTACTCCACCTGCCCCTCGACCAAAACAGGAGGAGCAGAGGACTCGGAGTCTCCCCGGGCTGCTTCAAAAGGTTTCAGTAGAGATTTGTGGAAGACGTTAGAGATCTTGAAAGAGGGTGGAAGGCACAGCCTATACGCCACTGGATTGATTTTTTCCACAATCTTGTATGGGCCAATGAATTTGGGCCCCAACTTGGCTGAAGGAACCTTCAACTTAATGTTTCGAGTGGAGAGACAAACCTTGTCTCCAACCTGAAACGTGGGCCCTGGAGTTCGTTTCCTGTCCGCGAAAAACTTATACCTGCCCTGAGACCTAGATACTGTGATAAAACACTCCGGGATCGCCTTTGCTGGGGTCAAAGGTCACATGCGTTCAGCATGAAACTCAGGCGCACAGCCGGGGTCCGGGTATAACTGACACTAGGTCAGGTTTATTAAAGGTGAAAGCAATGCATAAAGAAAAAAAACATAAAACAAATCCTTGCCTGTCCGGAACTAACTAAACAAAGTACAACCTAACTACCAACTGGCGGGCTTCTCCCGTCCAGCCAAACCACAGTTGCAGTGGGCACTGCTTTCACTCAGGTGTGTCTCTCACACAGACAGGCTCTCTGTGTCCCCAGGCTGAGACACTCACACAACCACCTGGCATCCTTTTATATATGCCTCCCATTATTCATTAGTAACCAGGTGCGATACTGACCAGACTAGGCCACATAGGAAAGGTATCTGGGCGAGAAATACCTGCCCTCATCCACTATTCCCACATGATTCTCACAATATACTCCGCTGAACTTCCGCCCACGTATTCTGTAATCGCTGAACAGAGCCCTCAGCCCCGGGACACCCCGAGTCCAGACAAGAAAACTCACCAAAATGAGGACTGAACCCATAATTGATCAAAAAAGAAGTCATACCCATGGATTGACTCACCCGACTATTGAAGGCAAACAGAGGCTGGACAGACATCTGACTGGGATGATTTACCGAATCCTGCTTTGAGCAGGGGGTTGGACCAGATGGCCCAGGAGGTCCCTTCCAACTCTACGATTCTATGATTCTATTAAATTCATCCAACAGCAGTGCATCGCACCAGTCATTCTGTCTAGCAGAGGTTAGACACCTGAGGATCTGTTCCAGGGACTGGTTAGTGCGCTCCGTCTGACCACTGCTCTCAGGATGGTATGCAGATGAAAAGGACAGAGACATCCCTAATTTTTTGCAGAAAGCACGCCAAAACTTAGCCACAAACTGCACACCACGATCAGACACCACATTCAGGGGTACCCCATGCAACCGGATCACATGCTGCACAAACAACCTGGACAACGTCTCAGCTGACGGTAGTGCGGACAGGGGTACAAAATGAGCCTGCTTAGAAAACCTGTCCACCACTACCCATATTACTGTATTACCATTAGATGGAGGGAGATTGGTAACAAAATCCATGGATAAGTGAGTCCATGGTCTTTCGGGCACTGCCAAGGGCATCAGCTCCCCTGCCGGCCGGCTATGAGAGCTTTTAGAACGAGCGCAGACCCCACAACCTGCAATTAATTTTTTTTATGTCCGAAGAAGGGTAGGCCACCAAAAGATCCTAAGCCACCACCAGACGCGTGGCTGAAATATCAGGGTGATCACTCAGCTTGGATTCATGGAACTCCTGCAAGAGTTTCAGGCGAAGTTGCTCTGGGACAAACAACTTCCCCTCTGGCTTGGCCGCCGGGGCCCGCGACTGGGCCCCCTCAATCTCCCGTTCCAATTCAGATGAGACCTCTGCTATCACAGCTCCAGGGTGAAGAATGGAGGACGATAGCTCAGGGGGCAATACCGGCTGAAAACTGCGCGATAAGGCGTCAGCCTTGACATTCTTAGACCCTGGACGACATGTAATCGCAAACTGAAAACGGGAAAAAAAAAAGTGACCAATGGGCCTGTCTGGGCGTTAGTCTTTTAGCAGACTCAATGTTTGTGATCCGTGATCACCGTAACGGGGTGACTGGCCCCCTCCAAAAAGTGCCTCCATTCTTCAAACGCCAATTTGACCGCAAGAAGCTCTCTATTGCCTACGTCATAATTTCTTTCCGCAGCAGAGAACTTATTGGAAAAGAAAGCACATGGCCTGAGGTTGGTTAGAGTGGCAGGCCCTTGGGACAACACCACCCCCACCCGCACCTCAGAGGCGTCCACTTCCACGACGAATGGTTTGGACGGATCTGGCTGTACTAACACGGGAGCAGACATAAAGCTTCTTTTCAGGGTCGCAAAGGCCTCTTTTGCGAGCGAGGACCAGTTTCTCACATTGGCACCTTTACAAGTAAGATCTGTGAGTGGTTTGACCACCTGTGAAAACCCCCGAATAAATTTGCGGTAATAATTGGCGAACCCCAAGAAGCGCTGAAGACCCTTAAGGTCTCGGGGTTGCACCCAATCCACAATGGCCTGCACCTTCCTGGGGTCCATGCGAAAACCCTCACAGGACACAATTAATCCCAAAAAAGACAATTCTTGAACAAAAAACACACATTTCTCCAATTTGGCTTACAGATGATTTTCCCTGTCTTTGGCGAACGGTTCGTACATGATTCAGATGAGATTGACTATCGGGAGAGTATGTCAGAATATCGTCTAAGTAAATAACAAAACGACCAATGAGATCCGAGAATACCACGTTGATGAAATTCTGAAATATGGCTGGGGCATTGGTAAGACCAAACGGCATGACTACATTTTAAAACAGTCCCTCGGTCGTGAGGAACGCGGTTTTCCATTCATCCCCCTCCCGGACCCTTATCAAATTGTATGCCCCCCGAAGATCCAGTTTGGAGAACCATTTTGCCCCTGAAAGTTGGTTACACAAATCGGGAATCAACGGAAGGGGGTACGTATTTCGTACAGTAATCTTGTTGAGCTCACGAAAATTGAGGCAGGGACGTAAACCACCATCTATTTTCTTTACAAAAAAAAAAAACCCTGCCGCCACAGGTGAGACTGAGGGACGTATGTGTCCTTTGCGAAGACTCTCAGCAAAGTAATCTTTCATGGCCAAGCGCTCAGGGCCAGATAAATTAAACAGACGGGCTTTAGGCAATTTAGACCCCGGGACTAACGCGATAGCACAGTCAAAGGGTCTATGTGGCGGCAACGTCTCGGCCTTGCTTTCAGAGAACACATCTTCGAATTCTTTCAGGTACTCCGGAATACCTTCCAGCTCGACAGATGACACAGATACAGATTTAACAGGTTCAACCAATAGTGCAGACTTATCACATAACATCGAATCAATGACCCCCACTGAACAATCTCCCCCGTTTTCCAGTTAATGACTGGGTTATGGCGTTGAAACCAGGGCATGCACAACACCAATCCTGCTGGTAGATTGTCCAGAACCAAACAACTTAATTTCCACATGGGTAGCGCCCACTTTGAGCGAAAACAAGTCAGACAAAGAGAATTCCCTCTTTAGTGAGGGGGGAGGAGTCAATGGCCACCACTTTGATCGGAACCTTAAATCTAACTGTCCCTATCTTACAGCGTGTGACCAATTGGGAGTCAATGAGATTGATGGATGATCCGCAGTCCACGAAAGCTGTAGAGGGAAAACAACAATCGTCCACTAACAGTTCCACATGAAGCAACACCTTAGAAAACGAGGAAAAGGGTACCTGAGGGTCCGAGTAGTCTCCCCGCTGACTACCCAGATCTAGTAGTTTCCCGTCGACCGGGTTGAGGATGGACAATCAGGACACTCCCTTTTCCAATGTCCCGTTTTACCACAGTAGAAGCATAACTGCTTTTCTCTCCGGCGTGGTCTCTCCTTTTCCTTCAGGGAGAGAGCCCCTACGTCCATGGGAACAGAAACAGTCTCTTTTTCACTAGGGAACAATGGAGTCTCCATCTGCATCACGCCCCTGGCCCGCAGTCCATCCGGACGGCCTGGGTCATGGCGTCCTCGAGTGAGTTAGCTGAGGGATGTAATGCCAAGGCATCCTGTAACCGCTCAGACAAGCCTCTGCGAAAGAGTCCTCGGAGTGCGTCGTCGTCCCAAGAGACCTCTGTGGCCCAGCGGCGGAATTCTGTACAAAACCACTCAGCCAAGTGTTTCCCCTGACAGACACTCATCACCATGTCCTCTGCCAATCGCACTCGGTCCGGCTCATCATATATGTGCCCGAGGGCCTCAAAAAACGCATTCACAGACACTCTCTCAGGGGCAGTGGGAGAAAGGGAGAAAGCCCAAGCTTGTGGGGACCCTCTTAACAGAGACATAATGACCCCAACCTTCTGACTTTCGTCCCCAGAGGAATGTGGCCTCAAACTAAAGAAGAGTTTGTACCCCTCCATGAAGACCCTGAACTCCTTTTTGTTCCCAGAAAAGAAATCAGGCAGTTTAACAGGTGGATACGGGGACACCAAAACAACATCACTCGCCCCAGCCCCCAGAGACCCAGCAGCTAAAGCCCCCCGCACTGTTTCAGAAACCTGCTGCTGAGAACGAGCCAGAGCTTGCTGCTCCAGAGATAAACCCTGAAACATCTGACTCAGATTTTTCATTTGCTCTGCAAGAGATTGTATGGGATCCATATTTCTCAGCAGAGAAAAAAAAAAAAAAAAACCAAAAACTTAACGGTCAGTTATAATGTCAGGATCCAGCCAGCGCCGGCGTGCAGCCTCCACTGAGCAGGGACTCACCCGCACTGTAGGGGGGCCCGGGGTCAGGTACAGCCGGAAAGCACAGATACACAGGACCTGTGGACGCTGAAGTTTAGCAAGCAGTCACTGGACCTACGATCATGTGACTGCAAGGGGGCGGGGCTTAGCGTCCTGCTTTCAGAGATGGCAGGACACTATACAGAAATACTCAGTCAGGCAAAACGGAGGTCATACACAGAGATATCAGTAAAGTACCAGGGATGAGACAGAGCGGATAGTCAGGGCCAAGCAGAAGTCAAAACCAAACAGACATAGAAGGTACCAAGCAGAATCCAAAGCAATATCCAGAGAACAGACCGAGTCATACACAGAGAATCAAGCAACCAGAACACAGCACACACACACTCAGGGGTCACCACACAATGCCATGGGCGAAAGTATAACTGACGGGGATGGGAGCGTCCTGAGGCTATAAGAAGCCTCTCCCAGAACCAGGGAGAGGCCACAATCATAGCCCCAGGTGTGCAGGTAAGCCTGCACTGGGATCACAACCTTTAACCCCAGAAATGCCAGTCATAAGCACTGGTTCCAGACATTAACCCCACGTGTGCGAGTCAAACCCGCACTGAGAACATGACAAAACTTACATGCAATCAGAGTCATGGGAATATACAGCCATAGATTTTCCTGCCTGAGGGCTGTGCAAGAGCTGTACTTTTGTAGCCTTCAGTAGCACGCCAACTATATTTAGCATCTGCAGCCATATTTTATGTCCACAGCACATAGTAAGCGCATTGCCTAATGATGAGACTTCTCCAGCATGCTAGGACGTAACATCATTACTACATAAACATCTTCTATACCCAATGTATGACAGATCACCAGGGGAACCTCTGGATAAGCGAAAGTCACGAATATTGGAGGCCCGGACAAACTCTCCAAGTTATGGCAGAGAAGATGAGCCACGGGTCACCTAGTCACAGTTTATGCAACAAGAAAGGAAAGAAAGACCACATAAAAATGCACACCACCGATATATATAATAACAAGAAAAGCTTTATTGACAGCAATATAAATTTAAAAACAAACATGTAAAAACAAAAAGGGAATACAATTCCCCTGTTAGTCCTGGTCAATACAATAATGAATTGAGTCTCATGCATATATCATCAGCATAAATAAAGGAGCAAAAAAAGGAAAAACATCCACAATAAGGTGTATCCATATGATAGATGTAAATATATAATTACAGCAGAGAGCACCTAATGGCGCACAATCCTAATCAAATCGCCCTAATGCTGGAGACTCACACAATAAAATAGCCTTCACATGGAAAAATACCATGGATCTCATGTCAATCACAGCTGAAGTGCCACATAGTCTAATAGAATATATAGCATCCACAATACTTGAGATGAAGGTCCAGAAAAAATATATATAGACCAGCGCACAACATGTGCACAAAATGGTTCAATCCCATAAAGATGAATAAATAACTGCACTGGATGCTGAGCTGCGCACATAAAACCACTTAAATGAGTGGTAATAAAATATCAAACAGACAGATATTATTCAAAAAGCCATGATAATACCAAATGAAAACCACACTAATGTGGATCTGCATGAAAGATGCCACATAAATAAGTGGCAATAAGATATCAGGCAAACAACACTGTTGAAAAACAGCCAAGTATGCCCAGTGAATGGCAGCCCTCTCACGGTTAGAAGCAACAGCTCACATGTGAAACAGGTATAATGAAATGCATGAAAGATCCATACCAAGGCAACAGTATGGATCTTTCCCCCTGAAGAAGCCGTCTTGATACGGCGACACGCGTTGGGTTTCCTCCCTTCTGCCGTCCTGTCTGTACTGTTGCCTTGGTATGGATCTCCTATATAGCAGGGCTTCTATCTATATACGATCCCATTAGCAGTAACGGCTGCTATATAGCAGGGCTCCTATCTACTGTATATACAATCCCCATCAGCAGTAACAGCCATCTCCTATATAGCAGGGCTCCTATCTATATACGATCCCATCAGCAGTAACAGCCATCTCCTATATAGCAGGGCTCCTATCTACTGTATATATACGATCCCATCAGCAGTAACGGCCATCTCCTATATAGCAGGGCTCCTATCTACTGTATATATACGATCCCATCAGCAGTAACGGCCATCTCCTATATAGCAGGGCTCCTATCTACTACCCTATCCTATCTACGATCCCATTAGCAGTAACGGCCATCTCCTATATAGCAGGGCTCCTATCTACTGTATATATACGATCCCATCAGCAGTAACGGCCATCTCCTATATAGCAGGGCTCCTATCTACTGTATATATACGATCCCATCAGCAGTAACGGCCATCTCCTATATAGCAGGGCTCCTATCTACTGTATATACGATCCCATCAGCAGTAACAGCCATCTCCTGTATAGCAGGGCTCCTATCTACTGTATATATACGATCCCATCAGCAGTAACGGCCATCTCCTATATAGCAGGGCTCCTATCTACTGTATATATAAGATCCCATCAGCAGTAACGGCCATCTTCTATATAGCAGGGCTCCTATATATATATATACGATCCCATCAGCAGTAACAGCCATCTCCTATATAGCAGGGCTACTATCTACTGTATATACGATCCCATCAGCAGTCACGGCCATCTCCTATATAGCGGGGCTCCTATCTACTGTATATATACGATCCCATCAGCAGTAACGGCCATCTCCTATATAGCAGGGCTCCTATATATATACGATCCCATCAGCAGTAACGGCCATCTCCTATATAGCAGGGCTACTATCTACTGTATATATACGATCCCATCAGCAGTAACGGCCATCTCCTATATAGCAGGGCTCCTATATACACTCACTCGCCACTTTATTAGGTACACCATGCTAGTAAGGGGTTGGACCCCCTTTTGCCTTCAGAACTGCCTCAATTCTTCGTGGCAGAGATTCAACAAGGTGCTGGAAGCATTCCTCAGAGATTTTGGACCATATTGACATGATGGCATCACACAGTTGGCGCAGATTTGTCGGCTGCACATCCCTGATGCGAATCTCCCGTTCCACCACATCCCAAAGATGCTCTATTGGATTGAGATCTGGTGACTGAGGAGGCCATTTGAGTACAGTAAACTCATTGTCATGTTCAAGAAACCAATCTGAGATGATTCGAGCTTTATGACATGGCGCATTATCCTGCTGAAAGTAGCCATCAGATGTTGGGTACATTGTGGTCATAAAGGGATGGACATGGTCAGCAACAATACTCAGGTAGGCTGTGGCGTTGCAACGATGCTCAATTGGTACCAAGGGGCCCAAAGAGTGCCCAGAAAAAATTCCCCACACCATGACACCACCACCACCAGCCTGAACCGTTGATACAAGGCAGGATGGATCCATGCTTTCATGTTGTTTACGCCAAATTCTGACCCTACCATCCGAATGTCGCAGCAGAAATCGAGACTCATCAGACCAGGCAACGTTTTTCCAATCTTCTACTGTCCAATTTCGATGAGCTTGTGCAAATTGTAGCCTCAGTTTCCTGTTCTTAGCTGAGAGGAGTGGTACCCAGTGTGGTCTTCTGCTGCTGTAGCCCATCTGCCTCAAAGTTCGACGCACTGTGCGTTCAGAGATGCTCTTCTGCCTACCTTGGTTGTAACGGGTGGCAATTTGAGTCACTGTTGCCTTTCTATCAGCTCGAACCAGTCTGCCCATTCTCCTCTGACCTCTGGCATCAACATGGCATTTCCGGCCACAGAACTGCCGCTCACTACTGGATTTTTTTTCTTTTTCGGACCATTCTCTGTAAACCCTAGAGATGGTTGTGCGTGAAAATCCCAGTAGATCAGCAGTTTCTGAAATTCTCAGACCAGCCCTTCTGGCACCAACAATCATGCCACGTTCAAAGGCACTCAAATCACCTTTCTTCCCCATACTGATGCTCGGTTTGAACTGCAGGAGATTGTCTTGACCATGTCTACATGCCTAAATGCACTGAGTTGCCGCCATGTGATTGGCTGATTAGAAATTAAGTCTTAACACACAGTTGGACAGGTGTACCTAATAAAGTGGCCAGTGAGTGTATATACGATCCCATCAGCAGTAACGGCCATCTCCTATATAGCAGGGCTACTATCTACTGTATATACGATCCCATCAGCAGTCACGGCCATCTCCTATATAGCGGGGCTCCTATCTACTGTATATATACGATCCCATCAGCAGTAACGGCCATCTCCTATATAGCAGGGCTCCTATCTACTGTATATATACGATCCCATCAGCAGTAACGGCCATCTCCTATATGGCAGGGCTTCTATCTATATACGATCCCATCAGCAGTAACGGCCATCTCCTATATAGCAGGGCTCCTATCTACTACCCTATCCTATCTACGATCCCATCAGCAGTAACGGCCATCTCCTATATAGCAGGGCTCCTATCTACTGTATATATACGATCCCATCAGCAGTAACGGCCATCTCCTATATAGCAGGGCTCCTATCTACTGTATATATACGATCCCATCAGCAGTAACGGCCATCTCCTATATAGCAGGGCTCCTATCTACTGTATATACGATCCCATCAGCAGTAACGGCCAACTCCTATATAGCAGGGCTCCTATCTACTGTATATATACGATCCCATCAGCAGTAACGGCCATCTCCTATATAGCAGGGCTCCTATATATATACGATCCCATCAGCAGTAACGGCCATCTCCTATATAGCAGGGCTCCTATATATATACGATCCCATCAGCAGTAACGGCCATCTCCTATATAGCAGGGCTACTATCTACTGTATTTACGATCCCATCAGCAGTCACGGCCATCTCCTATATAGCGGGGCTCCTATCTACTGTATATATACGATCCCATCAGCAGTAACGGCCATCTCCTATATAGCAGGGCTCCTATCTACTGTATATATACAATCCCATCAGCAGTAACGGCCATCTCCTATATGGCAGGGCTTCTATCTATATACGATCCCATCAGCAGTAACGGCCATCTCCTATATAGCAGGGCTCCTATCTACTACCCTATCCTATCTACGATCCCATCAGCAGTAACGGCCATCTCCTATATAGCAGGGCTCCTATCTACTGTATATATACGATCCCATCAGCAGTAACGGCCATCTCCTATATAGCAGGGCTCCTATCTACTGTATATATACGATCCCGTCAGCAGTAACGGCCATCTCCTATATAGCAGGGCTCCTATCTACTGTATATATACGATCCCGTCAGCAGTAACGGCCATCTCCTATATAGCAGGGCTCCTATCTACTGTATATACGATCCCATCAGCAGTAACAGCCATCTCCTGTATAGCAGGGCACCTATCTACTGTATATATACGATCCCATCAGCAGTAACGGCCATCTCCTATATAGCAGGGCTCCTATATATATATGATCCCATCAGCAGTAACGGCCATCTCCTATATAGCAGGGATACTATCTACTGTATATACGATCCCATCAGCAGTCACGGCCATCTCCTATATAGCGGGGCTCCTATCTACTGTATATATACGATCCCATCAGCAGTAACGGCCATCTCCTATATAGCAGGGCTCCTATCTACTGTATATATACGATCCCATCAGCAGTAACGGCCATCTCCTATATAGCAGGGCTCCTATCTACTGTATATATACGATCCCATCAGCAGTAACGGCCATCTCCTATATAGCAGGGCTTCTATCTACTGTATATATACGATCCCATCAGCAGTAACGGCCATCTCCTATATAGCAGGGCTTCTATCTATATACGATCCCATCAGCAGTAACGGCCAACTCCTATATAGCAGGGCTCCTATCTATATATGATCCCATCAGCAGTAACGGCCATCTCCTATATAGCAGGGCTCCTATCTACTGTATATATACGATCCCATCAGCTGTAACGGCCAACTCCTATATAGCAGGGCTCCTATCTATATATGATCCCATCAGCAGTAACGGCCATCTCCTATATGGCAGGGCTCCTATCTATATATGATCCCATCAGCAGTAACGGCCATCTCCTATATAGCAGGGCTCCTATCTACTGTATATATACGATCCCATCAGCTGTAACGGCCAACTCCTATATAGCAGGGCTCCTATCTATATATGATCCCATCAGCAGTAACGGCCATCTCCTATATGGCAGGGCTCCTATCTATATATGATCCCATCAGCAGTAACGGCCATCTCCTATATAGCAGGGCTCCTATCTACTGTATATATACGATCCCATCAGCAGTAACGGCCAACTCCTATATAGCAGGGCTCCTATCTATATATGATCCCATCAGCAGTAACGGCCAACTCCTATATAGCAGGGCTCCTATCTACTGTATATATACGATCCCATCAGCAGTAACGGCCACCTCTTATATAGTAGGGCTCCTATCTACTGTATATATACGATCCCATCAGCAGTAACGGCCATCTCCTATATAGCAGGGCTCCTATCTACTGTATATATACGATCCCATCAGCAGTAACGGCCAACTCCTATATAGCAGGGCTCCTATCTATATACGATCCCATCAGCAGTAACGCAGTAACGGCCAACTCCTATATAGCAGGGCTCCTATCTACTGTATATATACGATCCCATCAGCAGTAACGGCCATCTCCTATATAGCAGGGCTCCTATCTACTGTATATATACGATCCCATCAGCAGTAATGGCCATCTCCTATATAGTAGGGCTCCTATCTACTATATATATACGATCCCATCAGCAGTAACGGCCATCTCCTATATAGCAGGGCTCCTATCTATATACGATCCCATGAGCAGTAACGGCCATCTCCTATATAGCAGGGCTCCTATCTATATACGATCCCATGAGCAGTAACGGCCATCTCCTATATAGCAGGGCTCCTATTTATATATGATCCCATCAGCAGTAATGGCCATCTCCTATATAGCAGGGCTCCTATTTATATATGATCCCATCAGCAGTAATGGCCATCTCCTATATAGCAGGGCTCCTATCTACTGTATATATACGATCCCATCAGCAGTAATGGCCATCTCCTATATAGCAGGGCTCCTATCTACTGTATATATACGATCCCATCAGCAGTAACGGCCATCTCCTATATAGCAGGGCTCCTATCTACTGTATATATACGATCCCATCAGCAGTAACGGCCATCTCCTATATAGCAGGGCTCCTATCTATATACGATCCCATGAGCAGTAACGGCCATCTCCTATATAGCAGGGCTCCTATTTATATACGATCCCATCAGCAGTAACGGCCATCTCCTATATAGCAGGGCTCCTATCTATATACGATCCCATCAGCAGTAACGGCCATCTCCTATATAGCAGGGCTCCTATCTACTGTATATATACACGATCCCATCAGCAGTAACGGCCATCTCCTATATAGCAGGGCTCCTATCTATATACGATCCCATCAGCAGTAACGGCCATCTCCTATATAGCAGGGCTCCTATCTATATACGATCCCATCAGCAGTAACGGCCATCTCCTATATAGCAGGGCTCCTATCTATATACGATCCCATCAGCAGTAACGGCCATCTCCTATATAGCGGGGCTCCTATCTACTGTATATATACGATCCCATCAGCAGTAACGGCCATCTCCTATATAGTAGGGCTCCTATCTACTGTATATATACGATCCCATCAGCAGTAACGGCCATCTCCTATATAGCAGGGCTCCTATCTATATACGATCCCATCAGCAGTAATGGCCAGTTCCTATCCCAGTAGGGTCAAGAATTAAAGGGATTAGTGGACGGTTTCCGCGCTTGCTGATAGTTATTGAGACATATCCCAGTGAGGTTTGTGCTATTTATTTCTTCTTGTGGTGGAGTTCCTTGGAAGGGATTCATTAAATGAATTGAAAGATATTTTCATGATTCTCAGAATCTTGAAAATATCTTTCAACTCGTTTAATCCCTTCCAAGGAACTCCACCACAAGAAGAAATAAACAAAATCTAACGACATAGTCCATCTCCTCTGATATACGGGGTAGGCGAGGTATCCAGTCACCCAGTTATTTTAGGATTCACTTCAGAGGGGGTTCCCCTCTAGCTCTGGCTTTTTCTTGCAGACATATTGCTCTTCAATTCTTTTTTTTTTTTTTTTTATGTTCCAATTGGGAATCCTATTATTAAACATAAACTTAAATAGGTAAAATTATAAAAAAAACAAGCGTTTTACAATTCATTTTATGTTCACGTCTGTATATCACGTGTTATCTCATGTGGTACCTGACATCTTGTCACGTGGCTCAGTTTGGCTTCCACATTGGAAAATGTCAACCTATGTAAGAAATACCCTTGCTGTCTCTGTATACTTTGTGGTCTTTCCTGAAGTCATTTCTACTGTGAAACGCGTTGAATAATGATCAGCAAGTGTGGAAACCGTGCAGGAATCCTTTTCAGCCTCGCTGTCTCATGGATCCGCTGCAACTGATTTTCTACAGGACATGCTTTCTATACAATTTGAAGAGGCGAGTCTAATCTGATGCTATCTCCTGGATAAGACTATTTTGCGCTCATCTCAGTAGGGTGAAGTTCGGTCTTCACTGAATATTATGGAGAGAGAATGAATGAATGATCGATCACTCTTAGTGGCGAAAGAAACATATTTCTCTGATGAAATATTACAAAGTTTCTTATTTTCACTTGGTTAAAGAAAAACATTAAGGCTGTGTTCACACACTGCATTTTTTTAGAGGTATTTTTAGCGTTTTTTTCCAATAAAACCGCTAAAAATAAGCTTCCCATTCATTTTGCACTTTTTGTGCATATTGATGCGTTTTTTACCGCAAAAAAAAAACGCATTGTGGTAAAAAACGCAGCATGCTCATTAATTTCGCGGATTTTTCCGCGTTTCTGGCTAGTTCTATGAGTATTGAAAACGCGCAGAAAAAAACGCGCGGTTTCTGGGAAGGGAGTCAGGTTTTTCAGCAGAAATTTTCTGCTTCGTGTGCACATAGCCTTAAACAAGTTACTCTGTTAAGCCCTTTGCACCCTGTGAATCCCACCCTGACCAGTCTTTATGGATATTAATGATGCCTACACATAGCGGGTTGAGCAGTGTGTCTGCAAAGGCTTCCTGAGAATAGTAGCATACCTGTGGAATGGTTTTGACTATGTGATCTACACAAGGCTTCAGTGTTTATTCAATATCTGCTATGCAAAACCATGGGAAATTCCGCAAACAACGCACGTGTGGGTCAGACTGCTACATGTACAGTGGGGAAAAAAAGTATTTAGTCAGTCAGCAATAGTGCAAGTTCCACCACTTAAAAAGAGGAGAGGCGTCTGTAATTTACATCATAGGTAGACCTCAACTATGGGAGACAAACTGAGAAAAAAAAATCCAGAAAATCACATTGTCTGTTTTTTTTTCATTTTATTTGCATATTATGGTGGAAAATAAGTATTTGGTCAGAAACAAGCAATCAAGATTTCTGGCTCTCACAGACCTGTAACTTCTTCTTTAAGAGTCTCCTCTTTCCTCCACTCATTACCTGTAGTAATGGCACCTGTTTAAACTTGTTATCAGTATAAAAAGACACCTGTGCACACCCTCAAACAGTCTGACTCCAAACTCCACTATGGTGAAGACCAAAGAGCTATCAAAGGACACCAGAAACAAAATTGTAGCCCTGCACCAGGCTGGGAAGACTGAATCTGCAATAGCCAACCAGCTTGGAGTGAAGAAATCAACTGTGGGAGCAATAATTAGAAAATGGAAGACATACAAGACCACTGATAATCTCCCTCGATCTGGTGCTCCACACAAAATCCCACCCCGTGGGGTCAGAATGATCACAAGAACGGTGAGCAAAAATCCCAGAACCACGCGGGGGGACCTAGTGAATGAACTGCAGAGAGCTGGGACCAATGTAACAAGGCCTACCATAAGTAACACACTACGCCACCATGGACTCAGATCCTGCAGTGCCAGACGTGTCCCACTGCTTAAGCCTGTACATGTCTGGGCCCGTCTGAAGTTTGCTAGAGAGCATTTGGATGATCCAGAGGAGTTTTGGGAGAATGTCCTATGGTCTGATGAAACCAAACTGGAACTGTTTGGTAGAAACACAACTTGTCGTGTTTGGAGGAAAAAGAATACGGAGTTGCATCCATCAAACACCATACCTACTGTAAAGCATGGTGGTGGAAACATCATGCTTTGGGGCTGTTTCTCTGCAAAGGGGCCATGACGACTGATCCGGGTACATGAAAGAATGAATGGGGCCATGTATCGTGAGATTTTGAGTGCAAACCTCCTTCCATCAGCAAGGGCATTGAAGATGAAACGTGGCTGGGTCTTTCAACATGACAATGATCCAAAGCACACCGCCAGGGCAACGAAGGAGTGGCTTCGTAAGAAGCATTTCAAGGTCCTGGAGTGGCCTAGCCAGTCTCCAGATCTCAACCCTATAGAAAACCTTTGGAGGGAGTTGAAAGTCCGTGTTGCCAAGCGAAAAGCCAAAAACATCACTGCTCTAGAGGAGATCTGCATGGAGGAATGGGCCAACATACCAACAACAGTGTGTGGCAACCTTGTGAAGACTTACAGAAAACGTTTGACCTCTGTCATTGCCAACAAAGGATATATCACAAAGTATTGAGATGAAATTTTGTTTCTGACCAAATACTTATTTTCCACCATAATATGCAAATAAAATGAAAAAAAAAAAACAGACAATGTGATTTTCTGGATTTTTTTTTTCTCAGTTTGTCTCCCATAGTTGAGGTCTACCTATGATGTAAATTACAGACGCCTCTCATCTTTTTAAGTGGTGGAACTTGCACTATTGCTGACTGACTAAATACTTTTTTTCCCCACTGTATGAGTATACTTATGGGGCCTGGAAAGTAGGAAGAGGCTGAACACACCGCCACTATGGCCATTAGCCACCTGCTAATACACTGACTTTACCAAATCCAAACAATCTTCATAGACCGGCTTAAGGCTACGTTCACACGCAGCATTTTTTCAGCTTTATTTTTTGTGCCGATTGCACACTTTTTGTCCACAGTACATGTTTAATAAAGTTAGTTTTATTCACCATAAACCAGTTTGCTGTGGGGTTTATTGCCTTCTCATTGTTTCTATGGGCGAAAAAAATTCCGGGAAAGACGCTGAAAGAACGGACATGCTGCCGATCTCAAATTCAGCCAAAGAAAAAAAAACTCTGCATGTGAACATACCTCAAAGCAGGCATGGAGAACTTGACCATTTAATCATACTTCTCCCATCCACACAACTGGAGATTATGGTCTGAATGCAGGGGCCCCACAGATCACTAAGCTGGTGGTCTCGCATAACCGCACAACCAAAGTGAGATTTGGAATGAAGTGGAGGTCGAGCACGGGCAGTGCTGTTACACTCACAGTCAGTGGGAATGACAAGTATACAGCCTGGTTAGGGAATTCATACCACTTGTCTATGTGGGGGGCTTTGGAGGGTTAAATCAGAGAAAATTTACAGTAAATTATCTTGCAATTAGATGTGCAACACAACCCAACGGAGGGGCGGCAGACAAGCCCCCGCCGGAGCGCTAACGGAGGGGCGGCAGACAAGCCCCCGCCGGAGCCCTAACGGAGGGGCGGCAGACAAGCCCCCGCCGGAGCGCTAACGGAGGGGCGGCAGACAAGCCCCCGCCGGAGCCCTAACGGAGGGGCGGCAGACAAGCCCCCGCCGGAGCCCTAACGGAGGGGCGGCAGACAAGCCCCCGCCGGAGCCCTAACGGAGGGGCGGCAGACAAGCCCCCGCCGGAGCCCTAACGGAGGGGCGGCAGACAAGCCCCCGCCGGAGCCCTAACGGAGGGGCGGCAGACAAGCCCCCGCCGGAGCCCTAACGGAGGCGCGGCAGACAAGCCCCCGCCGGAGCCCTAACGGAGGGGCGGCAGACAAGCCCCCGCCGGAGCCCTAACGGAGGGGCGGCAGACAAGCCCCCGCCGGAGCCCTAACGGAGGGGCGGCAGACAAGCCCCCGCCGGAGCCCTAACGGAGGGGCGGCAGACAAGCCCCCGCCGGAGCCCTAACGGAGGGGCGGCAGACAAGCCCCCGCCGGAGCCCTAACGGAGGGGCGGCAGACAAGCCCCCGCCGGAGCCCTAACGGAGGGGCGGCAGACAAGCCCCCGCCGGAGCCCTAACGGAGGGGCGGCAGACAAGCCCCCGCCGGAGCCCTAACGGAGGGGCGGCAGACAAGCCCCCGCCGGAGCCCTAACGGAGGGGCGGCAGACAAGCCCCCGCCAGAGCCCTAACGGAGGGGTGGCAGACAAGCCCCCGCCGGAGCCCTAACGGAGGCGCGGCAGACAAGCCCCCGCCGGAGCCCTAACGGAGGGGCGGCAGACAAGCCCCCGCCGGAGCCCTAACGGAGGGGCGGCAGACAAGCCCCCGCCGGAGCCCTAACGGAGGCGCGGCAGACAAGCCCCCGCCGGAGCCCTAACGGAGGGGCGGCAGACAAGCCCCCGCCGGAGCCCTAACGGAGGGGCGGCAGACAAGCCCCCGCCGGAGCCCTAACGGAGGCAATTTGTCAGTAGGGAACAGTACAGTTGCTGAAACTGGCAGCATGTACCGCTCTCCCTGTGCCCATTATTAAGGAACACCATATGAGAAGCCAGGCTTATCTGGACAAAATACTCTGTGATGTACAGCACTTTAGTAGCCAACGTGACATATTTGGTGGTCAAGGATAAAAACTTCCAGAAAGGATCAACTACTCCAAGAACGTATTCATCAGTGTGCAGGACCCCGCGGCGCTAGCAATGCGCCAGGGTTATAATACCTCCAACATTGTCCGAGGGATCTAAAAATAAAGGAGATTCCTGGAGGAGACCCCCACCATAGGGTCCTATCCCTGGCTGTGCCCTTGTGAATGTGCACGGCTGTGCCAGCTGTCACTACTACATCTGCTGGGCAGGAGATAGAACATGAAGCATGAAATCACTTGTGTGCATCAGAAGCTTCCACGAGTGACGAGTATATTCCACGCCCGTGACGTCACGGCTGAGCCGATATACCGCACTAGTTTCCCGGGCGCTAGGACCCCGCAGCCATCGATTGAGAAGTCCATAAGAAAACAAGAGAGCGTCCGTGAAGAGTGTCTGCGCTGCGGAGTGGCTCCCGGTGCTGCAGTCAGTGCCGGGGGACGCCACCGGGAAAGTTTCCCCTCCGTCCCTCCCCCGTGCAGAGAACGTGGCAGTGCCCCCTCCTACCTGTGCTCAGATTGTCATTGATCTTCAGCGGGACCCTCAGGATGTAGACGAGGAAGAGCATGAAGAAGAACCACACGGTCCACAGATACGTCCACGACCACAGCACGCAGGACTTGAGCTGCTCCAGGAAGCCTGCCCCAGCTTCAGCCATATTTTGTTGTGTGAGCGGCGGAGCTGTCTCTGTGTGCGGCCCACAGTGCAGCCAATCCCTGCAGCAGGGCCTCCGCCCCCGTCACTGGTTACCACACAGGCGGCGAGCAGGAAAGCCTCACAGTCCGACCTGTGCGGGAGACCGGCGGCAGCCCGGGCCCAGGTGGCGGCTCTGCAGCCCTCATCATTAGACCACAGTCACACCTTCAGTACTTGGTCAGTATTTTACCTCAGTATCTGTAAGCCAAAACCAGGAGAGGAACAATCAGAGGAAAAGTATAATAGAAACACGTCACCCCTTCTGGATTTATCACCCACTCCTGTATTTATCACCCACTCCTGGGTTTGGCTTACACATACTGAGGTAAAATACTGACCAAATACTGATAGGCTATGTGCACACGTTGCAGATTCTTCCTCTCCTGTCAGAAAACGCACTTGAAAATCCGCATATTTTTAGGCTACGTGCACACGCTGCGGAATGGGGTGCGGATTTGGCTGCGCGGATTTTGTAAAATCCGCAGGTAAAAAGACTACTACTATCGCACACGGCTGCATGCGATCTGCGCACCCTATCTTTAGCATAGGGTGCGCAGACCGTGCGCTAGTAGGATTTTAGCGTGCGCTGCGCACTTTTGAAGGTGCGCCAGTGTGCGCCGAACGCACCATGTTGCATTTTGGCGCGCTTGGCACACCTTCAAAAGTGCGCAGCGCACGCTAAAATCCTAGATAGGGTGCGCAGATCGCATGCAGCCGTGTGCAATAGTAGGCGCGATGATCGGAGGGGGCGGGCAGGAAGCCAGCAGGGGGCGGGGCTTAGCGGCGCCGAGCGCTGCGTGGAAAATAAGCTAGTGTGAAACTAGCCTTAGATGTACAAATTCCAGTATTTAGCCTCTCTCTTCCCACTTGCCCTGTAGTGGTTGCAAGCAAGTGGGGTAATAGTTGTGGGGTTCATGTCACCTTTGTTTTGCTGGTGGCATCAAGCCCATGGCTTACTAATGGAGACGCGTCAATAAGACACCTATCCATTACTAATCCTATAGTTGTTACAGGTTAAAGACACAGCCAGAATAAAGTATTTTAATAAAATAAAACAACACAGTATGCCATATTTATTATACACCTAATTCCTGCGACGCCCTCGATCACCTGTAAAAAAAGAAAAAAATAATAAACTCCCTGTTTCGATGTAATCCAATTAATAATGAGTGTCCCACGACAATCTCCTGATGTGACAGCTCTACACGGGAGATCGACGTGGGACAATTGTTATTAAATGGATTACATCGGAACAGGGAGTATACTGTTTGTTTTTTTTGCAGATGATTGAGGGCGTTGAGTATTAGGCCTGTTTCACACTTCCGTTTTTGTGTCCGCCAAACGGATCCGCCTAAGGCCTAAGGCCTGTTTCACACTTCCGTTTTTTCAAATCCGTCAAAATCCGTTGTTTTCCGTAAAAAAACGGATCCGCCATTTTTTGCAGGATCCGTTTTTTTTTGTCCCATAGACTTCCATTACGGTTACCGCGGATCCGTCAAAAAAACGGATCCGTTTTTTTAAAAACGGATCCGTTGGCATCCGTTTCCGTCAAAAAAACGGAAACGGATCCGTTTGGCGGACACAAAAACGGAAGTGTGAAACAGGCCTAAGCTGTTTGTTGAGTATGTACTGTATGTGTATGTTTTTTTTATCATCTATGTGACAGCAGACATAGCCGGATGGGACTAGTAGTCCCATCAAACGATGCCTGCCTACACACACAGCCGCGTACACACCCGCACACAGACACCCGCACACACACTTCCCTCCTCCCTATCTGCAGCGTTTCTCACACCCACATCCGCAGCTAATCCACAAATCACTCAATGGAAGTCAGTGGGTGCAGAAACGCTGCAGATCTGCAAAAAGAATTGACATGCAGCGGAAAATAAAACGCTGCAAATCCGCGCATATTTTTCCGCAGTGTGTGCACAGTAATTCTGGATTTCCATTGATTGACTGTGCACTACACTGCGGATTTGAGGCAATTCCACGCTTCCAAAAACGCTGTGGATCCGCATCAGAATCCGCAACGTGTGCACATAGCCATAATGTGAACGTGGCCTTAGACTTCGGCCTCTTTCTCACACGCTTTTTGTGGTGTTTTTTTTTTACAAGATTTTTTGTAAGCATTTCTTTGTACGCCGCCATAACCTGCTGCTACGGGGGGTAATCTGCGACTATTTAGTTTTTTCCACTCAACAACAAGTTTGTGGGTCTGTGCACACGACTTAGATGATGAGGACCTGGCGGTGGTTTTTCTGTAGCTCCAATTTTGTGGCGTTATATTTTCCATTAACCATATATTACAGAGCAAGCGGAAGTTTCCAGAAGAACGGCGCGGTCACTTAGCTGCTTCATGACTTTCAGAGGCGCCAGAGGTTTAAAGAAGCTGAAAAGCTGATGGGGTGCACAGCCAGAGGTGTCTGAGCACCTTATAGGGGGCCGTTCTCTGTAGTGGGGGGTTTCCGGTACCTACCTGTATAAGATGTGCGCACATACCTTCTAGTGGAATCCGCTTCAGGAAACGCTCCTTTGGGAGTGTATGGAGATGTTTTTAAAGGGGGCATCCATTACTCGGACAACCCCTTCCTAAACTAGATGCTTGGCCCCGATAAGATAATAAAGCCTGTAGTCACCTCCTGTGCCGGCTCTGTCCCTACGGTGACGCACTCGCTGTCCCATGATGCGGTGTTGCAACACGTGATGCCGGCGCCCAATGAGCATTGGCATCACTGTCCCCGCCTTCGTATGAAGAGGAAGCCAGGACTGCAGTCACTTTCTGAATTTCTCTTCGTGCTTAGCTGTCAGTGGACAACCCATTTAGGCTGTGTGCACACGTAGCGATTTTTAAGCGTTTTTGCCGTGATTTTCGGCGTGAAAACGCTTAAAAATCTTGTACAGAACGCCCCCCATGCATTCCTATGGCATTCCGCACATGCTGTGCTAATGCTGCGCTTTTTTCCGCGGCGGAATCGCATCGCGGAAAAAATCGCAGCATGCTCATTCTTTGTGCGGAATCGCAAAGAATTGCCGCGATTCCGCACCCATAGGAATGCATGAGAATCGCTTACTTCCCGCATGTGGCTATGCCCACCATGCGGGAAGTTAAGCGTCTCATGTGCGGTTGGTACCCACGGTGTGGAGGAGAGGAGACTGTCCTCCAGGCCCTGGGTACCATACCCCTGTAAAAAAAAGAATAAAAAATCGGGGTATATTTACCTTCCGGTGTCCCGGGCTGCATTCCCGGGCCTCAGCGTTCCCAGTAATGCCTTGCGGCAAGGCCCTGTAATGACGTAGTCTCGCGTCACTCTAGCGGTCTCGCGAGATTGCTATAGCAACGCGAGACTACGTCATCACAGGTCTCGCAAGGCATTACTGGGAACGCTGAGGCCCGGGAATGCAGCCTGGGACACCGGAAGGTAAATATACCCCGATTTTTTATTTTTTTTTTAGCATCCTATCTTTTACTATTGAGGCCGCATAGGCGGCCTCAATAGTAAAAACCTGGTCACACTTGTCAAGCACTATGTTTGACGAGTGTGACCAACCTGTCAATCACTTTCCAAGCGATGCTTCAAATCGCTTGGAAAGTGCTTGAATAACGCACGTGAAAATCGTGGCAAAATCGCGATCATAATCGCGGTGAAATCGCGCTGAAAAAACCGCGCGATTTCTGGGAAGGAGTCCGGTTTTTAGTGAGCGTTTTAAAACGCTACGTGTGCACATAGCCTTAATGCCTTGATTTTTTTTTTAAGCATTTTATGCAATTTTGCAGCCATTCAATTAGACAGTGCTGGTTCGGAGTGTTTTTCATGTTTTTTCAAAACTTGAAGCAGAACAAAAATGCTTAAAAGACTGAAAATATGAACAGCAAAGTGGGGTTACTATAGCAAAAGTCTTTTTTTTAGTGGATCTTTTTCAGACCAACCCCAAGCTGGGGTATGCCACCGGACCGTTGTTTTGACGGATCCGCTGAAGTCGGAAATTTAAAGGAACCGCAGCCTGGAAAAGGAGAGAGAAGAGAGAGAGATGTGAAACAGGCCTTATCTGGGGCTCCCACTGCCAGGGTCACAACTATGTCAGATCCTGGCTGACTCTTTACATGCCACATGTAAGAGAAAGATCACTGTCTGCCCATCGGCACCCCACCACATAAGTTGCCACGTCAGTCGGAGGAAACAAGTGTCTACATGTCTGCCATATAAATTTGACCACTGTCACTTTATGAGGCAATAACTCTGGAACGCTTCAACGGATCCCACGGATGCGGAGACAGTTTTTTTCGGGACATATTGTACTTCATAATAGTGGTAAAATTTGTTCGCTATAGCTTACGTTTATTTGTGAAAGTATCGGAAATTTGGGGAAAATTTTGAACATTTCATAGTTTAGCAACTTCTTATGCCCTTAAAAGAGTTATTTCACACAAAATAGTTAAAAAAAAAAACATTCCCACATTCCTACTTTATATCAGTACAATGTTTACTTTTTCTCACAAAAATTTTCATTTAGCCCAAAATTTATTTTCACAAGGGTAACAGGTGAAAATCAAATTCAAAATTTATTGTGCAACTTCTCCTGAGTATGCCAATATCCCATTTGTGTGGGGGAAAACTACTATTTGGGCGTAAGGAAGGGAAGGAACTCCATTTGACTTTTGGAGCAAAAAATTGGAAAGAATCAAGAGCGGACGCCGTGTCACATTTGGAGAGCCCCTGAGGTGCCTAAACAGTGGAAACCCCCCATAAGTGACCCCATTTTGGAAACTATACTCCTCAAGGAACTTATCTAGATGCGTGGTGAGCACTTTGAACCACCATGCGCTTCACAGAAGTTTATAACATAGAGCCGTGAAAATAAAAAAATAATTTTTCCCAAAAAAATGGTTTTAGTCCCACATTTTTATTTTCACAAGGGTAACAGGAGAAAATGCACCATACAATTTTTGTGCACTATCTCCTGAGTACGCCACTACTCCATATGTGGGGGAAAACTACTCAGAAGGGAAGAAGCGCCATATTATAGTGCAGATTTTACTGTTCTGGTTTGCGAGGGCCATGATCCACTGGGAGAGCCCCCGAGGTCCCAGAACAGCAGATCTCCTCCATAAGTGACACCATTTTACAGTTTCAATTCTTCACCTGCTGTTGATTTCTTCAGTTGCCTCCCAAATTTCGCAGTAAGGCTTGGTGCATATTTATCCTGTACCCTACGCTGAGAGTTTACACCAGGATTTCCGTGTAAATCCCTGAAATACGTGATTCAGACAGAATTCTTGGTGGAAGATTGTCTATAATGAGGCAGATGGATGCCCTGTAGAAGCTGTCTGGCCTATGATCCAATGGTGCCTGTTTTTTTATGCATGCACCGCTGAACAGAGGCCAGACGGAGTTCAGAGTAATTCAGCTGCCTCATTATAGTAAGTGCCTCCCTCGAAGATTTCATCCAAATTATGTCACTTGGAGATTTAAAGGGAAGCCCCAATATAAGTGATTAGCATAGAGTGGTGGATAAATGGGATCCCAAATGTTAAGTAAAATGTTCTCAATAAAAGCTTCAACTCAATCCAAAAAAAAGTAAGTGCCCACTTAGGTCCATCAGCTGTTAACGGAAATGGAGGGGGCTTCTACATTACTGGTAGTACAAAGCTCTGAAATAGCGAAATGGCTCCTCTTGCCCGAAAAGAAATTCAGCAAATTCAGCGCTCCCAAATCCAAACGCCCCCCCTCCCTTTTGAGCCTTTATTAATAATTTTGTACAGCATGACTAAGGCTATGTGCACACGCTGCAGATTCACCAGCGGATTTTTCCGTGCAGATCCGCAGGTAAAACCGCAGGTAAATTGACCTGCGGTTTTCCCTGCGGATTGGCCAGCGGTTTTCCCCTGCGGTTTGGCAACTGGACAATGGAATAGGTGGCAAACCGCAGCGGAATCCGTAGAAAGAATTGACATGTCAGTTCTGCGGATTTAAAACCGCAGCTTTTCCGCAGTGAAAAAAAACGTATGTGCACTGCGGATTGTAAATCCCATAGACTTACATGGTACTGTACACTGCAGAACTGCTGCGGATCCAGAGGCCATATCCGCTGCGGATCTGCAGCAGAATCCGCAGCGTGTGCACATACCCTAACTGGCGTAAGGATAGAAAGACTGAAAGCTTGAAAATTGCGATTATTTTTTTTCAAAATTTTCACCAAAGTTGCAATATTTTGACAACTAAACGCAAGTCATATCAAACAAATTTTACCACTATCATGAAGTATGTCATGAAAAAAACAATCTCAGAATCAGAGGGATCCGTTTAAGTGTTCCACAGTTATTACCACATAAAATGATGGTGGTCAGATTTCATAGATTTGACTTGGTCATCCACTACTAGGGCAACCCCTTCTTGAACTAAAGCAGTGTTAGCACTCACGGCCCCAGAGCTCTGGTGTGGCGGAATGACACATGATGCCTGGTGGCATATCAGCACTGGCATCACTTTTGCCTTTGCACGGATTGAACATGAAGAGGAAGCCAGGGCTGAAGCTGATCTCTGACTTCCTCTTCATGTTCAATCTGTACAAAGGCGGAGACACGGACGCCAGCGCTGATTGGGCGCCAAGGACCATGTGTCACGACACCATAGGAGAGCCCCAGGATTGCGAGTGCTGACACTTCTGGAACAGCGCCAGCACAGGAGGTGAGTAAAGTTTTATTTATTTAATCGGCGTCAAACATTTAGTTCAAGGAGGAGTTGTCCTAGTAGTGGACAACTATTTAAGGTCAAAATTAGCAACACTCCAGCGTTTTTTTTTTCACTACCGGAGTGGTGCTTTAAGCTCAAGTCCTCTGCCCCCGGTCATACAGTCACCCTCCGGCGTCTACACTGTTTTTCGACTCCGTTCCCGCTGTGCCAACTTGTGAGCTCAACTTCTGAACAGCCAGAAGTCATAAGCAAAGTCACAAGCTCTCAATGCAAGTCTACAAGAGCCTGAACAAGGCTCTCATACTTATATGAAAAATATGTTCTAAAAGCATAAAAAAAAAGCTTCAGGTTCCCAAATTCTTAAAAAAAAAGCCTCTTAAAGCAATACCCTAAAGCTCAGATGAGCATTTGTAAAATATTCATCCATACGTATGTTTTTTACATCTGTATATTATACAAAAATAATCTTTTTTTTTTAACGCCCCCATTGAATCTATTAGGCAAGTTTGATCTGAAAATTGGTCAGAGTTCAGCAGACTGCAATTTTTTTTTTACATGCAGACAATTGGTCTCGGTCTGTGTGTTAGCACGCTCGTGTGAACCACCCCATTGACTGGCATTGGTCTGTCTGCTTTCACATGCCATTAATTTTGGACAATACATTGACGTGAAATACGCTTATCTCAGTGATGGCGAGCCTTTTACACAGTGCCCAAAACCCACTAATTTGTCACAAAATGCCAACAAAGCAATCTAACCTGAATACTGAGGTTTCACTTGAGAAAAAAAAAAAAAAAAAACAAATCCTGCATTAATGTTACCCCCTTCACCACACAGCCCACAAGCAAACAGTTCCATGTGAGTAACATTATCCCTTCTCCATGCAGCCATCCCTCAGCACGCAGCCCTACGCAAGTAACCCTAACACTTCCCCCACGCATATCACCCCATGCGTGTAACATCAGCACCACACACAAAATCACTCCTTTACCCATACGTTCCCATGCATGTACCACCCCCCCATACAAGTAGAGCAGCCTCTTCTCTGCGCAATCCTTCAATTTGCAGCCCCCCCTGTAGGAAGATCCACTATATGTGGTCCCAACACCGCCTGAGATCACGCACGCTTAGTCCAATGTATAAAAAGAACATTGCACCATTATGCAGCACCTTAGTCCTCTCAGAGTGTAATCTTAACACAAGCCTAAATCCTGTTAGGATAAATGTTTTGCCCGCCCATTATGTAGTAATTTCCACCATCCTGGGCCCATTCCAGGTATACAGTGCCTACAAGTAGTATTCAACCCCCTGCAGATTTAGCATGTTTACACATTCGGAATTAACTTGGCATTGTGACATTTGGACTGTAGATCAGCCTGGAAGTGTGAAATGCACTGCAGCAAAAAAGAATGTTATTTCTTTGTTTAATTTTTTTTTAAATTGTGAAAAGTTTATTCAGAGGGTCATTTATTATTCAACCCCTCAAACCACCAGAATTCTGTTTGGTTCCCCTAAAGTATTAAGAAGTATTTCAGGCACAAAGAACAATGAGCTTCACATGTTTGGATTAATTATCTCTTTTTCCAGCCTTTTCTGACTATTTAAGACCCTCCACAAACTTGTGAACAGCCATGCATGGTCAACATGGGAAAGACAAAGGAGCATTCCAAGGCCATCAGAGACAAGATTGTGGAGGGTCACAAGGCTGGCAAGGGGTACAAAACCCTTTCCAAGGAGTTGGGCCTACCTGTCTCCACTGTTGGGAGCATCATCCGGAAGTGGAAGGCTTATGGAACTACTGTTAGCCTTCCACGGCCTGGACCGCCTTTGAAAGTTTCCTCCCGTGCCGAGGCCAGGCTTGTCCGAAGAGTCAAGGCTAACCCAAGGACAACAAGGAAGGAGCTCCGGGAAGATCTCATGGCAGTGGGGACATTGGTTTCAGTCAATACCATAAGTAACGTACTCCACCGCAATGGTCTCCGTTCCAGACGAGCCCGTAAGGTACCTTTACTTTCAAAGCGTCATGTCAAGGCTCGTCTACAGTTTGCTCATGATCACTTGGAGGACTCTGAGACAGACTGGTTCAAGGTTCTCTGGTCTGATGAGACCAAGATCGAGATCTTTGATGCCAACCACACACGTGACGTTTGGAGACTGGATGGCACTGCATACGACCCCAAGAATACCATCCCTACAGTCAAGCATGGTGGTGGCAGCATCATGCTGTGGGGCTGTTTCTCAGCCAAGGGGCCTGGCCATCTGGTCCGCATCCATGGGAAGATGGATAGCACGGCCTACCTGGAGATTTTGGCCAAGAACCTCCGCCCCTCCATCAAGGATCTTAAGATGGGTCGTCATTTCATCTTCCAACAAGACAACGACCCAAAGCACACAGCCAAGAAAACCAAGGCCTGGTTCAAGAGGCAAAAAATCAAGGTGTTGGAGTGGCCTAGTCAGTCTCCTGACCTTAACCCAATTGAAAACTTGTGGAAGGAGCTCAAGATTAAAGTCCACATGAGACACCCAAAGAACCTAGATAACTTGGAGAAGATCTGCATGGAGGAGTGGGCCAAGATAACTCCAGAGACCTGTGCCGGCCTGATTAGGTCTTATAAAAGACGATTATTAGCTGTAATTGCAAACAAGGGTTATTCCACAAAATATTAAACCTAGGGGTTCAATAATAATTGACCCACACTTTTATGTTTAAAATTTATTAAAATTTAACTGAGCAACATAACTTTTTGGTTTGTAAGATTTATGCATCTGTTAAGAAATCCTGCTGTTGTGTGAAGTTTGAAGGCTCTAACTTATTTGCATCTTATCAAACCTGCTAAATCTGCAGGGGGTTGAATACTACTTGTAGGCACTGTATATGTCCCCCATATCCTGGTATATGTGTCCTTCATCCTGGGCCCCTTCCAGGTATATATGTCCCCCATCCTGGTATTTATATTTTCCATCTTTGGCCCCTTCCTAGTATATACAGTGCCTACAAGTAGTATTCAACCCCCTGCAGATTTAGCAGGTTTGATAAGATGCAAATAAGTTAGAGCCTTCAAACTTCACACAAGAGCAGGATTTATTAACAGATGCATAAATCTTACAAACCAAAAAAGTTATGTTGCTCAGTTAAATTTTAATAAATTTTAAACATAAAAGTGTGGGTCAATTATTATTCAACCCCTAGGTTTAATATTTTGTGGAATAACCCTTGTTTGCAGTTACAGCTAATAATCGTCTTTTATAAGACCTGATCAGGCCGGCACAGGTCTCTGGAGTTATCTTGGCCCACTCCTCCATGCAGATCTTCTCCAAGTTATCTAGGTTCTTTGGGTGTCTCATGTGGACTTTAATCTTGAGCTCCTTCCACAAGTTTTCAATTGGGTTAAGGTCAGGAGACTGACTAGGCCACTCCAACACCTTGATTTTTTTCCCTCTTGAACCAGGCCTTGGTTTTCTTGGCTGTGTGCTTTGGGTCGTTGTCTTGTTGGAAGATGAAATGACGACCCATCTTAAGATCCTTGATGGAGGAGCGGAGGTTCTTGGCCAAAATCTCCAGGTAGGCCGTGCTATCCATCTTCCCATGGATGCGGACCAGATGACCAGGCCCCTTGGCTGAGAAACAGCCCCACAGCATGATGCTGCCACCACCATGCTTGACTGTAGGGATGGTATTCTTGGGGTCGTATGCAGTGCCATCCAGTCTCCAAACGTCACGTGTGTGGTTGGCATCAAAGATCTCGATCTTGGTCTCATCAGACCAGAGAACCTTGAACCAGTCTGTCTGAGTCCTCCAAGTGATCATGAGCAAACTGTAGACGAGCCTTGACATGACGCTTTGAAAGTAAAGGTACCTTACGGGCTCGTCTGGAACGGAGACCATTGCGGTGGAGTACGTTACTTATGGTATTGACTGAAACCAATGTCCCCACTGCCATGAGATCTTCCCGGAGCTCCTTCCTTGTTGTCCTTGGGTTAGCCTTGACTCTTCGGACAAGCCTGGCCTCGGCACGGGAGGAAACTTTCAAAGGCTGTCCAGGCCGTGGAAGGCTAACAGTAGTTCCATAAGCCTTCCACTTCCGGATGATGCTGTGGAGACAGGTAGGCCCAACTCCTTGGAAAGGGTTTTGTACCCCTTGACAGCCTTGTGACCCTCCACGATCTTGTCTCTGATGGCCTTGGAATGCTCCTTTGTCTTTCCCATGTTGACCATGCATGGCTGTTCACAAGTTTGTGGAGGGTCTTAAATAGTCAGAAAAGGCTGGAAAAAGAGATAATTAATCCAAACATGTGAAGCTCATTGTTCTTTGTGCCTGAAATACTTCTTAATACTTTAGGGGAACCAAACAGAATTCTGGTGGTTTGAGGGGTTGAATAATAAATGACCCTCTGAATAAACTTTTCACAATTTAAAAAAAAAAATTAAACAAAGAAATAACATTCTTTTTTGCTGCAGTGCATTTCACACTTCCAGGCTGATCTACAGTCCAAATGTCACAATGCCAAGTTAATTCCGAATGTGTAAACCTGCTAAATCTGCAGGGGGTTTAATACTACTTGTAGGCACTGTATGTCCCCCATCCTGGGTTCCTGCCTGCTATATATATGCCCCCCATCCTGAATTCCTTCCAAGTATATATGTCCCCAATCCTGGGCCCCTTCCTGGTTTATATGTCCCCCTCCTGGGTTCTTTCCTGGTATGCATGTCCCTCATCATGTGCTCCTTTCTGGTATATATGTCCCGTTCTGCCACTGTTCTCTAATGCATTTTAAAAAAAACTCACCTTCTCTCGCTCCCACGTCACACAGCGTCCTCATGAGATTGATACCTTGGGAATTTCCTGGTCATGGACCCAAAATATCAATGTTTTGTTAACCAAGCCACTTAGCTATCACTTTTTCCTTGTGACATGGTTCGCCATCATCCTAGATAAAGCTTTGTTGGTCGCCAAATTACTCATGGATTGTTGGGAGAAGTTACTCTTGGAAGAGGTTTAGATATAACTCTATATTCATGCAGTGTTAGGCAAATTTGTGAGTGAGCATACTTCCTTGGATAAAGCTCGACCCCCCCCCACTTGAACGATCTAGCATGCTTTACTGTTGGCATGACGCAGGTCTCATGGTAGTGCTCCACTCTTCTCTTGCAGTCATTCTTCCAGATGCCCCAGTCTGAGGGGAGGGTTTTATCTGAGAATTACTTTGAAGAAGTACAAGGATTGGACTTAAGAGGACTGGTGTAAAGTCAATAAACTATAAACAGTATATAAGGTACACACACCGAAATTGCAGCACCAATATATGACAAAACAATTGAAGCAAAATGTCTAAAATATTTCTATTTGTTCAATATTGAGTATTTGTGCAAAAACACATGGCTTGGCAGGCTATCAATATTTATCTGTGGAATGTTCTGCCACATTGAATGCTCTAGGGTATGCAAGTCATCAAGATGCATTGCTGGCAGCTCCTTTTGCAATTACCATGTAATCTCAGATGTGCTCAAAGAGAGACAAATCTGGAGATCCTGCAGTCATAGTCGCATGTTTAGGCCACGCAGGCTGTTTACAGTAAGACAAGCAACACAAATCCTGGTGTTGTGTTGAAAACAGCTCCTAGGCACATGGCCGTACCACTGGTTTCAAAGCCGCCATGTAACGCCAAGTCAATGTGTACTTAGAATGAAGACTAGAGGTGTCTGGCTACTGCACATTATGCCACCGTATTGCATAATCCCAGAAGGACTGGTCTGACGGTCGCACGTGAAGGCTTTTTCTGGCTATCAGTGCTGAAGATAAACCTACATTGCAGTCTTGGTTTGTACCATAGCAGTGGCATGAGGTCAGTAGAACACCTGTAGCTAGACCTCTGGCTCACGACAATGTTGTGAAAATGCCTCTTGATGTTGTGTGTACACAGTTTGACTCCATAGGCATGTTATACAATTTTCAATTTCACTTGCAGTATTGATTAGAGAAATGTCTGTAGATGTGTTGTTTTTCAACATGGCACCAGTCCGCATGTTACAGGTGCTATTGAGAGCAGGCTGTGGCTGAAACGTGCTATCAGGGTCTGCAGTGTCCCTTGACACATTAGGAATGGCACTGGTCAGTGATCGCACGGGATACTGTCAGCAGTAAAGATGAGCAAAAATGTTCGGGTTCCCTCTTATTATGCATGGAGAGCCTGTGTGTTGGGTTCTCCATGCGTGTGCTGTGACTGTCACACAGCCGTGACACAAGCAGCTGCGGCGCCGATCAGCTGTTCACCTGGCGCGACCCAGGAAGCTGGGTTCCTACAGCTTATTCAGCAAGCGCTATAGCTTACCGAATAAGAAGGAACACAAACATATTCGCTCATCTCTAGTCAGTGAGTCCTGATGATTTGCATGCCCAAGTGCATTGTGTGGCAGAGCATTCCTCAGACAACCATTATGCCAAGGAGTATGTGTATTTTGAAACTGAATAAAATAGAGATGTTTTAAAAAATTTGCTTCACTTGTGATGCATTGTAGTAGTACTAAATCTATAAATACTTTAGGATATTTATGATTTACAGTTATAGCACCACCACTAGAGGACATATTGCTGATCCATAACTAATTAGATTAGATCTGAAAAAGAAATTGCAGATAAAAAGTAGTGCCTAAGAGGATATTGCTTATATTTATGGCACCCCCTAGTGTTTCTTTGATTTCACTCAGTGTGCCCAGACTTGTGAGAGGAAGCCACTTCTAGTATGCAAGTTGTTAGCGCCTAGCCTTCACAGTAGCGGACATCACTCTTCCTACAGAAGGATCGCGGTGCTGGAGACGAGGTCAAGTTTCTGAGAGGGAATTAAAAACAAACCACAACCGAACATCTGGGGGAAATCATAACAAGTATCCAACAGTAACAACTGCACAAAGAGGAATTTCCATTTTATAAAATTATGCTTAACAGCTTAATAAATATTTCTAGATGGCCTGTTTCTGCAAAGTGTTGTACTGATGGCCACAACACTCAGCTACTCATTGCTGTGGACCTAGTACTGATGTCATCTGCCCTGTCCCTCTAAGCAGCAGTGTCAGGCCTGTTCACATTGCATTTCAAGTCTGATGCATATGCTGGAAAATATTCCAGTTTAAATTCAATTGAGGGCTGTTGAGCATCTCATTGTATAGGTCGACAGCGAGATAAAATGGGAATGTTTGGCAGCCAATATCCCACCCTCCTGACCAAATTGTCATCAAGCAAATTCTATGGCTGGCTACAGGTTAGAGGTGTTTTGGCCACGGCGAACTTATCTTCAATATGTGTTTACTTACAGTGAAGATGCGGTGCTCTTCCATTTTCAGGAATAAGGTGGTTTGTCATAAGAGATTTGCACGCAGAGAAATAGAAAATCTGCATTTTAATGTCACATTGAATTGTAATACATTTCAAGTGCAGAAACAGAAAAATAAACTGACAGACATGATAATGAGTACAGGATTATATATATTACAGTTTGCCTTGTTATAATACATCGGCGGCTATGTAATAAAATAAGAATTAAGGGCAGACAAATTTCAAGCCAATTTGAATAGCTGTCATGGGAAGAAAGCATTTATTATATAAATGTAAGCAATGACCAATCTATCGATTCCGGAACGGGAGCGCTCAGCTTTAATTACTGTCTTTACCTTATAGGGGTTAGTTCAATTTAGCAAAATATAAAAAAGGTACAACAGAGCATTCACACAGGTGAAACGCTTCACATAGCAAAGCCACCGTGAAGAGCCTGGTTATAGAGCTGGCACAATGAGTAGTACTGCACCAAGTCTAGATATTCGCACACTAGCCTTACGTCGCTAGCTACCGGTTTTCTCTTATTTTGATATATTGAAGTCATTAATTACAGCACGTATACCAACCCCAAATGTAAACGGAAATGAATCTTATAAGGGAAATGTTGTGCTGTAGCTGAATTATTGGAATTACAGTGATTTAATAGCAGAGGGCCATGCTGACCAGGCGAGTTGGCAGTTCCAAATACTTTTGTAACCATGTTTATTTATATGCACAGACACGAAAATCATCCAGTCATGCAATGTTCACGTTAGGCATTTTGCATCTCTTTGCCAATTTTGTAACTAAGAATCTTGTTCCAGTCAATCTTGGTGCGTGTCACTGGCAGTTGCCGGCGTAAGGCCTTAAAAGTAGTGTCCGACATGGTCTGGTAGTTTTCACTGATTGCAGTCTACAAAAAAAAAAAAAAAAAGTGACACAAATATTAGGATTATTTCAATGTCTGATATGATGTATATATAGATAACATGTGGGGGGAGAGCATAATAAAGTGACCATGCGATATGAGCCCCAACCCATATGATGTTCTGAATGCCACATGGTTATATAAAACTAAATGGTGGCCCGATTCCAACGCATCGGGTATTCTAGAATATATATATGCAGTTTATTTTTGACAAATTAATAATAATGCACCCCCCCCCCCCAATCGTGGTATGCATGGTCCCCTCACCCCCCCCAATCGTGGTATGCATGGTCCCCTCACCCCCCCCCAATCGTGGTATGCATGGTCCCCTCACCCCCCCCCAATCGTGGTATGCATGGTCCCCTCACTCCCCCCCCAATCGTGGTATGCATGGTCCCCTCACTCCCCCCCCAATCGTGGTATGCATGGTCCCCTCACCCCCCCCCTTTCCTGGTATGCATGGTCCCCTCACCCCCCCCTTTCCTGGTATGCATGGTCCCCTCACCCCCCCCTTTCCTGGTATGCATGGTCCCCTCACCCCCCCCTTTCCTGGTATGCATGGTCCCCTCACCCCCCCCTTTCCTGGTATGCATGGTCCCCTCACCCCCCCTTTCCTGGTATGCATGGTCCCCTCACCCCCCCTTTCCTGGTATGCATGGTCCCCTCACTCCCCCTTTCCTGGTATGCATGGTCCCCTCACCCCCCCTTTCCTGGTATGCATGGTCCCCTCACCCCCCCTTTCCTGGTATGCATGGTCCCCTCACCCCCCCTTTCCTGGTATGCATGGTCCCCTCACCCCCCCTTTCCTGGTATGCATGGTCCCCTCACCCCCCTTTCCTGGTATGCATGGTCCCCTCACCCCCCTTTCCTGGTATGCATGGTCCCCTCACCCCCCTTTCCTGATACAATCCTGGTATGCATGGTCCTATTACCCCCCAATCCTGGTATGCATGGTCCCCTCAACCTGGTATGCATGGTCCCCTCACCCCCCTTTCTGTGTAGCTGCGACCAATCAGCATCGCGGCCCTCTGTCCGCAACCAATCAGCAACGCGGCCCTGTAGCCACGACCAATCACTGCCGCGGTCCTGTACAAAAATATTAAAAAAAAAAAAAAAAAAAGTTATTCTCACCTTCTGACGGTCTTCTTTCTCGCTCTCGCGAGAGTTACGTCATCAGCGGTCTAAGCCGCAAAACATTACTGGGAACGTGAGGCCGGGCGTGTGGAAAGACGACAGGAGGCCGTCGGAAGGTGAGAATAACTTTTTTTTTTTAATTTTAATTCTCTTTACAGATTAAGGTCTGCCCCTGCCGGCAGGCGCAGACAAACAGCTGCGCCTGTCGCTGATTGGTTGCGGCCGCAACCAATCAGCGGCCCGCGATTTCGGTTACAGACAGACACGATAAGGCATATATATTATTCTGAAACTCCATGACTGCAGCCCCTCAATAAGTACAATGAAAATGAGTCTACATGCATCGGGCCCAATTCATCAAAGTGTTCACATTAGGATTCGGCTGTAAAAACCTTTGAAAAAAGTCACAACATATTGGCATTATCCCATCATTTTTGTCCAGCTCCAATGACACAAGTGGGGCTGTGGCGTCTAAAATAAACACAGTCTCTGGAGCTTCATCTCAGACTTATTCATCTCAATAAGGGAATGGCCTGATCCAGTAATCATACCTTACCTAAATAGTGACAGACCAATGCTCCTAACAATGTGATGTCTAGAACCAGGACCCTATTAGAATCCAAACGTGATCCTGCAGTTTGGATTCTAACAGGGTCCTGGTTCTAGACGTCACATTGTTATGAGCATTGGTCTGTCGCTATTTAGGCAAGGTATGATTGCCGGATGAGACTATTCCCTTATTGAGATGAATAAGTCTGAGATGAAGCTCCAGAGACTGTTTTTTGTTTTAGGCAAGATTAAATAAAATAATTGAATTTTCAATTCAAGATTTCTCAAATGTTGAAGACATACCTGGTACTCATTTTCAGCATCCTCTATTATTTTAATGAACTCCTTAGCTGTTTGAACTTCATTCTAAATAGAATGGAAAAAAAAAAAATTAAAGACTTAAAAACAAAACAAAAAACCCACATCATTAGCTGGCTGAGGGATAATGAAACGCCCTTACAAACATAACAGGACTTACTTTGCTTGGCAATTAGCCCCATTGTAAATAAATTTAGTGGGTATTGCAAGTACAAATGCAATCAAAATTATTCAATTCCCACGCTGTAGAAATGCAACAGAGCATCTGAGCCATCAGCCTGCTTCACTCTCTCCTCCTCCTCCAGGCATACTGTCGATTCAAAAGCCCTAAACGGTCCAGATTTAGTCAAGAAAACAGAATACTAAAACTTTTCTTCCTCAACAGTTCATACACAACAGTCATGGGTAGCAAAATTAAAGGTGATACAATAATTTACGCAAAGATAATGACAACCCTGCTCGTAAGAGCTTACAATCTACAATGAGGTGGGGGTGACAAAGTACAGGTTCTTCTTTACAATGAAGGTCCAGCCATCTTGAGGAAATGGAGGATAGATAAAGGCTGCATGAGCCAGTCACAAGCCAGTATTTGTAGTGCTTTTGGGTGCGGTGGAGTTTGATGGAGAGTTATATTCAGAGAAGTAATGAATGGGCTATATATATAGTTAGATTAGGGAACGAGATTGGCCGCCCTAAACAGATTTGTTTTAGGGAGCGCCTAAAACTTTTCAAGTTATAGTTAGTCCTAATTTCCTGGAGCAGAGCATTCTAAAAGATTGGTGCAACTCGAGAGAAGTCTTGGAGCCGGGAGTAGGAGGCACAGATTAGTGCAGAGATTAGTCGAAAGTCGCTTGTGGGGCTTAACGAGCGGGTAGGCTGTTAACAAAAATGAGGGAGGTGATGTAGGGGGGTGCCACACTGTGGAGGGCTTTCTGGGTGAGAACAAGCAGTTTAAATTGGATCCTATAATGCATGGGCAGCCAGTGCAATAGCCGGCACAGAGCGGAGGCATCCGAGTACCGATTAGCCAGAGGACCTTGGCTGCTGCATTAACCCCTTTACGATTTCCGCCGTACTAGTACTGCGTAGACCGCTTCCCTCCCTTTGATGTGGGCTCAGGCGCTGGGTCACCGGTGTGTTGGCATGACAACCGAGGTCTCCTGGAGACCTCTATGGTTGTCAGTGCCGGATTGCTACGAGCGTCACAAGTCAGCAATTCTACTACACAGAGGCAATCTGATCATCGCCTCTATGTAGCAGAGGCGATCGAGCTATGGCAGCTTCTAGTCTCCCATGGAGACTATTGAAGAATGCCAAAAGTAAAAAGGTTTTAAAAGATATAAAAAAAAGTTCAAGTCACCCCCCTTTCAGCCCATAAAAAAAAAAAAAATCAAACATACACATTTGGTATCACCGCGTTCAGAATCGCCTGATCAATTAAGAGACAAAAAAAAAAAAATTACCCTGAAAAATTAAAACGCCAAAATTATGTTTTTTTCAGTCGCCACGACATTGCATTAAAATGCAATAGCGGACGATCAACAGATCATATCTGCACAAAAATGGTATAATTAAAAACGTCAGCTCAGCACGCAAAAAATAAGCCCTCACCAGACCCAAGATCACGAAAAATGGAGACGCTATGGGTATCAGAATATGGCGCAATTTTTTTCTCTTTTAGCAAAGTTCGGAATTATTTTTCATCACTTAGATAAAAAAAGAACCTAGACATGTTTGGTGTCTATGAACTCTTAATGACCTGGAGAATCATAATGGCAGGTCAGTTTTAGCATTTAGTGAACCTAGTAAAAACGCCAAACAAAAAACAAGTGTGGGATTGCACTTTTTTGACAATTTTACCACACTTTAAATTTTTGCCCGTTTTCTAGTACACGACATGGTAAAACCAATGGTGTCGTTCAAAAGTACAATGTGTCCTGCAAAAAAACAAGCTCTCACATGGCCATATTGAAGGAAAAAAAAAAAAAGTTATGGCTCTGAGAAGGGGAGCGGAAAACAAACAAAAACGAAAAAGGGAAGGGTCTTGATGGGGTTAAGCATGGACTGGAGAGGGGAAATTTAGTGTGAGCATTAATGTGCAAACTGAAACCTCAGTGCCTGTTGCCACCAAATATTGCTGCAGGTCTTTTGCAGTCACTTTATAGTTTTTGACTAGCTTACCTTCTCAGGAATCTGGTGGCAGCCAGCGGTAGATTCCATGAGGAATCTATATAAATCACCAGAAGGCCGCTGTCTCCGAATCTCATAATGCACCGCGGCAGTGCCACTTGCTGAACACAGTACAGCAGCACAGCCAGAAGTCAGACTCCGCCCACACATCATCACAGGTCCTTCAGCCCAGCTGCCATCAGTGGTAGTGAGGCTTGGAACGCAGACAGGAAGTTTAGGATCCCGTCAGACACCTTCCTCCTAGGTGTGCGGTGTGAGTAGGAGCTGGGCAGGGTGGGCAGCAATGACCTTCCTGTGTTCGTCCAGTAGTGATCTGCAGAGCAGCGCCTGGCAGTCTGTAGTGTATGGGAAACGCTGGGGAGAGAGTGCTGCTTCTCCTACTGCTGGGATGATTACAGCAGGAGAATTGACATCAGCTGGAGGCTGGGCTGCTGGTGCGCTCACCCACAGCACCCACAGCCCTGGAGTCTTACACTGGCATGGATGCCAACGTGCAGATATCAGTATGGAAACCTGCTACACCACTATGAGAAGAGCAGTCAAGGTTCTATGCAGAGGATTCCTGCTTTCCATCCCAGTAAATGATGCTGCAGTTTGACCATCTTATAATATAATCGCCAGCTGGGGCTTCCGGGCGCTGTCCCCGAAACCCATAAGGCACCGCGGCAGTCACAGGCGCAGTCTGTGGCCGTATGCACGGGAATAGCGATGACGTGTATGTCACTCACGCAAGTGACATTTACGTCACCACTATTCCCACGCATGTGCAGTAACAGTCAAAACAGCGCGCTCTACCCGCGCATGCGCGGTAACGACGCGGCTGTTACTGCGCCTGCGTGGGGAATAGCGGTGACGTCTATGTTTCACCGCACTCCCGATGCTATAGCATCGGGCCAATTTCTAGTAGTCTAATATTCCTCAGTAATACAGAAGCTGGTGTCTGGCTATTCATCCTGTCCATCCGCAGCAAGTCATAAAAGCCAAAGATACTTTGCAAAGTACTAAAGACATTTCTAGAATGTAAGCCCACAAGGGCAGGACCCTCTCCTCTCTGTATCAGTCTGACATTGAACAAAATGTATTTTATATTTGTGTCCTTTATGTAACCCCCTTCTCATCTACTGCACCATGGAATCAATGATGTTCTACAAATAAGGTGTTGAATAATTCTGAAACTGCATTATTCAGTAAAACTGGCATTTTGTGTAGAATTTTGCCAAACCACTTGTTATATTAATTATGTTGAGCCATTTAAATCATTTTTTTTATTGGTTATTGCAAACACAGGGAAATTGAGGAGTCAAAGGTTTGGCTTACCGACTCCACAACACTGAAATTTTCCAAACTCCACAGCACGGCCTCACTACTGAGCATGTGCATACAGTGCAGCACAGATTCATCTCAGCTAAAAGCGGAGATCCTTAGATAAGGAACAGAACATTTCATAACTTTCCCAAACTATTATGAAACCAGTTACACTGAACCCAATGTATTATATTATTGAATCCAAGTATAGGAAAGGTCGCACTCGACAGGATAAAATATAGCTCCTTTATTGACACATATTTACATGTCTGGTCAGAGTGGTGTGGCAAGAGTGTTCACAAACTGACAACGGCCGTTTCGCGCTGTTCAAGCGCTTCCACATACTGCAATACTGAATATTGCATTATATACTTAGAGATATATATATATAGATAGATAGATAGATAGATAGATATATATAGATATAGATATATATAGATATATAGATATATAGATATATTTATTTTTTTTTTTGGGGGGGTGAAGGTGGACGGAGGGGGTTTAAGAATATTTATTAAAAAAAAAAAAAAAAAAAACACACAACAACTATATGAATCACCCCTTTTCTTTACAAATAAAAATTAAAAAAAAAATTTAACCTGTACAGTAGATGCAAAATTTTTTTTTTTTTATTCGCTCTACCTCTCCTCAAACATGCAATAAAAAGTTATAGAAACATATGTACTCCAAAAAGCATTAAGTTAAAAATTGGCTGTTACTTTTCAGTACGTGAATGAGCTTTCACAGCTGCAGTAACATTGTGCACTTACCGTCACTGTTAGTGACTCTGCAATATCTTTATGGCTCACTAGCTGAACATTACCGTCTTCATAATAATGGACCTGTATGAAAAAAGCAACTCAAATTTTAGAAATGTATAACTAAAACATATAAAACCTACGGTAAGTTTTAAAAAAAATGTGTTAAAACAAAACAGAAGCAATAAGATAATGTAGTCCTGTTTAAAACCACAGAACGATCAAAAGATCAGTCAAATATGAAACTGTTCTAAGTTTCCTGAATATTAAATATACCAGGACAAAAATATTTTTCATCCCTGATAAGACAAAGTGCCCCTCTAAGGCCATCAGTCCATAAATGTAGTGGCTAGAGATGTGTATATGTGTTGTATCTTGCAAGCCATAAAGTAGAACAGAATGTTTAGTAGAACAGAATGTTTAGTTATGCCAACCAGAGACTTCAGAAAGCATGACACTAATTCCCCCATGCAACACCTCACCCTCGAGAAAAAAGCAATTAGGGTATGTTCCCACGGTCAGAAAACGCTGCGGGTTGGACGCTGCAAAATCACATCTCCACTATGCGTGCTCCGACACCCGCGGCTTACCTCCTGAGACGCACAAGTGGTGAGTCTTTCTAGACCACAGCATGTCTATTTATCTTGCGGAATCACCTGCATTCAAAATCCAGCAGTGCTGCAGCCAATAACGGAGTACCGCAGTTCTGCCCAAGTTGATCGCATGAGTCACTGAGCTCACCGATTGTCTGCAGGGCTACCGTCTCATTTACAGTGCTGCAGCCAGACACTGGGAGTAGCAAAGGAAACTCACTGCTGGACCCAAGTAAAGACCTTTGTTTTTATAATAAAAAAAAACAAAAAAAACCTGTAGCTAAGGGACAGGGTTTTAGAAAACAGGTTTAACCCCTTAACCCCCAAGAGTGGGGGTCACATTCATGACAGGGCCAATTTTTACAATTCTGACCACTGTCCCTTTATGAGGTAATAACTGAAACGCTTCCATGGATCTCGGTGATTCTGACAATGTTTTCTCGTGACATATTGTACTTCATGCTAGTGGTAAAATTTCATTCATATAACTTGGGTTTATTTGTGAAAAAAACGGAAATTTGGCGAAAATGTTGAAAATTTCGCAATTTTCCAACTTTGAATTTTTATGCCCTTAAATCACAGAGATATGGCAAACAAAAAACTTGATAAATAACATTTCACGTATGTTTACTTTACATCAGCACAATTTTGGAACCAAAATTTTTTTTTTTGCTAGGAAGTTATAAGGGTTAAAAGTTGACCAGCGATTTCTCATTTTTGCAACACCATTTTATTTTTATGGACCACATCACATTTGAAGACACTTTGAGGGGTCTATATGATAGAAAAGATTGTGAGCCCTCGCGGGCAGGGTCCTCTCTCATCCTGTACCAGTCGTGACTTGTATTGTTTAAGATTACTGTACTTGTGTTATGTACACCCCTCCTCACATGTAAAGCGCCATGGAAAAAATGGCATAATAATAAATAATAATAAATAATAATACCCAAAAGTGACACCAATCTAAAAACTGCACCCCTTAAGGTGCTCAAAACCACATTCAAGAAGTTTGTTAACCCTTCAGGTGCGTCACAGGAATTTTTTGAATATTTAAAAAAAAAAACAAAAACATTCAACTTTTTTTCCACAAAAAAAATACTTCAGGTTCAATTTTTTTTATTTTACCAAGTGTAAAAGGAGAAATTGGAATGGAAAAGTTATTGTGCAATTTGTCCTGAGTACGCTGATACCTGATATGTGGGGGGAACCACTGTTTCGGCGCATGGCAGAGCTCAGAAGGGAAGGAGCGCAGTTTGACTTTTTCAATGCAAAATTGGCTGGAATTCAGATCGGACGCCATGTCACGTTTGGAGAGCCCCTGATGTACCTAAACAGTGGAAACCTCCCACAAGTGACCCCATTTTGGAAACTAGACCCCCCCAAGGAACTTATCTAGATATGTGGTGAGAACTTTGAACCCACAAGGGCTTCACAGAAGTTTATAACGTACAGCGGTACAATTAAAAAAAATCATATTTTTTCCACAAAAATGATCTTTTCACCCCCAATTTTTATTTTCCCAAGGGTAACAGGACCCTAAAAGTTATTGTGCAATTTGTCCTGAGTACGCCGACACCCCATATGTGGGTGTAAACGACTATTTAGGCGCATGGCAGAGCTCGGAAAGGAAGCAGCGCCATTTGACTTTTTTTGGCTGGAATTGAGATTGGACACCATGTCGCGATTGGAAAACCCCTGATGTACCAAGACAGTGGAAACCCCCCACAAATGACACCATTTTGGAAACTAGACCCCCCAAGGAACTTATTTAGATGTGTGGTGAGAACTTTGAACCCCCAAGGGCTTCACAGAAGTTTATAACGCCCGGGCATGAAAATAAAAAAATCGTATTTTTTTCCACAAACATGATCATTTAGTCCCCAATTTTTTTATTTTCCCAAGGGTAACAGGACAAATTGGACAACAACTTTTGGGGTCCAATTTCTCCTGAGTACGCTGATACCTCATATGTGGGAGAAAACTACTATATGGGCACACGTCGGGGCTCGAAAGGGAAGTAGTGACGTTTTGGAATGCAGACTTTGATGGAATGGTCTGCGGGTGTCATGTGCGTTTGGAGAGCCCCTGATGTACCTAAACTATTGAAACTCCCCACAAGTGACCCCATTTTGGAAACTAGACCCCCCACGGAACTTATCTAGATGTGTGGTGAGCACTTTGAACCCCCAAGTGCTTCACAGAAGTTTATAATGCCCGGGCGTGAAAATAAAAAAAATCATTTTTTTCCACAAAAATGATATTTTTGCCCCCAATTTTTATTTTCCTAAGGGTAACAGGAGAAACTGGACCCCAAAAGTTGTTTTGCAATTTGTCCTGAGTAGGCGGATACCCTATATGTGGGGGTAAAACACTGTTTGGGCACATGGCAGAGCTTGGAAGGGAAGGAGCACCATTTGACTTTTCAATGCAGAATTGGCTGGAATTGAGATCAGACGCCATGTTGCACTTGGAGAGCACCTGATGTGCCCAAACAGTGGAAACCCCCAATTATAACTCTAACCCTAGCCCCAAACCCTAGCCCCAACCCTGCCCTAACCCTATTTTATTAATAATTTTTATTTTTCCCTAACTAAGGGGGTGATAACAGGGGGGGTTGATTTACTATTTATGGCGGTTTTTATTTTTGGCAGCGGTCACACGCTAAAAGACGCTTTTTATTGTAAAAATAGTTTTTGCATCACCACATATTGAGAGCTATAAATTTTTCCATATTTTGACCCACCGAGTCATGTGAGGTCTTATTTTTTGTGGGACGAGTTGACGTTTTTATTGGTATCATTTTCGGGCACGTGACATCTTTTGATTGCTTTTTATTCCGATTTTTGGGACGTAGAAATGAACAAAAAACAGCGTTTCATGAACTTCTTTTGGGGGGTGCGTTTACACCGTTCCGCGTGCGGTAAAACTGATAAAGCGCTTTTATGCTTCGGGTCAGTACAGTTACAGCGATACCTCATTTAGGTTTTGGCGCTTTTATGCAATGAAAACAATTTTATATAAAAAATTATTTTTGTATCGCTTTATTCTGCGAGCTATAACTATTTTTTGCTGATGATGCTGTATGGCGGCTCGTTTTTTGCGGGACAAGATGACGTTTTCAGCGGTACCATGGATATTTATATGCGTCTTTTTGATTGCGTGTTATTGCACTTTTTGTTCGGCGTTATGATAAATTATTTGCTTCGTTTTTTTATTTATTTTTTAAGGGGTTAACTAATGGTACAGTTTTATAGGGCGGGTGGTTACGGACACTGCGATACCAAATGTGTACTTTTGTTTTGTTTTTTATTTCCAAAAAATGAATTAGGGAATTTTTTTTTTTATTAAATTTAGCGATTTTTAAAAAAATTATTTTTACACTTTTTTTTTCACAGGCACTGCACAAGGCTTCCTCGTCTACGCTTTGCAGGCATGAGGAAGCCAGCTCCCTGCAGGCCCCCGTCACCATCTTGGATTCGGGGACCTGTAGAGATGGAGCCCCCCGCAGCAGCGCTGCACATTGCCCTGCTGTGGGGGGCTCAGGGAAGCACGGATGGAGCCCCCTCCCTGCCGATGCTTCCCTTTAACCCCCGGTACACCGATATCGTGTTTGATCGCGGTGTGCAAGGGGGTTAACGTGTCGGGGGCGGTCCGTGACCGCCCCTGACACATTGTGCCGGATGTCAGCTGTGATAATCAGCTGACACCCGGCCGCGAACAGTGGCGCTCACCACGTGGGAGCCGCTGATCGCTGTGACGTACTATCCCATCCCTGGGAATTAAGTCCCAGGGCACATGGAAGGGATAGTACGTCACATGACAGAAAGGGGTTAGTCACTTAGTGACGAGCCAATTTTGACCTTAATGACCAGGACAAATTTTAGTTATATGACCAGAGTCACTTTATTTAGCAACAACTCTGGAACGCTTCAATGAATCCCAGTGATTCAGAGATTGTTTTTTCGCGACATATATTTCTCATTTTGTCAACAAATTTACAAAACCTGAATTTTAGGGACCTATTCAGATTTAAATGGACTTTGAGGAACAATACATTGGAAACTCTCCACAAGTGATACTATCTTAAACACTTCAAAAGTGCTGTCAGGATTTTTATTTTTTCTAACCTTTCACGTGCTACACAAGAATTAATGCAAAGTGTAATGAAAACACTTTTTTTTACCTCTAAAATCTTGCATTTAGCCCCAATTTTTCCCCTTTGCAAGATGTAAAAAGTGGATCCCACAGTTTGTTACCCATTTTCTTCTGAGCGCAGCGATACCCCACATGTAGTCAAAAAGTTCTGTTGGGAGAATCATCAGGGTTCAGAACGGAAGAAGCAATATTTGAATTTTGGAACCATGTCACATTTGCAGGGTCCCTAAGGTGCCTAAACAGCAGAAAATCCCAACAACTCACCCAGTTTTGGAAACTACACCCCTCAAGGATTTTGAACCCAAAAGGTACTACACAAAATTTGACATTAGGCTGTCATATCGAATATGTCATCATATAGTCATTTTTTTTTTTTTTACTCTTGAAAAAACCCCAACCCTAAAAAAAAAAAAAAACTAAACAAAACTAACTAAAGGGATGAGTTATTAATTATTGGGCTTTTCATCACTGTGACAGATCCTATCACAGTGATCAAAAGTAAGGAACTAATAAGAAAAAATCCCTGCTGTCGCAGGCTGACAAAGTGTCGGGATGGAGCAGGTGAACCAGTGATGGAGATAAAAGAGGTGGCTTTGGTGGGGGGCATCATTTTTACATAACTGCTGTTATTCTTTGAAAATCCAGACCTGACATTGTTCTCCAGGGTTTTGGCTACCTGTGGTTTAGCCACCGGCTACCACCCAGAGATTTTTGAACTGTGGGTGGCTCTATTAACTTGCTTTAAAAATGGTTGCTTTAAAAATGGCTATGAGGGAATAAGACCCCTTAGCAGCAGCCGTTTCCTGATGCGTATTGGCGGTTGTTCAGGGGTTAAATACTTGGAACAGAACGTTTAAAGTAGATACCAAAACGTGTGTTTTAACTCCAAGGCATCGTTCACACAAACCTATTTTTTGTAGATTTAAAAGCCACTCTAGATATAATGCTATATTTTTTCAGAAAATCTTACTTATTTTTAGAAAATGTTGTATATTTAAGGTTGTGCTTTCCAAAGACTTCTGGCTACAAAAATTGTCTTACATTTTTTCTGTGCTGTGTAAAGTGACATTTTCACAATTTCTCAGATACCTACTTTAACAAGATAGAGACATGAGAGTGTAATGTATTTTATACCTCAGATTTTGTTGTCTGTCTTTATGTGCAACATCTATTGGCAGCAAAAATCATACCTGAATTTTCAGACTGCCAACCACCCTGGTAGTGGATTGTGTTATTGTAAACTTCCATTCTGACCTCCAGCGTCCATTCCTGTAAAAGAAATTAAGATCACAGTATGTGCTGTACATTGCAAACCCTATAAAATGTAGCTCAGAGCGAAATGGATTCACCTTATTGTATATCTGCTTAAACTTCATACACTAGCACGCAGCTCCCTCCTCTAGCCGAATCCACAATATACAGTGAATATGCCATATTGAGGCTAAATAACTTCCAGCATCATTTACATTTGTGTAATGGTGTCAGTAATTTACTTCCGTATTTGTAAGCCAATACCAGGATGGTAAGCTATGACAAACCATTATGGAAAGATTTGCCTGCGCGCTAGGTTTTGGACCCAGTCCAGTTTTATCAGTTATAAAATACAGACTCAAAATATGCAACAAGCACAAACCGACTGTAAAACGCCCCACCAAAGAGTTGCGGTATACTAAGGCTATGTTCACACTTTTTTTTTTTAAATGCAAATTAAATGCCTTTTACAGTACCAGCAAACGCTATGAGATTTCAGAAATGTCATGCACAAGCTAGTTTTTTCATGACACAAATGGAAAACTGCAGTATGTCACTTCTGTCAGTTTTTTTTGGAGCTACTTTCAGTGCTTTTTGCGTTTTTTCAACCACAGAAAGCAATAAGTGCAAAAAAAAAAAAAAAAAAAAAAAGCTATCGGTTGGCAGAGTTTTAGTTTAGAATAGTCTTTTTTGTCAGACATAAAACTTTTTCCCGTAAATAAGTGATCAAGTTGCCCGGTCTCTCAAAAAAAATGTTATGGTTTCCCATACGTCCTGTATTTGTGGCCTAACACCTTGCATTATTATTACTTGCAAGCTGAAAGCAAAGCAGATCTGTGAGATCCAGAAAAATGGAAAAACAAAAAAAAAATGCAAGTAAAGCAAAAAAAAAAAAAACAAAAAAAAAAAACTACACCCCACAGTAAAGCCGGTAGCTCAGTGGTTAGCACTGCTGCTTTGCAGCACTGGGGTCTTTGGTTCAAATCCCACCAAGGACAACATCTGCAAAGAGTTAGTGTGGATTTCCTCCGGGTACTCTGGTTTCTTACCCCACGATGATAATGTCTGTAAAGCACTGTAGAATTGCGCTATATAAGAAATGCATAATAAAAACTGCTAAGATGATCAGGTTTTGGCTACAGGGAAAAAAAAAAAAACAAAAAATACAAACCGCAAAAAAGCAAAGTGTGCACATAGCCGAACAGACTTCATGCTCACAGCCGATTCACAGATCATAAGAGTGTCTAAGGCTGTGTGCACACGATGCAGATTTGCAGCGGTTCCGCAGCGGATTTTACCGCGCAGAAACGTTGCATTTCTGCATTGTGATGTACAGTAGCCTTAAAATCAATGAAAAAAAAAAAAAACCCGCTGTGCAGACGCTGCGGATTTTTCCGCACGGTTTTCCTGCGGTACAAAATCCGCAGCATGTTACTTTTGTGCAGTTTTCCATCTCCCCTGTCACCAAATCCGCAGGAGGAAAACCGCACAAAAAACCGCATGAAAACCGCATGAAAAATGGAAGAAATCCGCAGGAAAATTGGAGGTCATTTGACCTGCGGATTTCTTCCATTCTGCGCGGAAAAATCCGCAGGGCCAAAAAGTCCATCTGCACTCAGCCTTAGGGTTTATTCACACACAGTGTTTTAGCTGCAAAAAAACGCAGTGCTTTACTGTACCAGCAAAGTGAATGAGATTTTTGACAACTCGTACACATGCTGTTTTCTTCCTTGCACATTTGAAGCAGTTTAAAATCTGCACCATGTCAATTTTTTCAGCCTTTCACCTATTCAAATGAATAAGGGAAAAAAGCAACACAACGCATGCAAAAACGTGTGTATTTTGCTCAAATTTTGCGCCAACACAAGCATTTGCAGCAGATTTCGCTGCTGAAAGTACTGGATATGTGCACATGCCTTTACAGAGCTGCATGAAATGTCAGCTCAGTGGCTAAAATGTAACAATAAATTTACATGCTTAAGAAGGCTGTACTGACCAGGGCAGGAGGAGACCCTGCTGTACCTACATATTAGTAAGTGCCACAAAATCTTCAAGAATGACAGCACAATTACTCACCAGAAGTTCTTAGCTTGAAACTGATGACTCTCAATGCATACAATTATTGTTTGCTGTCCATCTATTGTTTTGCCATACACCTGAAAACATTAATTTTTTATGGCTCAAACTTGGCAAATCATTGCTAGAACAAATACTTAAAGGGAACTTGTCTGCTGATTCACACTGCTTAACCCCTTCATGACCGGAGGTATTTTCATTTTGTGGTTTCATTTTTTGCTCCCCTTCTCAGAGCCATAACTTTTTTATTTTTCGGTCAATATGGCCGTGTGAGGGCTTGTTTTTGCGGGACTTGTACTTTTGAACGAGACCATTGGTTTTAACATAGTGTACTGGAAAACGGGAAAGAAATTCCAAGTGCGGTGAAATTGCAAAAAAAAAAAAAAATGCAATCCCACAGTTTTTACCATATTCACCAAATGCTAAAACTGACCTGCCATTTCCGAGACCTGTAGCGTCTCCATTTTTCGTGATTTGGGGTTGTGTGAGGGCTTATTTTTTGCGTGCTGAGGTGACTTATTTTAGATACCATTGTGGTGTAGGTATGATCTTTTGATCGCCCGTTATTGCAATGTAGTGGTGACCAAAAAAAAAAAATGTAATTCTGGGGCTTCGAATTTGTTTCTCACTACACCATATACAGATCGGGTAAACTCTTTTTTTATATTGATAGATCAGGCAATTCTGAACGCGGCGATACCAGATATGTGTATGTGGTTTTTTTATCGTTTTATTTTGCATGGGGTGAAAAGGGGGGGTTATTTGAACTTTATGTTTTACTATTTTGAAAATTTATTTATTTATTTTTTTACTTTTTTCATGCTTCAACAGTCTCTATGGGAAACTAGAAGCTGCAGTTGTCCAATCTGATACATACAGGAGATGATCAGATTGCCTGTATGTAGCACAAATGCAGCACTCAAAGCAATTTGGCTATGACAACCATAGGGGTCTCCAGCAGATCTCTGGTTGTCATGCCAACATATCGGTGACCCACCATCACATGATGGGGTCACCGATGGGCAGGATTTCTGGCGCGCTTACTGGAAGCGCGAGTTAAATGCCGCTGTCAGAGAGCGACAATAGCATTTAACAGGATAACAGTTGTGGATGGATCGCGACTCCACCCGCAGCTGTTAGAAAGGGAGGGATTCCGACGTGGGTGTACTATTATGCCCAACATCGAAAAGGGGTTAAACCATGGGCAGCATGAATCAGAGCCTGGCTGCAGGTATGTAAATAGGTACATTTTGCTCTGATACGCTGTGGCATTTCAGAGAAAGCATCATTTAACAAACCAGTTGTGGATTGTAGGGAGAGATGAGACTAGCCCAGGGCCCCCACTCATACTTCTCCTTGCTCTGCTCTAGTCAATAGTCAAGTTCAAGTCTTGCGTTTACACAGACTTGTCTATGAACTAGAGTGCGGTGGGGAGAAGCCAGCCAGGGTAAGCATCAGATTAGGCAGATCTCTGCCTATACTTCCCAACAACTTAGGGAGAGGAGTCCTAGAAATAGACTTACAGTACAAACTCCATTTGTATAATGATCTTTCACATAGGATCTCACTGCAGCGTCAACCACATTTCTCCAAGACTCTATGGCATTTTCTCCTTCATAGGGCCTTGGGTCGCTTGCCTCCTTTCTCAAGTGATCAAATTTGAATGAAATCTTGTTTTTAGGATCCAGGAATCTTCCATTGCCAAGATCTCCATGCTCTGTTATTAATACCTGAATTAAGATTCAAATATTAAAATAGAAGTGATGGCTTTATGACAACAAACAGAGCAGCACAGGGGTGAATGGAAACAGAGGAAAGTTATCAAACCAGTAGCTGAACCTTAGAAAGTTACAGCTTTTGGGATATGACAAGTGATGGCGATGATATAAAAACTGTTTTTCTGAATTTTACCTAGTTGTAGCAAGTATTCCCTAGCAAGACCATAAGAAAAATCCCAGAAATTAAAGGGGGTTTTACACTAAGCGATATCGCTAGCAATATCGCTATAACGTCACCGGTTTTGTGACGTTATAGCAATATTGCTAGCGATATCGCTATGTGTGATACTTACCAACTACCGACTCCCCCGCTGTCCATCGCTGATTGCGCGAGATTGGGCGGCTCCATTTCTCGTCGTCAGCTTCCTGCTGGGGCTTCCTGCTGTGACGACGAGCGACGCGTGGAGGCGGGCGGGAGGACGCCAGGATCGCTGTATGTGAAAGGTAAGTATCGTCCGCTGCGTCGCTGCTGAATCGCTGTGAGGTCTTTCTGTGTGAAAGCTCACTAGCGATCATTTAGCGATGCACCAGCGATCCTGACCGGGTCGGATCACTCGTCGGATCGCTGGTGCATTGCTAAATGTAAAAGGGCCTTAAGTCCAGGTTGTGGCTATGAAACTAGTGGATACGAATGTCAATCCTAAACTTGTCTGCACACCATAATCATGTTCCATTACCAAATGCAAGCCTTTCCCTTTTACCTTGTACATTTACATTTGTTAGAACATTGTTAATTGCATATATCCTTTACAGCAGGGGTGCACAACCCACTCTGCTTCTAGTTGTGGCCCATGCAGTGCAGACCAGATACAGCTGATCAGTGTATCTGCAGAAAACCGGTGCTCCAGAACCAATCAGCACTTTCCTTCACCGCAGGGGAGATTGTTCAGTGGCAGACAGGAGCTTGCATTGGTTACCGAGAGGCTCCTATCACACAGTCACATCCCTGCACTGTGATAAGAGCTTCCGTGTGGAGGAACTGGTTAATGGCTCGAGTCTGTGAGCCTTGTTTTGGCGTGCCCGAACACAAGAAAATGCAACATGTTGCGTTCGGTGGGCACTTCAAAACTACGCACGCGGACGCATCCACATACAACGCATGTTCCTGCATACAATGTTAAAGATAGGTACGCAGGACGCATGCAGAAGTGGGTGGAGTTTAAGGAAAGAAGTCCACAGCACCACGCTGCAGACTCAAACGCTAATGTGAACCCAGCCTTAAGGCCCCGTCACACTAAGCGACTTACCAGCGATCCCGACAACAATATCAACATGTCAGGATTGCTGGTGAATCGCTATGTGATCGCTGGTGAGCTGTCAAACAGACAGCTTCACCAGGGATTAGCACAGCGATGATACATGTCAAAAATAGAATTAAAATAAAAAATATTGTTATTCTCACCTTCCGACGTCCCGCGCAGCACTCCCGCCTCTCTCAATGCTCCGGTCCCAGTAATCCTTTGCAAGAATAACCGTGATGACGTCCGTTCTCGCTGGATCGCGAAGTCTCGCGGTCATTCTTGCAAAGTATTACTGGGACCGGAGCGTGGAGAGAGGCGGGAATGCTGCGCGGGACGTTGGAAGGTGAGAATAGTAAATTTTTTCATTATTTTATCGCTGATCGCTGGTCTCCCGCCTGTCACACACAGCGATGCGTGCTGGCCAGCGGGAGATCAGCGACAAAAGAAATGTCCAGAGGTTTCCAAGTGCGATCAGCGATACCGGCAGGGGGGCCGGTCGCTGATCGCTGTCACACATAGCCATCTCGCTGGTGAGATCGCTGTTGTGTCACAAAACTTGTGACTCAGCAGCGATCTCGCTAGCGAGATCGCTATGTGTGACGGGGCCTTTAGTCTCCACTGCAGGAATGCTCCTCTGCCACTGTAGAGGGGGGAGGGATGTTCCTCCTTTATTTGTATGCAGTCTTGGGCACAATGGAAGTTGTTTATTTTGTGAGATGTGTGTGCTGACATGAACAGCAGCTGGGGAAAAATAACCAATTTAAAAGAGTATATGAGAATTTCATTATTTAGCCACCGCTTGAGCACCAATGCCATATTAGTATGACACGAAGTGGCTTAAGTTTTATTGTGGTCCCTTAAAGTATAAAAGATGAAAAATGTGTCCCCCGGCACTACAAAAAAAAAAAAAAAAAAATTGTGCACCCCCTGACTAGTATGCAAAAAAGTCCAATGATGATAAACGTGACAATATTAACCTCAAACAGGGAAACAGTTGCCACATACCTGATCTTCATAGCCTTCAATTTTTACCGGGGTGAACTGATCCAAGTTGTATTGTGCAAAGGCACTAGGGTTATAAAAATGTTACAAATCAACTTGCAGAATTTAAAAGTTTCATCATTATATTTCAGTAAATATTCCTTAACCAGAACCATTTGTACTGCAATTCTTGTACAATGCAGCCACTAACTTTAACCCCTTCATGACCGGAGCTTTTGTTGCTTTTTGCTCCGCTTATTCCCAGAGCCATAACCTTTTTATTTTTCAGTCAATATGGCCATGTGAGAGCTAGTTTATTGCGGGACGAGTTGTACTTTTTAACAACACCATTGGTTTTAAAGGGAACCTTTCATCTCATTTTTCTGCAATAAGATGCAGCCGCTGCTTTTCGGGGCTTATCTACAGCATTCTAGCATTATAGATACCGTATTTTTCAGACTATAAGACGCACCCCAAATTTTGGGGTGGAAAATAGGGGGGGGGGGGGGGGGAAATGTGTCAAATGGGGGTCCGTCTTACAGTCCGAATTCAGCTATCAGCGAAGGGATCAGCACAGGTAGAGGAGTGGTCACGGGTCGTTCGGTGGTCCATGCTGGTGCTCTGTGTTGCAGGGGTGCTCCGTGGGGTGGCTGTGCTCTGGTCACAATATACTTACAAATCTTGTTGCGGCGGTCCCGTGGCGGTGGTCCCAATGCAGCCTCCCTGTGCTGAGGTGGTGTCGGGGCTCTGTAGTGTGGCTGCAGCGGGGGCTCTGTGCTGCGTGGGGGGCTCCGCCGGCATTTCATTAAAGCCTGAAAGCCCCCCGCAGCTCCGTTGCTGCGACGCGGAGGCCTCCGGACAGATGGCCGCTGCTCAGTTTCAGATCTCAATCTCGTTGCAGAGATTTGAATTTGAGTATGCGCCGCTCCCGGCGGCAATCTTTCTGAAGACCACCGCGTTGCAGCAACGGAGCTTCGGGGGGCTTTAACAAAATGCCGGCAGAGCCCCCCATGCAGCACAGAGCCCCGCTGCAGCCACACAGAGCCCTGACACCACCGCACCACAGAGCACAGGGAGGCTGCATTGGGACTGCCGCCACATGATTTGTAAGTATACTGCAAAAAATTTTTGGGGAAAAAAGTGCGTCTTATGGTCCGAAAAATATGGTAAGCCCCCAATGTAACCTAAAAGAGAAGAACAACAAGTTATATTATACTCACCAGGGGGTGCTCCGGCCTGATGGGCGTCGCAGGTCTGACGCCTCCCATCTTCATGCGATGGCGTCATCTTCCTTGCTTCGTGACGCACTCCTGCACAGGCGTACTGATCTGCCCTGTTGAGGGCAGAGCCAAGTACTGCAGCCGCTGGGTCTCTCTGACCTTTCCCAGTGCCTGCGCACTGCAGTACTTTGCTCTGCCCTCAAAAGGGCAGATCAGTACGCCGCGGCAAGAAGCAAGGAAGAAAACACCATCGTATGAAGAGGAACAGGACCGCCCCCAAGTGAGTATAATATAACTTGTTTTTCTTCTCTTTCAAGTTAGGGTACCGTTACACTTAGCGACGCACCAGCGACCCCGACAACGATACGACCTGGTAAGGATCGCTGGTGCGTTGCTAAATGGTTGCTAGTAAGCTGCCAAACAGGCAGATCTCTTTAACGATGCAGCAATGATACAGCCATCCATATAATGACCTCGGCGGTCGTTAGGACCTTGTCACACAGCCACTATTCTGACGACTCACGCCTGCGTCCATGATTTCTGAGTCGCTAACGAGGTCGCCTGTCGGCGTCAAACAGCGATGCGCGCTGGCCAGCGGGACACCAGCAATAAAAAAATAATAGCCCAGGACATTCGAGCACGATCAGCGATATTCAGCGGGTGCCCGGTCGCTGCTAAGTGTCACATGTAACGAGATCGCTGGCGAGGTCGCTGTTGCATCACAAAATCGGTGACGCTTCAGCGATCTCACTATGTGAGACGGGGTCTTTAGATCAGGGGCTTACCTACAGCATTCTAGAATGCTGTAGATAAGTCCCGAAAGGCAGTGGCCGCAGCTTATTGCAGAAAAACGAGGTGGCAGGTTCCCTTTAACCCCCAAGGGTGGTTTGCAAGTTCATGACCGGGCCAATTTTTACAATTCTGACCACTGTCCCTTTATGAGGTAATAACTCTGGAACGCTTCCATGGATCCTCGTGATTCTGACACTGTTTTCTCGAGACATATTGTACTTCATGTTAGTGGTAAAATTTCATTCAAATAACTTGCATTTATTTGTGAAAAATGGAAATTTGGCGAAATTTTTGAAGATTTCGCAATTTTCCAATTTTGAATTTTTATGCCCTTAAATCACAGATACGGCACACAAAACTTAATAAGTAACATTTCCCATATGTTTACTTTACATCAGCACAATTTTGGAACAAAATTTTTTTTTTGTTAGGAAGCTATAAGGGTTAAAAGTTGACCAGCGATTTCTCATTTTTGCAACACCATTTTATTTTTACGGACCACATCACATTTGAAGCCAGTTTGAGGGGGTCTATATGAAAATACCCAAAATTGACACCATTCTAAAAACTACACCCCTTAAGGTGCTCAAAACCACATTCAAGAAGTTTAATTTACCCTTCAGGTGCTTCACAGGAATTTTTTGAATAAAAAAAAAAAAAAAAAAAAAAAAAATACTTCAGGTTCAATATTTTTGATTTTACCAAGGGTAAAAGGAGAAATTGGAATGGAAAAGTTATTGTGCAATTTGTCCTGAGTACGCTGATACCTGATATGAGGGGGGGAACCACTGTTTCGGCGCATAGCAGAGCTCAGAAGGGAAGGAGCGCCATCTGACTTTCAATGCAAAATTGGCTGGAATTCAGATCGGACGCCATGTCACGTTTGGAGAGCCCCTGATGTACCTAAACAGTGGAAACCCCCCACATGTGACCCCATTTTGGAAACTAGATCCCCCAAGGAACTTATCTAGATATGTGGTGAGAACTTTGAACACACTAGGGCTTCACAGAAGTTTATAATGTACAACCGCACAATTAAAAAAATCATTTTTTCCACAAAAATTATCTTTTCACCCTCAATTCTTATTTTTCCAAGGCTAACAGGACCCTAAAAGTTACTGTGCAATTTGTCTCAAGTACGCTGATACCCCATATGTGGGTGTAGACGACTATTTGGGCGCATGGCAGAGCTCGGAAGGGAAGCAGCACCATTTGACGTTTTTGGCTGGAATTGAGATTGGACACCATGTCACGTTTGGAAAGCCCCTGATGTACCAAAACAGTGGAAACCCTCCACAAATGACACCATTTTGGAAACTAGACCCCTAAGGAACTTATCTAGATGTGTGGTGAGCACTTTGAACCCCCAAGGGCTTCACAGAAGTTTATAATGCCTGGGCATGAAAATAAAATAAAAAAAAAAAAAAAAAAAAAAAAAAAAAAAAAAAAATCGTATTTTTTCCACAAACATGATCTTTTAGTCCCCAATATTTTTATTTTCCCAAGGGTACCAGGAGAAATTGGACCCCAAAAGTTGTTGTCCAATTTGTCCCGAGTCCGCCGATACCCCATATGTGGGAGAAAACTACTGTATGGGCACACGGCGGGGCTCGGAAGGGAAGTAGTGACGTTTTGGAATGCAGACTTTGATGGAATGGTCTGCGGGTGTCATGTTGCCTTTGGAAAGCCCCTGATGTACCAAAACAGTGGAAACCCCCCCCCACAAATGACACCATTTTGGAAATTAGACCCCCTAAGGAACTTATCTAGATGTGTGGTGAGCACTTTGAACCCCCAAGGGCTTCACAGAAGTTTATAATGCCCGGGACTGAAAAAAAAAAAAAATCTTTTCCACAAAAATCATTTTTGCCCCCAATTTTTTATTTTCCTAAGAGTAACAGGAGAAATTGGACCCCAAAAGTTGTTTTGTAATTTTTCCTTAGTAGGCTGATACCCCATATGTGGGGGTAAAACACTGTTTGGGCGCATGGCAGAGCTTGGAAGGGAAGGAGCACCATTTGACTTTTTCAACGCAGAATAGGCTGGAATTGAGATCAGACGCCATGTTGCGTTTGGAGAGCACCTGATGTGCCCAAACAGTGGAAACCCCAATTCTAACTCCAGCCCTAGCCCTAACCCTAGCGGGAAAATGGAAATAAAATTTAATTTTATTATTTCTCCCTAACTAAGAGGGTGATAACGGGGGGTTTGATTTACTATTTATGGCGGTTTTATGTTTGGCAGCTGTCATACGCTAAAAGACGCTTTTTATTGTAAAAATAGTTTCTGCATCACCACATATCGAGAGCTATAATTTTCCCATATTTTGACCCACCGAGTCATGTGAGGTCTTTTTTGCGGGACGAGTTGACTTTTTTTGGTATTTGGTGGTATGATAAAAAACGAAGCAAAAAAGGATTTATTTTTTTAAGGGGTTCGCTAAAGGGGTTAACTAATGGGACAGTTTTATAGGGTGGGTCATTACGGACGCGGCGATACCAAATGTGTACTTTGTTTTTTATTTTTATTTCCAAGAAATGAATTTCAGGGAATTTTTTTTTTTTTTTTTAATTTAGCGATTTTTTTAAAATTATTTTTACACTTTTTTTTTTTTAAACTTTATTACATTGTCCCAGGGGGGACATCACTGTCCTGTGACAGATCGCTGATCTGTCACATCACAGATTGCTGTGACAGATCAGCAATCTGTCACAGGCATTGAAGCAGACTTCCTCATGCCTGCACTTTGCAGGCACTGAGGAAGCCAGCTCCCTGCAGGCCCGCGAAGGTCCCCGTTGCCAACTTGGATCCGGGGACCTGCAGGGAAGAAGACCCCCGCAGCAGCGCTGCACATTGCGCTGCTGTGGGGGGCTCAGGGAAGCATGGAGGGAGCCCCCTCCTTGCTGATGCTTCCCTTTAACCCCCGGTACACCGCGATCGTGTTTGATCGCGGTGTACAAGTGACTGCCCCTGACACAGTGCTGGGTGTCAGCTGTGATAATCAGCTGACACCCGGCCGCGATCGCTGTGACGTACTATCCCGTCCCTGGGAATTAAGTTCCAGGGCACATGGATGTGATAGTATGTCACATGGCAGAAAGGGGTTAACACTGTGTACTTGAAAACGGGAGAAAAATTTCAAAGTGTGGTGAAATTGCAGAAAAAAAACTGCAATCCCACACTTGGTTTTTGTTTGGCTTTTTTTTTTTATATTAGGTTCACCAAATGTTAAAACTGACCTGCCATTATGATTCTCCAGGTCATTACGAGTTTATAAACACCAAACATGTCTAGGTTGCAGATTAATGTTTTTATTTAATTGGTGAAAATTTTTTCCAAACTTTGCTAAAAAAAAAAAAAAAAAAAAAATTTGCGCCATTTCCGATACCCGTAGCGTCTCAATTCTTCGTGATCTCGGGTTGGGTGCGGGCTTATCTTTTACATGCAGAGATGTCGTTTTTAAATACACCATTTTGGTGATTGCCAGTTATTGCATTTTAATGCAATGTCGCGGTGACCAAAAAACGTAATTCTGGCGTTTTGACTTTCTCACTACGCCGTTTAACCATCAGGTTAATCCTTTTTTTTTTATTGCTAGAGTGGGCGATTCTGAATGCGGTGATACCAAATATGTGTATGTTTTTTCCACTGTTTTTATTTTGAAGCGAAAAGGGGGTGATTTAAAAACTTTTTTTTGCTTTTGCAATGCTTCAATAGTCTCCATGGGAGGCTAGAAGCTGCCATAATCAAATCGGCTCTGCTACATACAGGCGATGATCAGATCACCTATATGAAGCAGATTCTCACTTGCTATGAGTGCCGACCACCGGGAGACCTCTGGTTGTCATGGCAACCCACTGGTGACCAGTGTCACGTGACGGGGTCACCAGTGTGCGGATTTCCGGCCCGATGGCCGGAAGGGTGAGTTAAATGCCGCTGTCAGAGTTTGACAGCGACATTTAACGGGTTAATAGCCGCGGGTGGATCGATATTCCACCCGCAGCTATTCCAGGCGTATGTCAGCTGTTCAAAACAGCCGACACGTCCAGGGACGCATGTAGGCTCACTGCCGGAGCCCACATCAAAGGGAGGGAGTCCAACATTGGCGTAAATTTACGCCAAAGGGGTTAAAGATGACCTTTCCACAGTGTGCATATTAAACTGGTGACATCTTGAAATAGTTGCTGCAAAGCTGAGTAAAATGTAGTTTTTTTTTAATTTCTCCTCTTTGTGGAATACATGCATGCTTGGAAAATTTAGGTTAGAATTAATGATAAGCCCTAGGGGGCATTAGAAGTTTTTCTCTGGAGGTATGACCTTCTTCCCCTATATGAGGTTGACCAATCATAAGCAAGAAGTAACATGGGAGAGAAGAAAAAAGCAAACAAAAAAACCACACACTCCCCGCAATAGTTTAGAGCAGGTTTCTCCTATGTGAGACAAAATGATGACAGTCTGCTCCTCTCACTAATCCCACTGGAAAGCTGTGTGTGATTACAAATAGCAGGGAACAAAGCAGAGATGAGTGATTACATACACCTTTCATCTCCCTGCAGTATGTTGTTGGGGAAGCAGTACAACAAAGATAAGCCTGGTCTCATTACAAACACCTCTGCAGCTCCCTGCTCAGATCTGTCAGCTCTGCTGTACTACTCCTCCCCCTACACTAACTACAGCAAAATGAAGGCTGAAGCAATATTAGTAATTACACTCAGCCCTGCTGCTCACACTTTGCAATCACAAATGGCTCTGCAGTGAGATCAGTGAAGAGATCAGACTATTACATGTCTCACATAGTAGAAAACTTAAGCCCCCGTCTCACATAGCGAGATCGCTGTTGCTTCACCGATTTTGTGACGCAGCAGCGATCTCGCTACGTGTAACACATAGCGGCGATCGGGCCCCTGCTGCGATGTCGCTGATCGTGCTTGAATGTCCTGTGCCATTTTTGATTGCTGGTGTCCCGCATGCATCGCTGTGTTTGACAGGGACAACGACAAACGACCTCAATACTACAGGTCTGAGAGACAGGGTCACAGCGACCGACGTATCGTTCTGTATCGTTGCTGCGTCGCTCGTGAGATCTGACTGTTTGACATCTCACCAGCGACCACGTAGCGGCACACCAGCGATCCCTACTAGGTCATATCGTTGTTGGGATCGCTAGTGCGTCGCCAAGTGTGACGGTACCCTTACTCTAAGCTATTGTGGGTGCATTGTTCCCCCCCCACCCAGTATGTTCCTGCCTGTGATTGATCAACCTCATGCAGGGAAAGACATACATGTCCCCTAAGTGAAAAATCGCTGTCTTAAAATTATAACCTGAACTTTACAAGCCAATCTCGCTGCAACAAAGTCGAGAAATTAATAAATAAAAACAGTTTTATTGAGCCCTGTAGCCACTATTCCATGATGTGGCCAGTTTAAACATTCTAAATGTGGTGAAAAGTTCTCTTTAAAAAGCAATCTCATCAGATTCGTGTTGCGTGAAGCACAGTCAGCATAAATCAGACCTGCATAATTGCAATCAGGTATGGTTTACACTGAAACATTGTGTTAGAGTATACTGAACATACTTGGAAAATCCAGCCGACCGGGGACTATGTCTTAGATGACTAGTCCAACGTGGCCTGCATCCAGCTTCTCCCCACCCTACTCGACTGACCGAGAAAGACCTGTCAGTCCAACATTATGGCCACGTTCAGTATTTGATCAGTATTTTACATCTGCATTTGTAAGCCAAAACCAGGAGTGGAATAAAAATACAGAAGTGGTGACGTGTTTCTATTGTACTTTTCCTCTGGTTGTTCCACTCCCAATTTTGCTTTACAAATACAGATGTAAAATACTGACCAAATACTGAACGTGTGAATGTGGCCTTAATCTGAAAAGGCAATGTTTCGGAGTAAAACATAGTTGCCATCACACATCCAGTGTCTGATTCATGTTGCCTGTGGTTCTGGCAGCAGAAGTCTGATGTCAGGTTCCCTTTAAATGATATGGACACACTTATGGCTGATCTTTTTATTTTAATGCAAGCATTTTAGGATTAAAAAATAAAACTTTTTGTTATAGGGTAGCATTAAAATGTTAGATTGGCTTTTACAGCCTCACAGAGGCTACAGAGTGAGTGATCACTGAAACCTGTTAGTGAGCTTGTCACTTTAGACAAGCAGATGAAAACTGTATGTGGGACAAAAAAAAAAAAAAAAAAAAAAAATTGTTCAGTCACCAGTTTTCATATCATCTGCCAATTACACAGGAAGTGCTACCAATAATGAATATTTTTTAAGCCACATAAAAGAGGCGATCAGCTAATCTATGCTTGTTCACCTGATGGCAGCTATGTTTATATGGGCCAATCATTTTGAACAAAGTGTCTCAATGAGAAAATCAAAACCGAACTTCAATTTGGTCTTACACCTGCTTAAGGTGCATTTAAAACTCCCAAGTGTGGCTGATAAATGTTGTTATTTTTATAAAGTGATGGCTGATTGGCTGTATTCAAGCCTAACGGATGACGTATATTGGCGTGTTTCGACAGACCGACTAGAATTCCATGGGCACTGAACGATTTGTAACACAGCCTATGCAGAGTTAGCTGCGGATTGGGTTTGTATTTACCAATACCACAAAGTAGTGTGTGTCTCCGAATTAGGACAGAGTACACAGAATAGAGTCTGGGAATCGCTAGTCAGGACTCCAACCTGGTATACAAACAGACTATTAGTAGCAGTGTTGGTAATGTTTAGTTCTAAGCTTTTTTGCTCATGGTTGTCATTGTCACAACTTTCAGATAAAAGCATTGGTATTCAAGATACAGTTATATAATCAACTAGCTGAAGAGCCCGGCGTAGCCTGGGCATAGTAACCAACTGTGGTTAGTTATAACAAATTATGATTATATTGCACATAAAAACCGTGCATCTAATCTATCCTGTGTGATACTGTCTGCTGAGCCGTGTATCTAATCCTATCCTGTGTGATACTGACTGCTGAGCCGTGTATCTAATCCTATCCTGTGTGATACTGCCTGCTGAGCCGTGTATCTAATCCTATCCTGTGTGATACTGACTGCTGAGCCGTGTATCTAATCCTATCCTGTGTGATACTGACTGCTGAGCCGTGTATCTAATCCTATCCTGTGTGATACTGCCTGCTGAGCCATGTGTCTAATCCTCTCCTGTGCAATACTGACTGCTGAGCCGTGTATCTAATCCTCTCCTGTGCAATACTGACTGCTGAGCCGTGTATCTAATCCTCTCCTGTGCAATACTGACTGCTGAGCCGTGTATCTAATCCTATCTTGTGTGATACTGGGCACCCCCTGCAGTCTGTGTTGGCACAGTAATAAATTGTGTTATTTCCAGCTTTACAGAAGGACGATAACACCATAGAAATAAGAATAATAGGCCTCAGTTACCACAACTGTCTACAAAGAAAACTTTTGCTGATAGCAACCAATCACAGCTCATTTTTCATCTTTTAAAACAGCTCTGGGACAGCGTGGCGAGTTTTGAGTGGCGACTTGTGTTGCGATTTTTATGTGGCGAGGTTGGTGTATGTGTGGTGAAATGTGTGCTGAGGGTGGTATATGTGTTGAAGCACGTGGTAGTGTGTGGCGCATTGTGTGCGTGTTCATATCCCAGTGTGTGGCGAGTATCCCATGTCAGGGCCCCACCTTAGCAACTGTACGGTATATACTGTTTGGCGCCATCGCTCTCATTCTTTAAGTCCCCCTTGTTCACATCTGGCAGCTGTCAATTTGCCTCCAACACTTTTCCTTTCACTTTTTCCTCCATTATGTAGATAGAGGCAAAATTGTTTGGTGAATTGGAACGTGCGGGGTTAAAATTTCGCCTCACAACATAGCCTATGACGCTCTTGGGGTCCAGACGTGTGACTCTGCAAAATTTTGTGGCTGTAGCTACGACGGTGTAGATGCCAATCCCGGACATACATACATACCCACCCACATTGAGCTTTATATATTAGATATGGGGTTAGAGTGCAGACTCTCAGCTTTGAGGGTATTCACATCCTAATTTGAATAAGGGTTCAGGAGTTACACCTCTATTTAAAAGGGACCTAAAGTAAATTGCACAATTATCTCAAAAGCTGCATCGGCTATTCGCTCACAAATCCGTAATAGAGCAGGAAAAAGGTCTGCAGCTGATGCCAGGTGTGGCATTTACATTTTGAAGTGGTTGCTGTGAACCCACAACATGCATTCAAAGGACCTCTCAACAGAATAGAAACAGACCATTCGGCTGAAGAAAGCTAGCAGAAATGTTAGATGTGGTCAAAACAACAAAGTGCGCATTGGTGAGTTTAGGAACTCAAAAAGGCCTGGACGTCCACAGAAGACAATAGTGTTTGTTGGTTACAGAATCCTTCCAATGCTGAATAAACACCCCCTTCACAACAACCACCCAAGTGAAGAATACTCTCCAGGAAGTAGGTGTTTCAGTATCCACGTCTACCATAAAGAGAAGACTTCATGAGAACAAATACAGAGAGTTCACCTCAAGTTGCAAACCATTATTCAGCCTTAAAAATAGAAAGGCCACATTGGACATTGCAAAAAAAAAATAAAAAATAAAAATAAAGTCAGTCCAGTTCTGGAAAAGTATTTTTTGCAGATAAAATTAAGATCAACCTGCACCAGAATGGTGGCATGAAGAAAATATGGAGAAGTCTTGGAACGCCTCATGATCCAAAGCACACCACATCCTCTGTAAAACAAGGTGGAGGCAGTGGGCATGCATGGCTTCCAATGGCACTGGGTCACTAGTGTTTATGAATGATGTAATTGAAGACAGAAGTAGCCGGATGAATTCTGAAGTATACAAGGCTATACCAACTGCTTAGATTCAACCAAATGCACCAAGGATATTCTGATGGAAAATGACTCAAAACTTCCTGCGAAAGCAACGCAGGAGTTTAAGGCAAAGAAGTGGAATATTCTGTAATGTCCGAGTAAATCACCAGATTTCAACTCCACTGAGCATGCATTTCACATGCTTAAGACAAAACTTAAGGTAGAAAGACCCACAAACAAGCAACAACTGAATTCAGTTGCAGTAAAGGTCTGGCAAAGCATCACAAAGAAGGAAACCGTTTGGTGAAGTCCATGGCTTCCAGGTTTCAGGCAGTTATTATCAGCAAAGGATTCTCTACAAAGTATTAAACATGAACATTTTATTTATGGTAAAGTTAATTTGTCCAATTACTTTTGAAAGCCTGAAAAAAAGAGAAGGCTTTGTAGATGGCTGCAATTCTTAAACGTTTCACAGGATATTTTTGTTCAACCCCTTTAATTAAACCTGAAAGTCAGTCTACACTTCAATTGCATCACAGTTGTTTCATTTTAAATAAAAAAAAAATTGTGACATGCAGATCCCAAATCATGAAGATTCGGTCACTGTCCAAATGTTTTGGTAACTAACTAGATCTAGTCTGGATACCTGTATTTACTACAATGCCTGCCCACCTAGTAATTAGAGAAATCTGAAGTACAAGGTCATAGAAATACCAGAACAGTGGCAGGACTAACAAACTGATACTTACTGTGCAGCACCTTCCCTGAGTAAGTTATCGTTGTTAAGCAGGAATCGAACATCTGCATGGGAAAACATTTCATGGAAGAGTTAGTACAAAACAAGATTTATATTAAGAAATAAATAGCACAAATTAGACAAAAAAAAGTTTCTAAGTTACAGCAGGTAGTATTTAATATCCATTTACAATAGCTATGTAATATATTATATCTATTTTAAATTTATAGTTAAGGCTAACAAAAGAGGGACTTTAGAATAATTTACTCAATGTAACTGGAAACACCAATCGTTTACAGAGACAGCTCAGAGTGAGGATTGCCTATCAACCAGTCATTGTGGCTCAGCAGTGTATGAAGGGTCATATGACAAAGTGGCAAAGATGCTGAAGGCTGAACCACTGAGGGTATGTGCACACGTAGTGAAATCTGCTGCGTTTCCGCAGCGGTTTTGGCTCTGCGGAAACGCAGCAGATTCTGCTGCATTGTACAGTACCTTTATTTTCAATGGAAAAAAAAAAAAAAAAAAAACGCAGCACACATGCTGCGGATTTTTCCGCGCGGTTTTGCTGCGGTTTACAATCCGCAGCATGTCAATTGTTTGGTGCAGAAACGCTGCAGTTTTACACCTCATCCATTATGAGGTGTAAAACTGCAGGCAAAACCACAGATAAACTGCAGGACTTTTGTCCTGCGGATTTACCTGCGGTTTTCTCTCCAAAATCCGCACACCCAAAAAAATACGTGTGCACATAGCCTTAAAATAGCAATATGGATTAAAAATAGATACAGTTCAGAAAAGTCCCTTCAGTCCACATTAGGCTGGTTTCACATTCGCGCTTTTTAAGCGCACGCACGGCCGGGGGTAGCTCCGCCCCCGAGCCGGCTCTCTGCCCGGCGTGCCCGCCCCTTCCTTGTAGCGCCGCCTCCTAGCGCACAGCGGCGCCTGCGATCGGCGCACCCTATCTTTAGCATAGGGTGCGCCGGTCGTGCGCTAGTTGCGCTTTGACCTGCGCTGCGCACTTTTGACGGTGCGCCGTGCGCGCCAAAATCGAACTTTTCGGATTTTGGCGCGCACGGCGCACCGTCAAAAGTGCGCAGCGCAGGTCAAAGCGCAACTAGCGCACGGCCTGCGCACGATCTGCGCACCCTATGCTAAAGATAGGGTGCGCCGATCGCAGGCGCCGCTGTGCGCTAGGAGGCGGCGCTACAAGGAAGGGGCGGGCACGCCGGGCAGAGAGCCGGCTCGGGGGCGGAGCTACCCCCGGCCGTGCGTGCGCTTAAAAAGCGCTAATGTGAAACCGGCCTTAATGTTGTGATTATACATGTTACATGTACAGTCGACAATTTCTGAATGTGTGCACATACCTCTATGTGTCTAGAGATATGGCCTCTTTATTTAGTGCTTTAAAAAAAAAATATATATATTTTGGCCCACACAGTCATGTGAGGTCTTGTATTTTGCGGGACGAGTTGATGCTTTTATTGGTACCATTTTCGGGCATATGACATTTTTTGATCGCTTTCTATTCCGATTTTTGGGAGGCAGAATTAACAAAAACCAGCGATTCATGAATTTATTTGGGGGGGATGCGTATACACCGTTCCGCGTGCGGTAAAATTGATAAGGCAGCTTTATTTTTCAGGTCAGTACGATTACAGCAATACCTCATTTATACAGTTTTTTTATGTTTGGCGTTTTTATACAATAAAAACTATTTTATAGAAAAAATTATTAATTTAGCATTGCTTTATTCTGAGAGCTATAACTTATTTTTCCGGTGATGGAGCTGTATGGCAGCTCTTTTTTGCGGAACAAGATGGCGTTTTTAGCGGTACCATGTTTATCTATGTTAATCTTTTTGATCGTGTGTTATTCCACTTTTTGGTAGGCGGTATGATTAAAAAAAATGGCAAAACAAGTTTCTTTTATGGTGTTCACTAAAGGGGTTAACTAGTGGAGAGTTTTATAGGTCGGGTCGTTGCGGACGTGGTGATACCAAATGTGTACTTTTATTGTTTAGATTTTTTCTTCAAATATTTAGTGATAGATTATACATTGTTTTTTTATAATTTGTTTTAATATTTTTACAATTAGCTTTTTTTTTTCTCCTAACTTTACTTAGTCCCACTATGGGACAATCATTTTTTGCAAGGTAATCGCTTCTATAGCATGGAGATGATGCAGCATCTGCATGCCATAGAAGCTGTCAGCGCTGCACTGACAGTGACTTGCTGATCATGCACTGCACATGTTCAGAAAGTTTGCCATGTCTGGTGACCTGGATGTCATCTTGACAACATCGGGTCACCATGGCAACGATCGGGACCCCGCATCACGCTGTGGGGTGTCTGATCCAAAGGCAGAGGGGCCATCAGCCCTCTGCTGGCTTCTGGAATGATGCCATTGTCCAAAGATTTTTTTCTAATATTTTTCCGCTTTAACCGTTTTAGGCCGGTTTCACATTAGCGCATTTTATGCGCACGCACGGCCGGGGGTAGCTCCGCCCCCGAGCCGGCTCTCTGCCCGGCGTGCCCGCCCTTTCCTTGTAGCGCCGCCTCCTAGCGGACGGCGGCGCCTGCGATCGGCGCACCCTATCTTTAGCATAGGGTGCGCCGATCGTGCGCAGGCCGTGCGCTAGTTGCGCTTTGACCTGCGCTGCGCACTTTTGACGGTGCGCCGTGCGCGCCAAAATCAAACTTTTCGGATTTTGGCGCGCACGGCGCACCGTCAAAAGTTCGCAGCGCAGGTCAAAGCGCAACTAGCGCACGGCCTGCGCACGATCGGCGCACCCTATGCTAAAGATAGGGTGCGCCGATCGCAGGCGCCGCTGTCCGCTAGGAGGCGGCGCTACAAGGAAGGGGCGGGCACGCCGGGCAGAGAGCCGGATCGGGGGCGGAGCTACCCCCGGCCGTGCGCGCGCTGAAAATGCGCTAGTGTGAAACCGGCCTTACAGAACTGAATAAAGGATTCTTTTAATTCAGAGGGCGAGTGCCACCTTTTCCTCTTTTGGACATTGCCAAACTTTTTACCTTCGATCACAGCTGCAGGCTCATGCTGTCATCTGACACCATGGGAACCACGGCTGTCTGATTGGCAGTAATGATTTTACTGCCCATCAGAGGCAGTGTTTGCGTGCTGTCACGAGAAACACCCGATGTTCGGGGGGGGCTGAACCTGAACAGTAACACGGACTTCCTGGTGGAGTCCGTGCCTGAACAGCAGGTGTTCGATACGGAGCCCAAACTTTACTGTTCAGGTTCGCCCATCTCTACTTATAGATCATAGGAGTTAAAAATGAACTCCCAAATGAATATTCAGATTGCTTTACCCAGTTGGAATACATGACCAGATGCTACCTGCAGTTTTTCCTCATTGTTCTCATTTATTTCACATAGACTACTTTCTAAGCCAGGTACTTTCTGATTAAATAAATGACGACATTCTAGAACACCCATGCTATAATCACACTCTGTGCTACACATTAAAAGCGCCATGGTGCATCCACAAGTAGGGCATGGCTTCATGTATAATACACTTTCCTCCGCCTTTACTACAAACCATTAGTGTTCTACATAGTAGATCATCCATACAGTTGTGTCAATAGTAGTTCATTCACAAAGTTGTACAGTAGTCCATTCATGCAGTTGTATCAACAAGAAAGCAATAATAGTGTGTGTGCATAAATATATTCATAACGATATTTACAACATTGTAGTGTGAACCAGGGCTGTGGAGTCGGTAAGCCAAACCTGCGACTCAGACGCCTCAGTTTCCCTTACACCGACTCCCACATATATTGCTTATATTTAAGTGAAAAGTTTATTGTAGTACAATGTGAACATCAGAAATGTAACCATTTTTAAAATACAATAATCAAGATATTTAGACAGAACATAATATATATTTATTGGAATACAACTTTAGAACGCAAAACTAATAAATTGTAAATATGTAATATCGAATATATATATACACTATATATATATATATATATATACACACACACACACACACACACATTTTATATATATATTTTCTCTATCACCATTACTTATCTCAGCTAAGACAAAGCCTAGATCCTCAGGTTACATTCACACCATGGGCGTAGCCAGGATCAAACCTAGGGGGGACAGAACCTCTTACTGTTCCGCAGAACCTCATACTGCACACCCCTACACTTGAAAATAAAGCCTGCACCTTAAGAAGATGTGGTGAATGCAGTCTATTTATTCCAACTATCAGTTGATGTGTTACTGAAGACGAGCAATGACTGTCCTGGGCATCCTTTTGGGCAGCTATGAGGTGTACCTGACTGGTGCTTTAAAAAAAAAAAAAAAAAAAAAAAATATTGTTAGTCTGTGTGCTACCCGGCTTTCATTCTTTTTGGTACAGATAAGATATGGATAAATGGATAGAGCAGATTTCAGGTGATGTGTTTTTTTTAAAAAGCTGATCTGCTTTTGCAGCTGAAAAACGTATCCTCAAAAAACGCAGGAAAAACGCTGTGTGTGAATGTAGCCTTAGATCAGGAAGAGAACAGCCATTTATAGGACATTTCATAACTTTCCTAAATTCCTATGAAAAAATATTCAGCACATTCTGCATTGAACTACTGTACCCAATTTATGATATATTTTAGGAGTCGGAGTCAGTCCGTTTTATACCGACTCCACCAAAATGAGCACCGACTGAGCCCTGGTGTAAACTAATTTATATATTAGTCTGCACTACAATTTTGTAACCATATTTTTGTTTTAATATTATAGTGCACCACAAAAGAACTGGAACCATTATTTAACCCAAAGGTCTTCTGCTTTTGCAAATATTGTAAAATATTCAAAAATATTAAAGTAAAAATGCAAAGCTAAAACTATTACTCACCATTAAACACTTCATTAAACTCTCCTGGAGGGGCATGAATGATGAATTTTGCTGCTACACGAACCTAAAAACAAAAAGGAAAACAAAATTTGTAAGAAACCAAACTCGCTCCAGGGAAAAATATAAATCAGTCTGCCCTGGGATGGGTATTGTAGTGCCCCAGGTACACACATCTTCCAAGTGCTGCAGAACCACAATGTGCAGCACTTCTCATTTAGAGCAAAATTGTGATCTAATGTCCCCCGCCCCACCTATGAGGCCAGAGTGAAAAAGAATATAAGAACTGGATCCACAAAGCCAAAACTGTAACCACACATACCCAAAGTAGTAGTTTATCTGAATGTGCTCTCCAAATTCAGGAACTTGGAAATCAGAAGACTGGGTTGACATAACGTTTCTGTTCATGATTGGCATAGTTAATTATTGGGGTTCTTGACCTCTCTTACCTTCATTATTCACTAGAGAAAAATGGTATGATAGCAAAGCATAGCAACCCTTATTTATTTTTTTTGGAATTGCCACTTCCACCTGAAAGCAGTGCCGCATTGCCCTAATAATAAAAATGGGTAAATGTTGCTCTTCTTGGAATTCAAATAAACCTTTTAACGAGTCATAGTGCACTCAAAATATGAAATTTAAAAAAAAAAAATTATATAGCCATCGTGGAACACTAGTATTGCTGCACAACTTTATACAAAAATAAAACTCCCTTACACAGCTTTATTGATGGAAAACTAAAAAAAAAAAAAAACCTTACAAAAAACACAACAGCAACACATGCAAATGTAATATATTTTATAAATAGATCCAGCCTGAACACTATGTTTTGCCCCACTGCAGTGTTATGTTTTCGGTTCTGCCCTCAGTAGGACAAAGCAAAGCACACAGGTGTGAGCCACAATTTATTTGTGCAAGATTTCGTTCGGCAATGTGGATGACGCAGGAGGCGTCATCCACGTCAATCAAAGCAGTAGGACGGCGAGCAGCAGACAGGATTAACATACAGCACGGGAGAACTTCAAAATGTTTTTTGGGTTATACAGGGGGAGTCAAGGGGTTATATAACCATTTATGGAATGCAGCACAGGTGCTGAATAAAGCGATAGTTCTAGTTGATATGTGACAAAACTGGTGACAGGTTCCCTTTAAAAGGGGTTTTCCACTTTTGACAATCCCTAGTGATCACAAAGTAGCCCTATATTGGGAAACCTCACAATCAGCTTTAATCTGAGGAGAAACCAATCCAAGAAGAAAGTGTTAGAGGAGAAACCAATCCAAGAAGAAAGTGTTACTTCACCTGTATGGTCACTGGACCTGAAATTAAATATGTTGTAGTTCCTGTTCAAATCAATGAATTGTCTGTGGAATGTAAGAAAGGACATACCCCAGAACAAGACTCTCTTTGTAACTTCTCTCATCACTAGCCAAGAGGGTAAAAGATCATACATATAGGACCCTGTATTAACTTACAATTTTTTTTCATATATTCTGTAAAACCAACTAGCCCCTATAAATACATTAGATATTTAACCAAGAAATGGTTAGATTCAATACACGCAGTAGATCTCAGCGACAGTGATCTGTACAGTAATAATCTTGACAATTTCCAATCTGGAATCCGCCCTACTTCACAAATCATTTAGATCAGGGTTCCCCAACTCCAGTCCTCAAGGCCCACCAACAGGTCATGTTTTCAGGATTTCCTTAGTATTGCACAGGCGATAATTGCATCACCTGTACAATACAAGAGAAATCCTGAAAACATGATCTGTTGGTGGGCCTTGAGGACTGGAGATGGGGAACTCTGATTTAGATAACACAAGGCCCAAACGCAGCTTTGTTTTTAGCTTCCCATGTGAAGCTCGCCAATAATGGTCCCCTCTATAGTTGTACTTCTCAGATAGAGAAATCTCTAACTGCTCAGTAAGCAATTCTAAAATTAAAGGCAGCACACTGAGCCCCCGGCAGGATCTTCACATGGGAGACAGATTCAGTGTGCAACATTTTCACATGATGTGAATTTGGCAGATAGTAGGAATTTATTCTGATAGCCAATGACAATTTCTTCCTAGGCAATAAACATGCATTCATCGCTTCACTTTACATACAGACTACACTACAACCACTTCCTCCTACATTGCTACAAACCAATAGCATCACAATATTGTGACAACTGCTTACGTGTCCATTTATGGCAATAAAGACTTACTAAATGACATGGGGCAGGGAAGGGACAGGCACGCCCTCATACTTCAGCCTACACAGCAGCAAACAGCATAGGATCAGAGAAAAATATATCAATTATGAGATATATACATTAACACAGAAAACAGACAAGTGTCACCTTACAGCGACCTTTAATATGTCCTGCAGAAATTACCATACAGCGATGCTTAGCAATCAGTGGCAATATTAGATGCAGACATGCTGGGACATGTAGTCTTTTATAGAATTTTCAGTATTTTTCATTTGCTAATATATGTTAGCAATGCATTAATAGACCTTTTTAGATTTCAGGTGAGATCTTTAGCCAACGTAAAACCTATGAGGGATGCAAAGCTTTCATTTCCAGCATCAGGAGAAACATAGATCTAAAAATAATCAACTGCTCATGAACCGGAGAATATGCAGAACCTTATGGGGACGCTGGTCGTGGTATGAAGTCCACAGAAAGCAATGCGCCAGAACATGATCTGTGCAGACACGGAAAATGCAGGGAATACTACGAAATTTTAGCTCTAAGACCAGTACAATCGTGAAGACAGTTTTACACCATCCTTTAGACTAACTCCACATCCTTTTTAGGTAGAATTCATGCTTCACAGTATGTTTGAATCATAGAATCATAGAATCATAGAATCATAGAATCGTAGAGTTGGAAGGGACCTCCTGGGCCATCTGGTCCAACCCCCTGCTCAAAGCAGGATTCGCTAAATCATCCCAGTCAGATGTCTGTCCAGCCTCTGTTTGAAGACTTCCATTGAAGGAGAACTCACCACTTCTCGTGGCAGCCTGTTCCACTCATTGATCACTCTAACTGTCAAAAAGTTTTTTCTAATATCTAATCTGTGTCTCTTCCCATTCAGTTTCATCCCATTGCTTCTAGTCTTTCCTTGTGCAAATGAGAATAAAGTTGATCCTTCTACAATGTGACAGCCCTTTAGATATTTGTAGACAGCTATTAAGTCTCCTCTCAGTCTTCTCTTTTGCAAACTAAACATTCCCAAATCCTGCAACCTTTCCTCATAAGACAGGGTTTGCAGACCGGTCACCATTCTGGTCGCTCTTTTCTGAACTTGCTCCAGTTTGTTGATGTCTTTTTTAAAATGTGGTGCCCAAAACTGGACACAATATTCCAGATGAGGTCTGACCAAAGAGGAGTAGAGGGAAATAATGACTTCACGTGATCTAGACTGTATGCTTCTGTTAATACATCCTAGAATTGCATTTGCCTTTTTTGCTGCTGCATCACACTGTTGACTCATATTCAGTCTGTGATCTATTAGTATACCCAAGTCTTTTTCACATGTGCTGTCACTTAGCCCTATTCCTCCCATTCTATATATGCTTTTTTCATTTTTATTGCCCAGATGTAGTACTTTGCATTTCTCCCTGTTAAAAACCATTCTGTTAGTTGCTGCCCACTTCTCCAGTTTATTTAAATCTTTTTGAATCCTCTCTCTCTCTTCTCTAGTATTAGCTATCCCTCCTAGCTTTGTGTCATCAGCAAATTTAATCAGTTTACCCTCAATTCCTTCATCTAAATCGTTGATAAAGATGTTGAACAATACAGGGCCCAGGACAGAGCCCTGTGGTACCCCACTTGAGACATTCTTCCAACTGGATGTGCAGCCATTTACGACCACTCTTTGGGTCCGATCACTAAGCCAGTTATGAATCCACCTAACAGTTGCCTTGTCCATTCCATACTTAGTCATTTTTTCAATAAGGATTGTATGAGAGACTTTGTCAAATGCTTTGCTGAAGTCAAGATATACTATATCTACAGCATTTCCTTGATCCACCCAATCAGTGATACCGTCATAGAAGGAAATTAAGTTAGTCTGACATGACTTATTAGTTAGAAACCCATGCTGACTCTGTTTAATCACTTCATTCTTATCCAGGTATTGACATACATGTTGTTTAATAATTTGTTCAAAGATCTTTCCTGGTATAGAAGTCAGACTCACCGGCCTATAGTTGCCTGGGTCCACCTTCTTCCCCTTTTTGAAGATAGGAACAACATTTGCTCTTCTCCAGTCTTCTGGCACTTCTCCTGTTCTCCAAGAATTTTCAAAGATTATGGAGAGGGGTTCAAAAATTTCTTCTGCTATCTCCTTCAGTACTCTGGGGTGTAATTCATCTGGACCTGGAGACTTGAATTCATTTAGGTTAGCTAAGTGTTTCCTCACTATCTTTCTGTTTATAGATATCCTGGATTCTTCTATTCCCTTAATAGGACAGTGAATAACAGTTGATGTTGCATTTCCTTTCTGAGAGAAAACAGATGCAAAATAGGAATTTAAAAGTTCAGCCTTCTCAACATCCTGTCTTACCATTTCATCATTTTCATCCTGTAAAAATCCTGTAGCATCTTTGACTTTTCTTTTACTTTTGACATATCCCCAAAATCCTTTATTATTGCTTTTGACATCTCTTGCAAGCCTCAGTTCATTTTCAGCTTTAGCTAATCTGATTTGTGCCCTGCAGGTTCTGCAGACAGCATTATATTCTTCTTTAGATATGCCTCCCTCTTTCCATTTTATAAACATTTTTTTCTTCCTTTTTAGCATGTGCTTAAGTTCTGTGTTCATCCATCCTGGTTTCCTTAAATGCTTCCTATTCTTCCCTCTTTTCGGAATTGTTAACAACTGTGCTTTGAGAATTTCATTTTTCAAGATTTCCCATCCTTCCTGGACATTTTTGTCTTTAAGGATATCCAGCCATTGGATCCCTCCAATTCTCTTTCTGAATCCCTTAAAATCTGCCTTTCTGAAATCTAACCTTGACGTCTGAGTCTTCACAGGTCTTCCACCTCTAGTAATCCAAAATTCTAAAATAGCATGGTCGCTACCTCCTAGGGTCCCAGCCACTTTTACCTCCTCAACCATTTCCTCCCTGTTTATAAGGATTAGATCCAAGGTAGCAGTTCCCCTTGTTTTCTCCCTTACCTTTTGGAAGATAAAGTTGTCAGCAAGAGAGGATAAGAATTTCCTTGACCTGTTAGTTTTGCCTGAGAGAGATTCCCAACAAATGTCTGGATAGTTGAAATCTCCCATGACAACTATGTCATATTTTTTGGAGAACTTGGCCATCTGATGCATAAAGAGTTCATCTATATCTTCGGCTTGCTCAGGCGGCCTGTAGTAAATGCCTACAATGGTGTCCTTTCCATTGTTCTGTCCTTGTATTCTTACCCAAACAGTTTCCACAGAACTCCCAGTCTCTGAAGCTTCAATCTCTGTGCAGATATACGCGTTTCGAACATACAATGCGACACCCCCTCCTCGTTTATCAAGTCTGTTTCTTGCAAATAAGTTGTATCCTTCTAGTCTTGTATTCCAATCATGTGTATTGTCCCACCAAGTTTCAGTGATTCCAATTACATCATATTTCTGTTCCTGTGTTAGTAGTTCCAATTCTCCTTGTTTGTTGCCCATGCTTTGTGCATTAGTATAGAAACATTTTAGTTTGTGATTGGTTTCTCTTTCTCCAATATTTTTATTAATTAGATTCTTTCGTCTTTGTTCTTCCTTTCCACTTCTAATAGCCGAGTTCTCAATAGCATTTGTCAGGTGTATGGCTTTTTCTGGTCTTTTGCTTCCCTTCCCATGTTGTTCTAGTTTAAAGCTCTCCTTACAAGTGTAGCAAGGCGACTTCCAAATACATGCTTTCCAGTCTTCGTAAGGTGCACCCCATCTCTAGCAAGTAGTCCATCGTATAAGTAGTTCACTCCGTGATCCAGAAATCCAAATCGTTGCTGACGGCACCATCGACGTAGCCAGTTGTTCACCTGCAGAATCTTATTCCACCTCCTTGTTCCATGGCCATCCACTGGGAGGATGGAAGAGAAGACCACCTGCGCTCCCAGTGATACATAGGGCGGTCGGTCTCCTAACCTCAATCTGACAGCCACAAATGACTATTAGGCTACGCCCTCATGATCAGGAATAGCAATATTTTGGATGCTGCATTCTAATTGCCGCACTTGCCGTTTGTCAGTACATGCAGATTCACCGCAAGTAATGTCAATTTCTATGTTTTATTAGAGATTGTCATGCTGTGGTAAACCCACACCAAGGGTGAGTTTGCACAGTGGGCATGGGCCTTCTATAAATCTCATCCACTGTGCTTCTAATGTAGAATGCAGAATTTTGGAAGCAGCGCAAGTTCGCTGCATCCAAAACGCTGCTGTTCCTGATTGTAGCCTAAAAATGCTGAGTTTAGATCAGAAGACCCACAGGAGATGTGTGAACCTGGCCCAAGATTAGTACTGTAATGTCTTAACCAGGACCATGGAGTCAGTAAGCCAAACCACCAACTCATCAATTGCCCTGACTTCAGACTCCACAGCCTGGCCTCACTACTGACAGGCATGTACATAAAGTGCAGCACAGATTCATCTCAACTAAAAGCCGAGAAACAGACATTTATAGGACACTTCATAACTTTCCCAAATTCTTTTGAAGACATTTACAGCACATCCTGCACTCAAATTTATATTTTAGGAGTCGTGTACTGCACAGGTTGCATCAATGATATGTCCACCTCTCGCTCTACATATGTTTAATAACTGTGGTTAAGCCCAGGGCTGTGGAGTCTGTATGCATTTTGATAGTGGGAGTCAGTACAAAATGGATACAGACTCCACAGCCCTGGTCTTAACCACAGTTATTAAACATATGTAGATCGAGAGGTGGACAAATCATTGATGCAACCTGTGCAGTAAATGGGCCAAAGAGATAAAAGGGGCCATTTTCATCTCCAAAGCAGCAGGAATTGTGCATTATGATGATCTATTGGACTGCAAAGAGCCCATATACTTTTCTTCCACTGGGGCCCTCTTCTGTCTGTGTCCACCAGTGTGTAGATCAATTATTTATCTACATGGTGAAATCGTGACTCATACTGATCCCATAGTTGTTAGACTACGAGCACGATCAAATAGTGTCAGACAAAAAAAATACTATAAATAAATTGCAAAATGACACAAAATTCATACAGGAAAAAATTATTTGTTGGTGCCTCAAACCAGACAAAATGAAGGAGTCAGATACTGACAGCCAAAATACTCGGAAGGCAGGGCTTATCACTTTATACACATAGTACACTGAAATCTTAAATATATTGCACAAAAATATGCTGAATGGGCTAAAAAAAAAAAAAAAAACAAACTCAAAACATGAAGTCATTCAAGTGCTATATTATCAATAAGTAGTAAGGAGCAAATGCATAATTCAATGTGCACAAATAACATCCACATGTCCATAACAGACCATCTAAAGTGTGCCATGAGCCTCTAGCCCTAAATGAAAGCCAACAAGGGTACTCAGTGCAGCTCAGTAACCAGAGACAAAGTGAAAGGCCCGATTCAAATCCGCAGTTTGTAACTTGACATTATACTGTGCGGGGACTGCCATCTCAGGTATGAGAATTGAATGGGGCAGCATGAATCGACTTGCAGTTCCAGCACGGTGGCTCAGTGGTTAGCACTGCTGCTTTGCAGTGCTGGGTTCAAATCTCACTAAAGACAACATCTGCAAGGAGTTTGTATGTTCTCCTGTGTTTGTGTGGATTTCCTCCTGCATTCCAAAGACATACTGATAGAAAATAGAGTTGAGCGAAACAGGTTGGTCAGATTCAAGAGTCGCCGACTTTCGCCACAGTGTGAAGTTGGCCATGCGGTCGGCGACCAAACCGTCAAAGTCTGGTTTTGCCGAATGCTTGCACGTTACTTTTTAGAGAGAGAAAGAGAGAGAAAGAGAGAGAAAGAGAGAGAGAAAGAGAGAGAAAGAGAGAGAAAGAGAGAGAAAGAGAGAGAAAGAGAGAGAAAGAGAGAGAAAGAGAGAGAAAGAGAGAGAAAGAGAGAGAAAAGAGAGAGAAAGAGAGAGAAGATAAGAAGAGAGAAAGAGAGAGAAAGAGAGAGAAAGAGAGAGAAAGAGAGAGAAGAGAGGAGAGAAAGAGAGAGAAAGAGACTGAGAGAAAGAGAGAAGAAGAGGAAGAGAGAGAAAGAGAGAGAGAGAGAGAGAGAGAGAGAAAGAGAGAGAAAGAGAGAGAAAGAGAGAGAAAGAGAGAGAAAGAGAGAAAGAGAGAGAAAGAGAGAGAAAGAGGAGAAAGAGAGAGAAAGAGAGAGAAAGAGAGAAAGAGAGAAGAGAGAGAAAGAGAGAAAGAGAGAAAGAGAGAAAGAGAGAAGAAGAGAGAGAGAAAGAGAGAGAGAGAAAGAAGAGAGAGAGAAAGAGAGAGAGAGAAAGAGAGAGAGAAAGAGAGAGAGAAAGAGAGAGAGAAAGAGAGAGAGAAAGAGAGAGAGAAAGAGAGAGAGAAAGAGAGGAGAGAAAGAGAGAGAGAAAAGAGAGAGAGAAAGAGGAGAGAGAAGAGAGAGAGACAGAGAGAGAGAAGAGAGAGAGAAAGAGAAAGAGAGAGAAAGAGAGAAAGAGAGAAAGAGAGAGAGAGAGAGAGAGAGAGAGAGAGAGAAGAGAGAGAGAGAGAGAGAGAGAGAAGAAAGAAAGAAAGAAAGAAAAAAAAAGAGAAAGAGAGAAAGAATGAGAAAGACTTTTCTCCCCATTGACTTGCATTGGGTTTCGTGTTTCACGATTTTTCCCTAGTCGGGCCGATTTCGTTTTGACTCGACTTTGAGAACGTCGGGTTTCATGAAACCCGACTTGACCCTAAAAAAAAGGCAAAGTCGCTCATCTCTAATAGGGAATCTAGATTGTGAGCCCCAAAGGTGACAGATGTTTGTAAAGGGCTGAGACACGGCGATGAAGACATCCGCCCGCGTCGCACAGCAGGAAGCTGACGAGAAACGGTCAGGACGTTCTCGCGCGATCGATAATCAGCGGGGAGCCGGTCGGAGGTATCACACATAGCAATATCGCTGGCTACGTCACAAAAACCAGTGACGTTATAGCGATATCGCTTAGTGTGACAGGCCCTTATGATAGCACTATATAAACAATACGTAATAAATAAATACATTAAAGAGATTCCATATAACCTGCTATAGAATTCAGAGTTAACCTGTCCTACATTTCACAGCCCTTGTCTGCATATAACGTATATACTCGTTTATAAGCCGACCCACCTAATTTTGCCACAAAAACTTGGGAAAACTTATTGACTCGCGTATAAGCCTAGGGTGGAAAATGCAGCAGCTACTGGTAAATTTCAAAAATAAAAATAGATACCAATAAAAGTAAAATTGAGACATCAATAGGCTAAATGTTTTTGAATATCCATATTGAATCAGGAGCCCCATATAATGCTCCATACAGTTCATGATGGGCCCCATATACCGCCCCATAGAATATGCCCCCATAAAATGCTCCATATATTATGCCCCCATATTGCTGCCTGCTGCAAAAAAGCCACACTCACTTCTCCTGCTCAGGACCCGACCCCTGAGATATTCACCTGTTCGGAGTCCATCGCTGCTCACCACTGTCTGCCTCTTCCTGTGTCAGTGACTGTTCATCCAGCAGAGGGCGCAGTGCGCACTAACCACGTCACCACGTTCTCTGCTGCCTAAGGCTGTGTGCACACGCTGTGGATTTTGCTGCGGTTCCGCAGCGGTTTTGGCCGCTGCGGACCCGCAGCAGTTTCTGCTGCGGTGTACAGTACAATGATTCCCTATGGGAATCAAAAACCGCAGTGCAGACGGTGCGGAATTTTTCCCGCGCGGATTAATCTGCGGTTTTCAATCCGCAGAAAGAATTGACATGTCAATTCTTTCTGCGGATTCTCCTGCGGTTTGCCATCTCCTCCACATGAGGAGATGAAAAAACCGCACGGGCAAAAACCGCAGAGCAATACCGCAGGTAAAACCGCAGGTCTGTACCTTTTCTGCAGCGTGTGCACACAGCCTAAATGTCACTGACACAGGACGCAGCAGACAGCGGTGAGCAGCGATGGACCCCCGAACAGCGAGAATATCGCTATGACCTAAACCCCTCCTGGCGCTGTCACTGCAGCCCTGCTTCTCCACGGTCTGCCTTCAGTGGTCACGTGGAACTAATCATTACACTCATGAATATGCACATATTCATGAGTTTAATGAGCAGTACCACCGTGACCGCTGAAGCAGGAAGGGAGACCGTGGAGAAGAAGGGGGGGGGCCCCAAGTCAGTGATCTGACACCCCAGCTCCCCTTCCCCCATCGACCCCCAGGTATATGACTCGTGTATAAGCCCGAGAGGGGACTTTCAGCCCCAAACAATGGGCTGAAAATCATCTCGGCTTATACACGAGTATATACGGTAATTGAGGACTGTAAAACTTTATTGCCCATGTAGTACAGGTTAATGAAAGAAATTCCTTACAGATTACAGCTGATCAAAGTGTGATAAAGTTATTGTCAATGGACCCTTCTAATCGCCTTTTTACACAATTCAGTAATCAGTGAATAAGCATTCATGGGAACACTCCGTCCCTTTTACCCTGTTCTACATATTTTCAAAGTTAGATATATACAAGGAAAACACCTCAAGCTATTGAAATATAACATGATTATTCCAAAATATCAAGAATGATAGGTATCCTAAAAAAACATTCATAACTTGTGTAGTAGGACACTGCACATCTGAACAAAGAACACTTAAAAAAAAAGTGAAACTGTCCATATAAATATACTGCATCATTTTAATACATAACATTTATTCAAAACTTTTTAAAAGCTGTCATGTTCAGTTATAAAATGAGCTACCATATTTTACGATTATAAGACGCACCCCCCCCCCCCCCAAAAAAAAAAAAAATTGGGGGGCAAAATGGGGGTGCGTCTAATAATGAGTATATACCTTACTGGTACCGTTGCTGCAGGCTGGATGAGGGGGGGTTAGTGACCGGCAATGCTGCGAAGGGCTCTCTGGTGTCGCGCAGTGGTACCCCGTGCCGCTGCGGGTGTCTCCGTTATGGGGGGCTCTGCCGTCATTTTGTGAAAGGCCAGAGCCCCCATAGTTTCCTGTGCTGTGGACTCCGGGAAAATGGCCATCAGGGGAGGCGGCGCATGCACAGATGGAGATTTTGCCACCAAGATTATAGGAAATGAGACAATAAGGTGCAGAAAATTTCTGCACAAAAACCTGAATCCCTTCCCAGAAACCGCACCTATTTTTCCGCGACGGTTTGTGCGTTTTTTGCGCGGTTTTGATGCGTTTTTTACAGCAGCGGTTTCTAAAAGCATGGGAGAAGCCTAAACCGCGGAAAAAACCTCAAAATTAATGTGCATGCTGCGGTTTTTACCGCGATGCGGTTTTTTCGCGGTAAAAATGCATCAATGTGAAAAAAAAGTGCAAAATGCATAGAAATGACTGTGCACCTTATTTTTAGCGGTTTTATAGTGAAAAGCGCGGTAAAAACCGCTAAAAAAACGCTGTGTGTGAACACAGCCTAAGACGCCTGGATTATAAGAAGCACCACCATTTTATTTAAAAAAAAAAAAAAAAAAAAAAAATTCCTATTTTTCTCCTCAAAATTTGGGTTGCGTCTTATAATCCGGAGCGGCGGATCCGTTGCTATTCGCTATTTTGACAGACAAAAAACATTTCATTGTCGTCCACTGAAGTCAGCGGACGCCAAAATTATGGCGGATCCGTCAAAAAACGGATCCAACGGATGACCATCCGTCAAAATCCGCCACTAATGCAAATCAATGGGGGAAAAAACTGATCCACCAAAAAAAAATGGCGGATCCGTTTTTTTTTCTTGCAAAACTGCAGATTTTGACTGATGACAAACGGAAATGTGAAACAGGCCTAAGAGAGCAACCACCTTTAACCCCTGATTATCAAAGCGGACACCTGGCACTATGTGTCAGGGGCGGTCATAGACCACCCCCTGGCACATTAACCCCTGGCACACTGCGATCATACATGATCGCAGTGTACCGGGGGATTAAGGAAGCATCGGGCAGGGAGGGGGCTCCCTGCATGCTTCTCTGAGACCTCCGGAACAGCGCGATGTGCTGCGCTGAGGGTCTCCTTCCCTGCAGGCCCCTGGATCCAAGATGGCCGCAGGGGCCTTCGGGGGGGCAACTTCCTCAATGCCTGCTGAGAGCAGGAGCTGAGAAAGCCTGCAGCAGCGCCCGTCAGATCGCTGATCTGACACAGCGCTGTGCAAAGTGACAGATCAGCGATCTGACACTAGACGGTGATGTCCCCCGGGACAATAAAAGTAAAAAACACAAAAAATACATGTAGAAATAATTTATAAAAAAATCCCTAATTAAAAAAAAAAAAAAAACCCTAATAAATTCATTTTTTTTTTTAAATAAAAACAAAACAATAAAGTACACACATTTAGTATTGCCGAATCCGTAACGACCCCCCCTATAAAACTGTCCTACTAGTTAAGATGCTCCATAGATTATGCCCCTATATGCTGGCCCCATAAGATGCTCCATGGATTATGCCCCTATATGCTGCCCCCATAAGATGCTCCATAGATTATGCCCCTATATGCTGCCCCATAGATTATACCCCCATAAGATGCTCCATGGATTATGCCCCCATGTGCTGCCACTGCTGCATTTAAAAATAAAAAAAATAAAAAATGACACCTCTCCGTCGCTTGGGGCCAGGTGCCGGTGTCACTGCTGGCACCTGAGATATTCACCTGTCCGGGGTCCATCGCTGCTTGCTGCTGTCTGGCACGTCATCTGTCAGTGACGTTCAGACTGCAGGGGGCGCGGCGCGGCCTAACCACGTCACCGTGTCCTCTGCTGTCTGAACGTCACTGACAGATGACGTGCCAGACAGCAGCAGCAAGAAGCGATGGACCCTGGACAGGTGTATATCGCTATACTTACCCGTCCTGGCGCGGTCTCTGCAGCCCCTGCAGCCCCATTCTCCCTTCAGCGGTCACTTGGTACTGCTCATTGAACTCATGAATATGCGCATATTACCTTTTAACGGCGGTAGTTAAGGGTACTTAAACCACAGCACCGTTAATTAACGACGCTGTGGGAAAAAAAGCGTATAGCGCCCCCCAGAGTCGGATTCAGGTCGGTTTTTACCGACCCCGTTTTTGTGATTGCCGTTATTCACCGTATAACAGCGACCGCAAAAAAAAAAAAAATGTCTGATGTGATAGAGATATATATATATATATATATATACACACACATACATACACACACACACACACATACAGTTGTGGCCAAAAGTATCGACACCCCTGCAATTCTGTCAGATCATTTTCAGGAAGAAACTGAGTATTATTGCAAACAAATTCTTGGTATTATCTTCATTTAATTTGTCTTAAATGAAAAAACACAAAAAGAATTGTCCTAAAGCCAAATTGGATATAATTCCACACCAAACATAAAAAAAGAGGGTGGACAAAAGTATTGGCACTGTTCGAAAAATCATGTGATGCTTCTCTAATTTGTGTAATTAACAGCACCTGTTACTTACCTGTGGCACCTAACAGGTGTTGGCAATAACTAAATCACACTTGCAACCAGTTGACATGGAATAAAGTTGACTCAACCTCTGTCCTGTGTCCTTGTGTGTACCACAATGAGCTGTGAGGACTTGAGAAACCAAATTGTGAGCGAGCATGAACAATCTCAAGGATAAAAGTCCATCTCCAAAGACCTGAACGTTCCTGTGTCTACCGTGTGCAGTGTCATCAAGAAGTTTAAAGCCCATGGCACTGTGGCTAACCTCCCTAGATGTGGACGGAAAAGAAAAATTGACAAGAGATTTCAACGCAAGATTGTGCGGATGTTGGATAAAGAACCTCAACTAACATCCAAACAAGTTCAAGCTGCCCTGCAGTCCGAGGGTACAACAGTGTCAACCCGTACTATCCGTCGGCGTCTGAATGAAAAGGGACTGTATGGTAGGAGACCCAGGAAGACCCCACTTCTTACCCCAAGACATAAAAAAGCCAGGCTGGAGTTTGCCAAAACTTACCTGAAAAAGCCTAAAATGTTTTGGAAGAATGTTCTCTGGTCAGATGAGACAAAAGTAGAGCTTTTTGGGCAAAGGCATCAGAGTTCACAGGAGAAAAAAAGAGGCAAAGAAAAGAACACGGTCCCTACAGTCAAACATGGCGGAGGTTCCCTGATGTTTTGGGGTTGCTTTGCTGCCTCTGGCACTGGACTGCTTGACCGTGTGCATGGCATTATGAAGTCTGAAGACTACCAACAAGTTTTGCAGCATAATGTAGGGCCCAGTGTGAGAAAGCTGGGTCTCCCTCAGAGGTCATGGGTCTTCCAGCAGGACAATGACCCAAAACACACTTCAAAAAGCACTAGAAAATGGTTTGAGAGAAAGCACTGGAGACTTCTAAGGTGGCCAGCAATGAATCCAGACCTGAATCCCATAGAACACCTGTGTAGAGATCTAAAAATGGCAGTTTGGAGAAGGCACCCTTCAAATATCAGGGACCTGGAGCAGTTTGCCAAAGAAGAATGGTCTAAAATTCCAGAAGAGCATTGTAAGAAACTCATTGATGGTTACCGGAAGCGGTTGGTCGCAGTTATTTTGGCTAAAGGTTGTGCAACCAAGTATTAGGCTGAGGGTGCCAATATTTTTGTCTGGCCCATTTTTTAGAGTTTTGTGTGAAATGATCAATGTTTTGCTTTTTGCTTCAGTCTCTTGTGTTTTTTCATTTAAGACAAATTAAATGAAGATAATACCAAAGAATTTGTGTTTGCAATCATTTTCAGGAAGAAACTTATCTGACAATTGCAGGGGTGTCAATACTTTTTGCCACAACTGTACACACACACCTCCACAGTATTCTTCAGGTCTTACCCTGAGGTTGTGGCATCCCCAGGGAAATAGTACCCTTACCTGCGCTGTGAATGAGCTCCATCTTTGCCCTCGGTGCTGTATGGCCATTAAAGTATTACAAGGGTGTCCTGTACCTGCACTCTGGTGGAGGGCGAGGATGAGGGCGACAGTCTTCCACGACTCCCAGAGATCCCTGGTTCTACAGCCATCACGCATGGAGTTTCATCAAAGTAGGCTGAAACTGGGGCCTAAATTTTTGATGCCTGGATCAAGTGTTTCCCGGCAGACGCCGAGGGAGATGCTGACACTCCCGCTCTGCCCTGCTCCCGCACCGTGTATCAGGATCCGGGCACTGCAGGAAACGCTAGGCCAGTTGGGCGGTCCTCCGATGTGACGCGGCTGGTGGGCGGAGCAACCGGCCCACGACCTAGAAAAGGCCGAAGCCGGTGCCTAAATTAGCGGTGCCCGGCTGGATAGAACAACCAGGCCCACGACGTGCTCAGGAGCCCCCCTGCCATGAGCTGTGGAGGAGTGAGAGCAGAGCTGCCGCTTTGCCAGCAAGCCGATCCTACGATAGCGACGGTGCAGGAGCCCTCAATCCACCATCCCCTCTGAGGGGGAGGTGGAGAGGGACCATCCAGCTCCCTGCAGCACCTCTGTTCCATCAGTGGTGGTGCAGAGGGAGCAGCGAGGACGCCGTGTGGCGCCTCCGTGTATCCTAAGAGTTCGCACCTCTAGGATTTCACAGGGCTATGTCCGACTGTGGCAGACCCTGAGCTGTATGGATTCCATGGCACTTACCGCGGTGTGCGCCCCGGTATGGAGCCACCGCGATGGGACTTCAACACTTAGCACGTTCTCCCGGTGACTCGGACTGATCGGACACTTATCCATATGGGGAATCTTCAGGACGGTATGGGGTAAGGGATCGCCTCAATCCATCTCCCTTCTAAGGGATGGTGGAGAGACACCATCCGCCTCCTTGCATCATCTGCTTTTAAAAGTGGTGAAGCAGTGGAGGCTGCACGGACGCCATGCAGAGGCCTCTGAGCACCCCTAAGGGTGGGCAGGGTAGGTTGTCCAGCATAGGCCTGGCTGCGGACGAGGATACATGTAGGCGACACTCCATGTACTCGTTCGTAAGTTGGTGCGGGGAGATCGGAGACCCTTAAGAGATCAGTCGCCCTTGAATCAGCTCAGGCATGGCATCTCACGTCACAGGAGATGATACATGGAGGCGACACTCGCACGTGCTCGCCTGTTGGTTTGGGGAAATCAGACCCTTGAAAGGATCCGTGGCCCCCTTCATCTGGATTAAAAAAAATGAAAAAAGTAAAAAACAAAACTCAAAAATTTAAAATAACAAATGGTCTGAAGACCAGACCAGTGTGCCTCCTACAGACACTAAGCAAGAACTGGTTCACCTGGGATCAGCAAGAAGGTGTATACTGTGGAGGAAGAGCTTTTTTTTGTCTCAACTTAGTGTCAGCCTCCTATTGGCCGCAGCATAACACCCATGGTCTGTGTCCCCCAATGAGGCGAAGAACAAAAAAAACAAAAAAAAAAAAAAAAACTCAGAATCAGCGGGATCCGTTAAAGCGTTCCAGAGTTATAACCTCAAAGTGACAGTGGTCAGAATTGTAAAAATTGGCCTAGTCATTAAGCTCCATATTGGCTCTGTCACTAACGGGTTAAAGGTAGCGCAATGCCACAAGCTTTTAGGCTTATTTTGGACGAATCAATGAATAGCCGCCATTCCTCTGGATTATGACTCGTCTTCAGAGCTTCCATTGAATGGTTGATGTTGTTGCATGCTACAAGACCCTCCGTGAAAAAGTATTGGACAAGATCTTCATCACAGTTGAACAAAAATCTGAACATTGCCCGCTAGGAGGTTTCACTACTGTAACGTATGGCTGGGTGCCACGTTCCAGAACTAGCAGCACACGTTCGCTGCATTTGAAGCAATGCCTTCTATTGAACACATGTAGATCCGCATGTGTTCACTAAACCATATGGATTTAAAGCATCCATTATATTTTTGAAATTTCTCTTGTAGAGACTAGCGTCTCCCCAAGAGAAATGGACATGCTTCGGTCTTCAAGATGAGCTGCATGTCCATCTCTGTGGGTGGTCAGCACCGCAGGCACCTATGTAAAAGCATAGTTGTGATGAGATCTCTAAAAATCCCATCCACTATGCTGTAACATGTGGCCACTGCATGTTTGACACTGCATAAATACGCAGCATCAAATCCGCAGCAATTACTGGAACATACCCCAAGAGCTTAACCTTACTCCTGGGCAGATTCAAATATCTAACAAGGTCATTCAGTTTGCTTTGTGTTAGGTGTGGTTCGGTTCAGATTGCTGACAAAGTCTTGGTCACAAGAGAAAGATGCTTCATGACACCAAGCACCCTCTTGCTCCTCACTTGACTGAAAGAGTTTTCGGATTAGTGATAAGCGAGTATACTCGTTGCTCGGATGTCCTCCAAGTATTTTGGATGTGCTCGGAGATTTAGTTTGTGTCGATGCAGCTGCATGATTTGCGGCTGCTGCCCAGCCTGAATACATGTGGAGATTCCCTAACAAACAGGCAATACTCACATGTATTCAAGCTGTCTAGCAGCCACAAATCATGCAGCTTGCAAAATACTTGGAGATCACCTGAGCATGCTCAGGAAAACGGGAGCAATGCGTATACTCACTCATGACTATTTCTGATGCTTTTGGAAGTGGCAGTTTCTGTATGTGGTACTGTGCATATTGAAAATTGCATGTTGGGATACTGTAAAGCCTACTTCGTCCTTGAAAACACCTTTCTTGGGGGACCAGAAGAAATAGCAATTGATGGTGTGATCGATCGGCTCTCTCCAGATAATTGGGACTGCAAAAAGCATAGATTACCTCTTTCCTGCAACCTATTGCAGCATATGTGTGGAGCACAACTCTTGTCCTGATCTCCAATTCTGCAGCCAAAATACAGGTTGTAGGCTTTCCTTATCATGGTAGTCAAGTTTTGCTTTAGTGAAGCAAAAGAGAATTTTCCGCATATGTAACAAAAACTATCCACTTTGTTAACGCAAGAATGAGGAATATCAGAAAAAAACAGAAACATGTCAATATGCTAAGAAAGCCTATCACTGTATGTCTTAGGCTAGGTTCACATTAGCAGATGGCCAAGCTGCGGACTTCCTCCGTAAAGCTCCTCCCACTGCCACACCTCCTCCAGTCAGCTCCGCCTACTTCCGCATGCGCACCTATCTTTAACATTGGGTACGTAGGCCGTGCGCATGTATGCAGATGCCTCCGCATGCATTGTTTTGACGATGCGGCGACCCGCCTGCATGCATAAAAAGTGTCATAAGTAGTTACAACCTGCTCTGGCTCCCATTTTCAAGATCCAATCAGGAAATGTATCAGTTTTTAGCACCACAAAATTAGTTCAGTTACAACTGTTTTAGTCTCTGAAAAAAGGCTGTTGAACAGATATATAGATATATCAAATTTTGCTTTCCAAATGATAGTTACCCTAGAACTAGCAAAAAGAGAGCCTGATACAACCATTCGGTAATACAAGATGTGGAAGCAGGCATGTGGTTATGGTCATTCTGTATTCTTGAGCATATGATATATAGATTTTGATCAGAATTGAGTGGGGCATATTATCCATTCTTAAGGCTACTTTCACACTAGCTTTTTTGGCGCTGTGCCTCGTGCGCATTCCAAACGCATTAAGCGTTTTGCATGCGTTTGCTGTTTTTTTGCGCATGCGATTTAACCAGTTTCTTGCCATATTAATTCTAAAAACGTATGCAATTTTAAGCGCATGCGTGCGCATGTCCTAGCGCACGCGTGCGATCCCATAGATTGTAATTTTTTTTGCGCATTCCGTGAGCATGCGTTTTTGGCAGCAGTTGGGCGCACAGAAAAATGCAACATGTGTCTGGCACGCCTGGGCGCACACCTGGAAAAAACGCAGCGCACGAAACCGCAAATAACGCGTACAAGCGCTATACCATGCGCCCGCCATGTTAAAGATAGGGGAGCAAAGCGCATGCGCATGATAGCGCAGCGCTAAAAAACGCAAGCGTGAAACCAGCCATAATGATATTGGCCATTGTCGTGGTTTAGCTCCTTCACGACCTTGCGATCAGTTTTCGTTTTTTGCTCTCTTCCCAGAGGCATAACTTTTTCCAAAAGTTTTTTTGTGAGACGAGTTGTACTTTTGCGTACTGGAAAAAAAAAATTCCAAGTGTGGTGAAATTGCAAAAAAAAAAGTGCAATTACAGAAAGGTTTTACCATGTTCAATAAATGGCAAAACTAACCTGCCATTATTATTCTCCAGGTAAGTACGAGTTCACACCAAAACATGTATAGGCTCTTTTTTTAAAGTAGTGAAAAAAATTAAGCCATTTCCAACACCAGTAGCATCACCATTTTTCGGGATCTGGGCTGGGTGCACATAGAAGGGGCTTGCATAGGGCACCAGTCACACAGGTACATACTGTATGTTGTACATTGCATGTCACCTTATACAAGTTACTGCACTGGTATTGGTAAGGCTGCTTTTTTCTGTGATGTTTTTGAATTTCTGTTTTTTAGGATGGGGCAAAGAGCATCAGAAACCAGACATGAAGGTGAGATGAGCACACAGGTAAGACATGACATTTTAACCACTTACTGCCAGCTGACGGAATAGTATGTGAGCTGGCAGTATCCCCCGCTTTGATGAGGGCTCCAGCGGTAAGCCTGCATCAAAGCCGGGACATGTGCCCGCAAGTGGTGTGAGTGGAAACTAACTAGTTAAATGCTGCTGTCAAACGCAGTAAGTCGGCATAACAACCGGAGGTCTCCTTGAGACCTCTATGGTTGTTGATGCCGGATTGCTGTGAGCGCCACCCGGTGATCGGCGCTCATAGCAAAGCTGTCATTCTGCTAAATACTGGCAATCTGAGCATCGCCTCTATGTAGCAGAGCAGATCAAGCTATGGAGGTTAGAGACGTATGCCAAAGTAAAAAAAATGTTTTTAAAAATATGAAAAAAAAAAAACCCACAAAAGTTCAAATCACCCCCCTTCTGCCCCATTGAAAATTAAACATTAAAAATAAAATCAAAACAGACATATTTGCTGTCACCGCGTTCAGAATTGCCCGAAAAAAAAAAAAAAAAAAAAAAAAGGAAAAGGGGATTAACCCGATCGCTAAACGGTGTATCGAAAAAAGAATCAAAACGCCAGAATTACATTTTTTTGTCACTGTGACATTGCATTAAAATGGAAGATTTTATCTGCACCAAAATGGTATCATTAAAAACGTCAGCCCGACATGCAAAAAATAAGCCCTCACCCGACCCCAGATCACGAAAAATGGAGACGCTATGGGTCTTGGAAAATGGCACAATTTTATTTTTTTTTAGCAAACTTTGGAAAATTTTTTTCACCACTTAGATAAAAGAGAACCTAGCCATATTTGGTGTCTATGAACTCGTAGTGACCTGGAAAATCATAATAGCAGGTCAGTTTTAGCATTTAGTGAACATAGCAAAAAAGCCAAACGAAAAACAGTGTGGGATTGCACTTTTAAGCAATTTCACCACACTTGGAATTTTTCCCCCCCGTTTTGTTACACGACATGGTAAAACCAATGGTGTCATTCAAAAGTACAACTCGTCCCGCAAAATATAAGCCCTCACATGGCCATATTGAAGGAAAAATAAAAAAGTTATGGCTCTGGGAAGCGAAAAAATAACAAAAACAAAATCGCCAGTCATTAAGGGTTTAAAGGGAACAAGTCACCAGAAAAAAAAAAAAAAAGTACACTAACCAACCTGCAAGTGAGTAGCATTATAATGCCATTGCACTCACTTAGACTAAGTTGCAGGGAAAAAATTAGCTTTATTCTCTTCAGCAGCGTTCCCATTTCACTCACCGCTACGGAGTGGCGGCTGTAACCGCACCCCGGCCCTGACTGACAGCCTCAATACAGAGCCAGTGTCAGTCAGGGCCGGGGGCACTGTTCCAGCCGCATCTCGGTATACTCAGAGCGGTGAGTGAACCCATGCCCCCCCCCGACTGACACCCCCTCTGCATTGGGAACCCCTGTCAGTCAGGGCCGGATGCGCAGTTACAGCCACCACCCTGACAGCCAGCGCCGCCCCTGTGGCTGAAACAGGAACACTGCTGGGTCACATACAGGATCAATTACCACAGAGGAAAGAAAAGAGAAGAGGGCAGCCGGGGCTTAGTGCTGGAGAGTAGGGGGCCCTCCAGGCCTGTATGGACACTTTAGTGACAGCTCATGTGAGGGGCCAGTCATTACTTTACAAAACAGAAGCTGCAGAGACACCATCACGTGTTTCTCAACGCAAGCAATGACCAGCCAGGTCTTTGTCCGGGAAGGAACAACCACGGGAAGGGCAGTCTCCAATGAAGGAAACCACCTATGCCAAAACATGGTATCCATCCACATACAGCTGTTTCGGGGTATTGCCCCTCATCAGTGTGGAGTAGGAAACTGGCTGGTAGGAGCAATGCCTAGTAAAAAGACTATGTAGAGGAGGATGAATAAACTCATGGATAAGACCTGGCTGGTCATTGCTTGCGTTGAGAAACACATGATGGTGTCTCCGCAGCTTCTGTTTTGCATGTTTTGCATATTTCCCATAAGGGATGGGGGCAGTGCTCTAGAATCACTGCGTTGAGAAACACGTGATGGTGTCTCCGCAGTGTCGGATGTTGATCTCCATGAGTTCATTCATCCTCCTCTACATAGTCTTTTTACTAGGCATTGCTCCTACCAGCTAGTTTCCTACTCCACACTGATGAGGGGCAATACCCCGAAACAGCTGTATGTGGATGGATACCATGTTTTGGCATAGGTGGTTTCCTTCATTGGAGACTGCCCTTCCCGTGGTTGTTCCTTCCCGGACAAAGACCTGGCTGGTCATTGCTTGCGTTGAGAAACACGTGATGGTGTCTCCGCAGCTTCTGTTTTGCATGTTTTTGCATATTTCCCATAAGGGATGGGGGCAGTGCTCTAGAATCACTGCGTTGAGAAACACGTGTCTCCGCAGTGTCGGATGTTGATCTCCATGAGTTCATTCATCCTCCTCTACATAGTCATTACTTTACAGACATGGCCGTCGCTGTCCCCATTGGGGCTCCCACTCTAGCTTCCCTATCAGTGCGTCCCCGCAGCCGTGGAGACCCAAGCACACAGCCTCCCCGCAGCCGTGGAGACCCAAGCACACAGCCTCCCCGCAGCCGTGCCGGGGTGTGGAGACCTAAGCACACAGCCTCCCCGCAGCCGTGCCGGGGTGTGGAGACCTAAGCACACAGCCTCCCCGCAGCCGTGCCGGGGTGTGGAGACCTAAGCACACAGCCTCCCCGCAGCCGTGCCGGGGTGTGGAGACCTAAGCACACAGCCTCCCCGCAGCCGTGCCGGGGTGTGGAGACCTAAGCACACAGCCTCCCCGCAGCCGTGCCGGGGTGTGGAGACCTAAGCACACAGCCTCCCCGCAGCCGTGCCGGGGTGTGGAGACCTAAGCACACAGCCTCCCCGCAGCCGTGCCGGGGTGTGGAGACCTAAGCACACAGCCTCCCCGCAGCCGTGCCGGGGTGTGGAGACCTAAGCACACAGCCTCCCCGCAGCCGTGCCGGGGTGTGGAGACCTAAGCACACAGCCTCCCCGCAGCCGTGCCGGGGTGTGGAGACCTAAGCACACAGCCTCCCCGCAGCCGTGCCGGGGTGTGGAGACCTAAGCACACAGCCTCCCCGCAGCCGTGGCGGGGTGTGGAGACCTAAGCACACAGCCTCCCCGCAGCCGTGGCGGGGTGTGGAGACCTAAGCACACAGCCTCCCCGCAGCCGTGGCGGGGTGTGGAGACATAAGCACACAGCCTCCCCGCAGCCGTGGCGGGGTGTGGAGACATAAGCACACAGCCTCCCCGCAGCCGTGGCGGGGTGTGGAGACATAAGCACACAGCCTCCCCGCAGCCGTGGCGGGGTGTGGAGACATAAGCACACAGCCTCCCCGCAGCCGTGGTGGGGTGTGGAGACATAAGCACAGTCTCCCTGCAGCCGAGGTGGGGTGTGGAGACATAAGCACACAGCCTCCCTGCAGCAGCCAGGACCCACACACGGCGGGCGGCACCTGGGATGAGAGGAGGAAGTTGGGGCACACGAGCTCTGCCCTCGCCGCTGCCTGACACTTCCTGGCACTGCCGGTGCCCACCTCAGCCATGCAGCCCCACTCTCCGCCCTCCTCACTAGTCGCGGCCGTACAAGGAGCGGACACACGGGCAGAGGAAGAACAGACAAGCCGCCGCCGAGAGGAGTCCGCCGCCCTAGGTCTGTCAGCCAGCACTCAAGTTACCTGCAAACCCGGCCCATTAACGGCTCCACCTGGCCCAGACACAGCGCCCCCCGCAGCCCGACCCGCGCACACACAGCAGCCCACGGGACTATGGTGACAAGGAAGAGCCGACCCACCGCACACCAACCTTGTCCTCATCGGACAGCTGATCGTCCACGTCCGCCATCTTCTTCGCCCCCTTTTCCTGACTGACGGTGCGCGCCCAGTGGGCAGAGCCTGACGTCACTGAGCGGCCCGTAACGTGGCGGGAGCGCGCACAGAGTCACGTGTGCCTTACGTACAGCATCCATGTGAGAGCGCTGCCTGCGGTGTGCTGCTGAGAGGGTTCTCAGGGCGCTGTGTGGGAGCAGCGGGTATTCATGGCTGAGAGTGTGTGGGGGCAGAAAGCGGGCGTTATTATAAACACCCGTGTTATTACATACACCATGTCAGTACAGACACCCGTGTGTTATTACAGACGCCCCTGTTATTACAGAGATCGTGTTATTACTGTTCTGTCTCATGACGTTTGACTATCTGATAACATTATTAGTGAATATTCATTCAGTTTCATCCATAGATTTAATGTTTTCATAGTTTCCGGCTCCATCTAGTGACCAGAGTCATAACTGCAGTGTCATTGTGTATTTACTTTCATTTTTGCTTCTATATTTTCCCTCTCTTCACAATGCATCCTGGGAAAGTTTGCAAAGCATTATGGTTTAGTCCAGCCCCCATTTTTCCCTCCAGTCCTTCATTTTCTATCAAGCCTGCATTCTGGGCACATCTCATTTATCTTCCGCCTTGTGACAGCATCGCTGGTAGGTAACCATGCTTCCTATATATAATTTCTATCTCATATTAGCCTAGTTAGTTCTCCCCTGCTCAGCTAGTAGTGCAGATAATGTATGTTATGCAAATTAGGTATTCTTATGAACCCAGTACTGATTGTATTTATATGTTTTACTTCTAGTTTCACCACATCAATATACCACTATGTTCAATAAAGCACAGATTCAACCTACAGTCTCCTTATTGGACCCCGGGTATAGCAGTTTAGCTGCCTGTATAAGCTACAGGAATTCCGGTTCATTTAGTGAGGACAGAACAGTGAAACAGCGGCTCTCCAGCTAGTGGGAATACAGAGAGAAGAGCCTTCCATCTTGCAGGACCGCAGTGAACAACGGCTATCCAGCTAGTGAAAACTCAGAGATAGAAGAGTGCAATTCAGGGAAAAGACAGCCCTTCAGCTTGCAGGAACTAGTAAACTGCAGACATCCATCTAGTGAGATTCAAGTCACCGGCTACACAGAGACTAACACAGCTACAGCAATCTCTGCCCAGCCAAGCATCCCTCCAATACACCATGTCCCACAAATCACACTGGACGAAATCTGCTACATCTGTCTCCTCAAAGACTATATCCATCAGCAGCGCGGTCGCCATTGCCACGCAAATGCTGAAGCCGCCAAAATGCGAGCAAGGTATGCTGATGAGAGATGCAACTTAAGTTAGAGAAAGCACACATAGATAATGAGAGAGCCGATCAAGAGAGAAAGGCGCAGTTAGAGAAGGCACGCATAGATGAAGAGATAGCCGATTAAGAGAGAAGGTCACAGAAAAGGCATGAGTCAGGGGCGGACCTGCAGCCCTTGCTTTGAACAGGGGGCCCCTCCAGCACCGCATGCACAGCTATAATGGTTTGAGTTGAGCCAGCTGCTCAAGCGGCAGGCAGCAGGGGGCCGCGGCATTATGCGCTCCTCTACCTGCAGCACCTACAATTTAGCCTCTTCTGCACGCTGGTGCTGCGGTCGTGCAAGAGGCTTGTTGTACTTGATGAAGTCACAGGAAGGGAAGGAGTCAGGGCCCCCTGATCATGTGACCCCTGACTCCTCCCCTCCTATGACCTCATCACAGGTCCTGTGCACAGCCCTAGCTCTTGTTTTACGCAGGACTCTACTGTGCTGGTTGTCATCGTGCTGGATGAGGGGAAGTAAATTTATGTGTGGGGTCAGGGGAGTTTACAGGGTGGATGTAGCAGAGCTGTGTCTGTGTACAAGGTGTACAGAGTGGAGCCGTGTGTGTGCGAGGTGTAAAGAGCGGAGTTGTGTGTGTGTGTGTGTGGTGTACGGAGCGGAGCCGTGTGTGTACAAGGTGTACGGAGCGGAGACGTGTGTGTGAGGTGTACGGAGCGGAGACGTGTGTGTGAGGTGTACGGAGCGGAGCCGTACGTGTACGAGGTGTACGGTGTTAGGAACGGCGGAACACACTAAATTAAAAAATGCGTTCGCCGCTCGGGGTCCACCGTGCAGTAGGTGTTAAAACTGCTGCTAGACAATGGCAGAAGCGCTATATGGCGGTATAATGCGCACGGGTTCAACGTCACCCGATGTGCGCAGAGCGGACTCTGTTAACTCACAGAGGCGCTGTAACATAAACATAAACACTGAGCCTGTTAGACTCACAGGTCTCAGCGAAACTGCGGACGCCGGTAAGTGCTGCTGAATGCAGCGCGGCGGCAGACACAGCCGCTATGCGATAGTGCCGTGAGAGACGTGACACCACCGGACGCTAGTGTAGAGGTGCGGTGTGCACAGTGGCCTATGGCTTGCCACTGACTGGCGCTCACTCTTTCTATAGTTCCCTATCCACATGCGTAATATCAGAGGGAGGGGAATCTTAATAAGTCAGTCACCAGAATCATACAGCCATCACCATTCACACATCTAGCAAGAAGAGTCTATACTAGCGCATGGCCGAGTGGCCATGTGGGCCTTTTATAGCCGTGCGCTGCTGGGACCTTCCAGATCTCTGAGATGGACCAATCAGATCTGGAGAAGAACCTGAGCCCGTGACTCACACTGTGGGGCAGGAATCTTGAGCATGTGCAGTAGTTATCTGCGCCCGAGATTCCCAGCGACGCAGTGCGAATAAACCATAAGCGACTGCAGGGCTGGATCTCTGGCCGCCGACGTCATGACAGAGGACGGGCGACGGCAACCAAGAAGACATAGTACAGCGCAGGCGCCATGATTTGAAAATAAAGATTTGGAGGCGGAGACACAATGCAGGAATACATGAGTGATGGATGTGAGGCGTCTCTGTCACATGGGGAAAGACCTGCCCCCCTGACAAATATCAGGTATGTCTAACCAATTTTAAAAACGATTTTTTCTGCGGTGCAAGGTACCCTAAATAAGAGAGCCACCTTCACAATGTGCAGCATTAGTGCTGCACAAGGTGGCTCTTTTACTTAAAAACGCCTGCGGGGGGTGACGGGTTCCCTTTAAATTTTTTGCAGTATTGGGTGGGCCCAGGAAGATTTCTTGCACAGGGGACCTCTGCAGTCTGTGTCTGCCCCTGGCATGAGTGGATGCTGCCTTAGAGAGCCTAGCTGCAAAAAAGGAAGCGGCTGCAGCACTAGCCGAGGCAGAATCACTAGAAGCCGCGCACAACCCTGCGCTGCATAGCCGTAGCAGTACGTCAAATCTGAAGTTGCCACTGCAAGATTCGCCACAACGCACATCTCAGTATGTTAATGAACTTCCTGATCCAAATTATAACCAAGAACATGACACATCCAGTGAAGCGAGTGAGAGTCTTCATGAGGCTCAGCTCCAGGAAACGTGGAGCAAAACAACTCTGCTAATGTCTACCTTGCCCCTCGCCAGGTAACCAACGTGAATCAATTTGCTGACACACTGCACATCAGACCGAAGCAATATGACACCGGCTGGCGCCACCCTGAGGATACTAACGGGTATGAACGCACCTCACATCACTATCAGGGTGACCCATCACCAGTATACTCTGCTGACAACCGGTTCACATCAGAATTTGTTAAGCTCATCACATGACGTGATCTGGCTGCCAGGGGACTCATGAAATTCACTGACCACGCTGAAGGTTACAGAGCTTGGAAAGCTTCCTTCCAAAATGTCACTAGAGTCTTGGGGCTACAACACAGGGAAGAGATATACCTCTTATTCAAATACATAGGAGAAGAGTCAGTCAAACACGCAGTAAGGAGCAGAGACATTAGCATAAATCACCCTCAAAGAGATCTGGAAGAGGCTGGATGAGTGTTACGGCTCAGCAGAGGTGATAGAGAGCCTTGTTCAAAAGAATCTATGACTTTCCTAAAATATCTAACAAAGGTCTCCCAAAACTTAGAGAGCTAGGTGACCTGCTAAAGGAGGTCCTAGTTGCCAAATGTGAAGGTGACCTACAGGGACTTGCATGCCTTGACACAGCCAAAGGTGTTAACCCTATAGTCCAAAAGTTACCCTACAATCTACAGGAGAGGTGGCTCACACGTGGTTCCACGTAAAAGGACAAACACAGTGTTTCATTCCCTCCTCCGTTTTTGTAGACTTTATGCATGAACAAGCGACAATCAGAAATGATCCCAGCTTTGACTTTGCAATGTCATATGCCGCACCACCACCAGCTGCAAACCCACGCAGAACATCTGTGGCAGTGCACAAAACATGTTTCTTCTCCAAGTTCCAATTACAGGTCTGCTGGCCGCTCTCAATCAGAGACAAAGGTGCAGGACCCTGACAAGCAGTGCCCGCTTCATCAGAAGCCTCATCCTCTCCTGAAATGCAGAGCCTTCAGAGGAAAATCTATGCCGGATCGCAGAAGCTTCCTGAAAGAGAACGGTATCTGCTACAAGTGCTGATCATCCACCACTCATCTTGCCAAGGATTGTAAGGTAAGTGTAAAATGCACAGAATGTGGCACCACATACAGTGGGGAAAAAAAGTATTTAGCCAGTCAGCAATAGTGCAAGTTCCACCACTTAAAAAGATGAGAGGTGTCTGTAATTTACATCATAGGTAGACCTCAACTCTGGGAGACAAAATGAGAAAAAAAAATCCAGAAAATCACATTGTCTGTTTTTTTTTCATTTTATTTGCATATTATGGTGGAAAATAAGTATTTGGTCAGAAACAAAATGTCATCTCAATACTTTGTGATATATCCTTTGTTGGCAATGACAGAGGTCAAACGTTTTCTGTAAGTCTTCACAAGGTTGCCACACACTGTTGTTGGTATGTTGGCCCATTCCTCCATGCAGATCTCCTCTAGAGCAGTGATGTTTTTGGCTTTTCGCTTGGCAACACGGACTTTAAACTCCCTCCAAAGGTTTTCTATAGGGTTGAGATCTGGAGACTGGCTAGGCCACTCCAGGACCTTGAAATGCTTCTTACGAAGCCACTCCTTCGTTGCCCTGGCGGTGTGCTTTGGATTATTGTCATGTTGAAAGACCCAGCCACGTTTCATCTTCAATGCCCTTGCTGATGGAAGGAGGTTTGCACTCAAAATCTCACGATACATGGCCCCATTCATTCTTTCATGTACCCGGATCAGTCATCCTGGCCCCTTTGCAGAGAAACAGCCCCAAAGCATGATGTTTCCACCACCATGGTTTACAGTAGGTATGGTGTTTGATGGATGCAACTCAGTATTCTTTTTCCTCCAAACACGACAAGTTGTGTTTCTACCAAACAGTTCCAGTTTGGTTTCATCAGACCATAGGACATTCTCCCAAAACTCCTCTGGATCATCCAAATGCTCTCTAGCAAACTTCAGACGGGCCCGGACATGTACAGGCTTAAGCAGTGGGACACGTCTGGCACTGCAGGATCTGAGTCCATGGTGGCGTAGTGTGTTACTTATGGTAGGCCTTGTTACATTGGTCCCAGCTCTCTGCAGTTCATTCACTAGGTCCCCCCGCATGGTTCTGGGATTTTTGCTCACCGTTCTTGTGATCATTCTGACCCCACGGGGTGGGATTTTGCGTGGAGCACCAGATCGAGGGAGATTATCAGTGGTCTTGTATGTCTTCCATTTTCTAATTATTGCTCCCACAGTTGATTTCTTCACTCCAAGCTGGTTGGCTATTGCAGATTCAGTCTTCCCAGCCTGGTGCAGGGCTACAATTTTGTTTCTGGTGTCCTTTGACAGCTCTTTGGTCTTCACCATAGTGGAGTTTGGAGTCAGACTGTTTGAGGGTGTGCACAGGTGTCTTTTTATACTGATAACAAGTTTAAACAGGTGCCATTACTACAGGTAATGAGTGGAGGAAAGAGGAGACTCTTAAAGAAGAAGTTACAGGTCTGTGAGAGCCAGAAATCTTGATTGCTTGTTTCTGACCAAATACTTATTTTCCACCATAATATGTAAATAAAATGAAAAAAAAACAGACAATGTGATTTTCTGGATTTTTTTTTCTCAGTTTGTCTCCCATAGTTGAGGTCTACCTATGATGTAAATTACAGACGCCTCTCATCTTTTTAAGTGGTGGAACTTGCACTATTGCTGACTGACTAAATACTTTTTTTCCCCACTGTATAACACTGCCCTACACCCTGGCCCAGTTCCATGGAGTGCACAAAACACGCCAGTTGACAGTGAGCATGGCGGTGAGGAAAGGAGCACTAATGCAGCTACGCCAGAGATCACTTCACAATGTATTGAAGTCTGTAAAGGAACAATAGACAGTAGGTCCTGTTCTAAAATATGCCTCAGAGTGTACCCAAAGGGCCATAGAGACAAAGCTGTAAGACTATGCTATCTTGGATGATCAAAGTAATCGATCCCTGGCTAGATCAACATTCTTTGACCTATTCATCATCAAAGGACCAAGCAGCACTCCTTACTCATTAAAGACATGCAGGTACTGTGACAGCAGCGGGCAGGAAAGCTACTGACTACTAAATTAAGTCCTTAGACGGACAATTCTGCCTGCCACTACCTACAATCATCGAGTGTAATCAGATAACAGATCTGAAATCCCTACACCAGATGTGGCAATCCATCATGCTCACTTAAAACGCATAGCACACCTTTTTTCCGGAAAGCGACCATCAGGTACAGATAATACTGCTGTTGCGAAGAGATATCCTACAGGTTCATAAAGTGGGAAGTCACATCAATGGACTCCACAATGCTCCCTATGCCCAAAGGCTAGACCTAGGATGGGTCATAATAGGAAACGTATGCTTGGGACATATGCACGCCCCATCTTCTGTGACAAGTATGCTAACATACATTGGAGAAAGGACGCCCATCTCTGTTTCAACCTTGCAACAACGAGTTCCATGTCAAGGAACTACCACACAACATCCAACTACCCAATCATTTAATAGACTTTACTCATGACAGCAGTACAGTCATGGCCAAAAGTTTTGAGAATGACACAAATATTATATTTTCACATGATCTGCTGCCCTCTGGTTTTTATGTGTGTTTGTCAGATGTTTTTATCACATACAGAAATATAATTGCAATCATATTATGAGTAACAAAAGGTTATATTGACAGTTAGAATGAGTTAATGCAGCAAGTCAATATTTGCAGTGTTGACCCTTCTTCTTCAGGACCTCAGCAATTCTCCCTGGCATGCTCAATCAACTTCTGGATCAAATCCTGACTGATAGCAGTCCATTCTTGCAAAATCAATGCTTTTATTTTGTCTGAATATGAAGGTTTTTGTTTGTCCACCCGTCTCTTGATGATTGACCACAAGTTTTCAATGGGATTAAGATATGAGGAGTTTCCAGGCCATGGTCCCAAAATCTCTATGTTTTGTTCCCTGAGCCATTTAGTTATCACCTTTGCTTTATGGCAAGGTGCTCCATCATGTTGAAAAAGGCATTGTTGATCGCCAAACTGCTCTTGGACCGTTGGGAGAAGTTGCTCTTGGAGGACATTCTGGTACCATTGTTTATTCATGGCTGTGTTTTTAGGCAAGACTGAGAGAGAGCCCATTCCCTTGGCTGAGAAGCATCCACACACATGAATGGTTTCAGGATGCTTGACAGTTGGCATGAGACAAGACTGGTGGTAGCGCTCACCTGGTCTTCTCCGAATAAGCCGTTTTCCAGATGTCCCAAACAATCGAAAAGGGGATTCATCAGAGAAAATGACTTTACCCCAGTCCTCAGCAGTCCACTCCCTGTACCTCTTGCAGAATATCAGTCTGTCCATGATGTTTTTTCTGGAGAGAAGTGGCTTCTTTGCTGCCCTCCTTGAGACCAGGCCTTGCTCCAAGAGTCTCCGCCTCACAGTGCGTGCAGATGCACTCACACCTGTCTGCTGCCATTCCTGAGCAAGCTCTGCACTGCTGGTAGCCCGATCCCGCAGCTGAAACACTTTTAAGAGACGGTCCTGGCGCTTGCTGGTCTTTCTTGGGCGCCCTGGAGCCTTTTTAGCAACAAGGGAACCTCTCTCCTTGAAGTTCTTGATGATGCGATAGATTGTTGACTGAGGTGCAATCTTTCTAGCTGCGATACTCTTCCCTGTTAGGCCATTTTTGTGCAGTGCAATGATGACTGCACGTGTTTCTTTAGAGATAACCATGGTTAACAGAAGAGAAACAATGATGCCAAGCACCAGCCTCCTTTTAAAGTGTCCAGTGGTGTCATTCTTACTTAATCATGACAGATTGATCTCCAGCCCTGTCCTCATCAACACCCACACCTGTGTTAATGGAGCAATCACTGAAACGATGTTAGCTGGTCCTTTTAAGGCAGGGCTGCAATGATGTTGAAATGTGTTTTGGGGGATAAAGTTAATTTTCTAGGCAAATATTGACTTTGCAAGTAATTGCTGTTAAGCTGATCACTCTTTATAACATTCTGGAGTATATGCAAATTGCCATTAGAAAAAATGAAGCAGTAGACTTTGTAAAAATTAATATTTGTGTCATTCTCAAAACTTTTGGCCATGACTGTATGGTGTCAGGAATCTATGAGGATCAGTTGGGGTGCACAGTCTTCCAGAGAACTAAGCAAGACAACCAAGTAGCAATGTCGGTAGAGGACAAGTTGTTCTTAGAGGTAATGGACAAGGGACTCATAAAAGATGAGACCAACAGCTGGGTCGCACCTCTCCCCTTCAGAATCCAAAGACCACGTCTACCAAACAACAGAAATCAGGCGTTAAAACATTTCTCCCTTAAACTTAATCTGCAGAAGAAACCAGAGATGAAAGATCAATTTTTCTCCTTCTTGTCAAAGATATTTGAGAACTGCCACGCAGAACTAGCTCCCACTCGCAAAGAATCTGAAGAATGCTGGTTCCTACCCATGTTTGGAGTATACCACCCTAAGAAACTGGGCCAGATTAGAGTGGTGTTTGACTGAAGTGCTAAGTTTGATGATATCTCCCTGAATGATGTTCTACTGACAGGACCAGACCTCAATAACAAACTGCTGGGAGTACTTATGCTCTTCCGTAAGGATTCCATTGCCTTCATCGCTGACATCCAGCAAATGTTCCATTGTTCCCTTGTGAGAGAGAGAGACAGGAACTTCCTAAGATTTTTCTGGTACAGAGACAATGATCCTACTAGAGAGGTCACAGAGTACCGCTTGAGAGTGCGCATCTTCGGCAATAGCCCTCCTTCAGTCGCCATCTATGGACTCAAAAGGTCAGCTCAAGAAGGAGAAATAGAATATGGATTAGATGTCAGACCATTCATAGAAAAAGACTTTTATGTTGATGACTGTCTGAAAGCCATGCCTTCAAACGAGACTGCCATCAGTCTTCTCAGGAGAGTCCAAGAGATGCTTGCTTGCTCTAACCTCAGGCTTCACAAAATAGCCTCAAACAGCCAAGAACTCATGAAAGCATTCCCTTCACAAGACTTGTGTAACAGTCTCAGAGACCTGGACCTGGGGTCAGACCCCACACCAAAGCAACGCAGCCTCGGGCTTTTCTGGAATCTACAGTCCAGATACCTTTTACCTTTCAGGTCAGCCAGGAAGAAAAGCCTTTCACACGCAGAGGTTTCCTGTCTACCATCAACAGCCTGTACGATCCCTTGGGTTTTGCAGCTCCTGTTACTATACAAGGAAAAGCCATACTAAGGACTTAACTAAGGAAACATCTGACTGAGATGCACCTCTGCCACCTGATAGGAGAGTCCATTGGGAAGTATGGAGGAACTCCTTAGCAGCCCTCTCCAACCTGAATGTGCCAAGACCATACACCCCTGTGCCGTCTACAGAAATACAAAGCCAAAGACTATGTATTTGCAGATGCTTCTGTCAAAGCAATTGCCGCAGTTGCCTATCTCAAAACTGTAGACTCCAAATGTCAGAACCACATTGGATTCGTTATGGGGAAGGCCAAACTTGCTCCACAACCAGAGCACACTATACCAAGGTTAGAACTTTGTGCTGCAGTCTTAGCTGTTGAGCTAGCAGAGTTCATTGCATCAGAGATGGAAATCGACCTCAGACAGCAAAGTAGTCCTTGGAAACATCCACAATGAAACCAGGCGATTCTACGTTTATGTCAACAACAGAGTGCTACGGATTAGGAGATCAGTTCATCCAAAACAGTGGCATTACATTCCCACGGAACAAAATCCTGCAGATCATGCAACTAGAGCAGTTGATGCAAGTTGACTAGGAAGCACAACATGGCTCTCAGGACCAAAACTGTTGTACACTGAGGAATGTTGTCCAGACATCTTTGAACTAGTAGGAGAGGACTCAGGTGCTGAAATCCACCCTCAGGTGTCTACACTTCATGCATTGACTCCAGCTACTCTCCTCACCCAGAAAACAGGACTATCCAGTGCCCCTCCAGGAGGATTTGATGCTAAGGACCTCTACAAGCGCCAATGGAGACAGGTACAAAGTCTTGCCAATACATTCTGGGACAGGTGGCGCAAACAATACTTGTCTACCCTGCAGCCACGGACCAAGTGTCAATCTACCAGGCCTGATCTGAAAATTGGTGACCTCATCCTTGTAAAAGACTGTCGGGCCCATCGGAACCAGTGGCCACTTGGACTTGTTAGGCGTCAGGTTCCTGCAACTGCACAGCAGGGATCCAGAGCATCACATTCTGCAGTCTCCCATTCTCCATCGACCGCAGAGGAGCTTGCTCAGCAGCCCCGTCGTTCCCGACGCTCTGCCCAGACCAGCTCTGCGGCTCTGGCTGTTGCTGCCACCTCTGGGCCAGCAATAGCAGCGCAGGCTGATCAGCAGCAAGCCACTCCAGAGGCTAAGTCCTTCCGTAGCTCCACTGAGCATGCTCATGAGACGATCTCCCATTGGAGGTCGGGAGTCACATGCACAGGTCCTTCTCCAGATCTGATTGGTCCATCTCGGGGATCTGGAAGCTTCCGGAAGGTCCCGGCTACAAAAGGTTTGCATGGCCGCTCGGCCATGCGCTAGTATAGTGTCATGATCTGACAGTTTTAAACTTGACAAAGTGAATTTTTTTTACTTTGTCAAGTGCAAAGTGTGACGTGATTGCCCCCAGTGGCCATTAGAATTATCACACGTGGTGTCATTCATTCTGAGTTGCCCCGGTGGTGGTGAGTGGTATCGCACCTTAGTTTTAGGTTAATGTGCACTTAATTATAATTCAGGTGCGAGGCTCTATAAATTAGTCACAGTGTGTGCAATCGTTGTTGGTGATAGTTGTTCATTGGCAACCAACCTTGGTGGTGGAAGGAGCTGGAGAGATTGCTCAGCTCAATCTGAGTCCTGGTGTGGAAGGAGTCACAGAAGGGAGTTCTTTGCAGCGCTGACTGAACTTGGTGGCAGCTATTCAGGAGGAAGGCTGCAGTCGGTTGCTGGACTCTGTGCTGGAGCATTTGCACAGAGAGAGCTAAGTTTTCTATTTCCCCTGTTTGTGACTTTCCTTGTGTGTGATCTGGTGCAGTGGTGGGATTAGTTTCCGCACCGGCCAATGCCCTAGCGAGGGACTAGGTTCAGGGCGAGTCAGGGCATAAGGTTCGCGTGCGGCGACAGGTTCGGAGCCTGTATAGGGAATGTAAGGAGTGCAGGGACGCTGCCTCAGGGGAGCTCAGTAGGTCTCCATGTCCCTATTCCCTATTACAGGGCCCACCACTGTAATTGTTCCTGTGTTTCCCCTTATTGTTTAAATTCGCCAGCTGGAGGCTGGGTATCCAGTTTTACGTGTACTTTAAATTCGCCAGCTGGAGGCGGCGTATCCGGCTGCACGTCCCGGTATTATTTAAATTCGCCATGCTGGAGGCGCTGTATCCAGGGTCACGTGTGTCCTAAATTCGCCCTGCTGGAGGCGCTGTGTCCAGTCACACGTTGACCGCTACATATAGACTCTAGTTGCTAACTGTGTGAATGATGATGGATGTATTGACTTGCAAATGACTCATTAAGATTCCCCTCCCTCTGATATTACGAGTATGTATAGGGAACTAGTGATAGAGTCAGCGCCAGTCAGTGGCAAGCCACAGGCCGCAGTGCACATCCTCCACAGTGCTAGTGTCCGACAGTGCGCCTGCTACCGGGCATTGTCGTATAGCAGCAGTGTCTGTCGCTGCGCTGCAGTCAGCAGCTCTTCTTGGTGGTTGCAGCGCTGCACGCAAGGTAGGTCTAGACGGATGTGGACTCTGTGTCTTGGGCCAAGTCCTGTAACCATATACCGTGCGTGCATTTCTCTGAGCCCTGTGATGTTAACTGGCTCAGCCTTTGTATTTAACGCCTCGGCGTCTCTGTGGAGGAACAGAGACCGCCCAGCGCACTTCGGGTGACGTTCAACCTGCGTGCGTTATACCGCCATATAGTGCGTCTGCCATTGCATAGTAGCAAAGTAACACTTTCTGCACGGTGGACCCCGGGCGGCGAACGCACTTATTATTTATTATTTAGTGCGTTCCGCTGTCCCTAACATTATACTAGCGCCAGGGTCTGGCTAGTAATGGCGGACCTGCAGCAGCTACGGCAGTACATTCGGCAGCTGGAGGGCAGGTTGGCGGCTCTCAAGATTTCCACCTCAGCTGCGAATGCTACTGTGGCCGCTGCCCAGGCAGTCGCAGAGGCTGTCTTGCTTGTGTCCCCATCCACGCCAGTGCCAACAATATCCCGCCTCCCATTGCCCGATAAATTTTCTGGTGACAGCGCCAACTGCAGGGGTTTCGTGAGCCAGTGCTCTATCCAGCTCGAGTTACTGGCCATGCGATTCCCTACAGAGCGGGCTAATGTGGGGTTTATCATCTCCCTCCTGTCGGGCAGGGCGTTAAAATGGGCTACACCGCTGTGGGAGCGTGGTGACCCCGTGGTTCTGAGCGCTGCTCAGTTTTTAACCTCACTAAAGCAGGTCTTTTTGGGGCCACGGGTCACTCACGACACCTCTCTCCAGCTATTAGAATTAACACAGGGGTCCCTCTAGGTCAGCCATTATGCCGTCTGTTTTCGGACACTGGCTTCCGAGCTGGAGTGGCCTGATAAGACCATCGTCCCTGTGTTCTTGAGGGGTTTGGGAGGTTCCGGTAACTCTGGAAGAGCTGATTGCTATCTCCACCCGCATTGATCTCCATTATACTGAGCACGGGCAGGAGCGAGCTCAAACCAGACAGAAAGTTAGGTTGGCTCCCACCTTCTCTGAACCTCTTGAACCCACGGAGGTGTCTTGTACCGGTCACAAGTCGAGCCTGGAGCGAAGCTCCGCACGCTGTTACCAGTGCCGACAGTTTGGTCACCCGGCTAACAGGTGCCCGCAGTGCTCGAAAAAACTCACGTACCATGGTAGTAGGTGGGGGTCTACCTGATATGAAACCCTTTTCCCCCAAACCGGTATTCCGAGGGACTTTAGATAGCGGTGCTTCCACCTGGGACGTAGAGGTCACGGTGAACTCCGGGGCAGAAGGAAACTTCATGTCCTCGTCCTTCGCCCAAAAGCACGCTATTTCGCTCGTTCTACTGCCCCATCCCATGACCATCAGGGTGGTTAACGGTGCGCCTTTACCATTCCAGGTTACCCACCAGGCAGCACACCTTGGGCTCTCAATCTCACCACGAGACGTTTTCCCTGTTCATTTTGCCCGAGGTCATCGACCAGGTGCTTCTCGGAGTTCCGTGGCTCCGTTGCCATTCCCCTCATATAGATTGGTCTTCGGGGAGTATACTGGGTTGGAGCAAGGACTGTAAGGGAAGGTGCATGAGGGGCAGCGTTCAAGTAGCCTCCACGGAGGTGCCAGCGGATCTTTCCGCGCTTCCTAGACACTACCGGCAGTACGCGGACGTCTTCTCCAAAAAATCAGCGGAGACGCTTCCGCCGCACCGTCCTTACGACTGTCCGATAGACCTTTTGCCAGGCGCGGAACCTCCCTAGAGGCCACGTGAATCCTCTATCTCTCCCGGAGACGGAGGCCATGTCACAATATATCCGGGAGAACCTGGCAAGAGGGTTTATCAGAATATCAGTGTCGCCAGTTGGTGCAGGGCTCTTCTTCGTGCAGAAGAAGACTGGAGAGTTGCACCCCTACATTGACTACAGAGGTCTCAACCAGGGCTGTGGAGTCGGAGTCTTGGAGTCGGAGTCAGAGCTCATTTTGGTGGAGTCGGTATAAAATGGTCCGACTCCAACTCCTAAAATATATAATAAATTGGGTACAGTAGTTCATTGCTGAATGTGCTGAATATTTTTTCATAGGAATTTGGGAAAGTTCTGAAATGTCCTATAAATGGCTGTTCTATTCCTGATCTAAGGCTACATTCACACACAGCGTTTTTGCTGCGTTTTTTGAGGATACGTTTTTCAGCTGCAAAAGCAGATCAGCTTTTTAAAAAACCGCATCAACTGAAAGGTTTTTGAGCTCATAGATAATGTTTTCAATAGCAAAAGCAGATTAGAAATCTGCTCTATCTATCCATTTATCCATATCTGTCTATCCATATCTTATCTGTACCAAAAAGAATGAAAGCCGTGTAGCACACAGACTAACACTCCTTTTTTTTTTTTAGCACCAGTCAAGTACACCTCATAGCTGCCCAAAAGGACGCCCAGGACAGGCATTGCTCGTCTTCAGTAACACATCAACATCAATTGATAGTTGGAATAAATAGACTGCATTCACCACATCTTAAGGTGCAGGCTTTATTTTCAAGTGTAGAGGTGTGCAGTATAAGGTTCTGCAGCAGCTGAGGTGTGCAGTATGAGATTCTGCGGAAGAGTATGAGGTTCTGCCCCCCAGTTTTGATCCTGGCTAAAACCGTTTCTTATAGATATGGCGAACACTCAGGTAACCCTAAATGAAGGTCAATGGACACAGGTGGCTGAATTGAAGGAATTGCTTAATCACCTATTTACCGTGACTAAAAAATTACAAGCTGAGGATTTAACTCCTGGCATTTTCATAAGGGAGTGGAAGAACTTGCTATTTTGCCTGTCCCAAAGAGGAGATTTAATCACAGATGGCATTTCTGCTTCAATGAAACGGAGAAGAGAGACACAGCTATTGGAAAATAAAGTTTTTCTGACAGCTGTTTATGTGGACCCAAGTCATCGTATATTGCTTGATCATCAACAGCTTTTTAAAGGAAAAGAAGCTCTGACTGAGGTAGCAGTTAGGATGAGTGGCATACAGGAGGACTGCCAGGCGCAAGAGGACTTGGGTCCTGACAGTGCTACTGCTGCCATATCTTCATCCTCATCAGATGAGGAGTTTGACTTTGACAAGTATTTGGATGATATGGAGCAGGCAAAGCTTGCTGCAAGGAAAAAGATTTCACTCCGTCTCCTATAGCAAGCAGATTGACCATATTTCAGCAAAATGTTTCACTTGCTCTCAAAGAAAAAGAAAAATTCAACCGTTCATCAAAACTGACTGTGCATGAGGCAATTCCTTTATACTTGGAAATTGTTAGAGATGTTGCCCATGTGGTTACGGCTTTGCCTCCAACCCAAGTTAGTGTAGAGAGGTTGTTCTCTGGCCTTAACATTATTAGGTCAGATTTTAGGTAATCTACGAAGGAGGATCTGATGGAGGCAATTCTATTTCTTAGAACAAATTCATAGACTGCCCAAATGTTATTTAGTATGCTTTTGTTGAAAACTGTTTTTTGCCACTTACATAGTGTTATAAATATATATATACACAGTATATATATATATATATATATATATATACACTGTATATATACATATACAGTTGTGGCCAAAAGTATTGACACCCCTGCAATTCTGTCAGATAATACTCAGTTTCTTCCTGAAAATGATTGCAAACACAAATTCTTTGGTATTATTATCTTCATTTAATTTGTCTTAAATGAAAAAACACAAAAAGAATTGTCCTAAAGCCAAATTGGATATAATTCCACACCAAACATAAAAAAGAGGGTGGACAAAAGTATTGGCACTGTTCGAAAAATCATGTGATGCTTCTCTAATTTGTGTAATTAACAGCACCTGTAACTTACCTGTGGCACCTAACAGGTGTTGGCAATAACTAACTAAATCACACTTGCAGCCAGTTGACATGGATTAAAGTTGACTCAACCTCTGTCCTGTGTCCTTGTATGTACCACACTGAGCATGGAGAAAAGAAAGAAGACCAAAGACCTGTCTGAGGACTTGAGAAACCAAATTGTGAGGAAGCATGAGCAATCTCAAGGCTACAAGTCCATCTCCAAGACCTGAATGTTCCTGTGTCTACCGTGTGCAGTGTCGTCAAGAAGTTTAAAGCCCATGGCACTGTGGCTAACCTCCCTAGATTTGGACGGAAAAGAAAAATTGACAAGAGATTTCAATGCAAGATTGTGCGGATGTTGGATAAAGAACCTCGACTAACATCCAAACAAGATCAAGCTGCCCTGCAGTCCGAGGGTACAACAGTGTCAACCCGTACTATCCATTGGCGTCTGAATGAAAAGGGACTGTATGGTAGGAGGCCCAGGAAGACCCCACTTCTTACCTCGAGACATAAAAAAGCCAGGATGGAGTTTGCCAAAACTTACCTGAAAAAGCCTAAAACGTTTTGGAAGAATGTTCTCTAGTCAGATGAAACAAAAGTAGAGTTTTTGTTGGCAAAGGCATCAACATAGAGTTTACAGGAGAAGAAAAGAGGCATTCAACGAAAAGAACACGGTCCCTACAGTCAAACATGGCGGAGGTTCCCTGATGTTTTGGGGTTGCTTTGCTGCCTCTGGCACTGGACTGCTTGACCGTGTGCATGGCATTATGAAGTCAGAAGACTACCAACAAATTTTGCAGCATAGTGTAGGGCCCAGTGTGAGAAAACTGGGTCTCCCTCAGAGGTCATGGGTCTTCCAGCAGGACAATGACCCAAAACACACTTCAAAAAGCACTAGAAAATGGTTTGAGAGAAAGCACTGGAGACTTCTAAGGTGGCCAGCAATGAGTCCAGACCTGAATCCCATAGAACACCTGTGGAGAGATCTAAAAATGGCAGTTTGGAGAAGGCACCCTTCAAATATCAGGGACCTGGAGCAGTTTGCCAAAGAAGAATGGTCTAAAATTCCAGCAGAGCATTGTAAGAAACTCATTGATGGTTACCGGAAGCGGTTGGTCGCAGTTATTTTGGCTAAAGGTTGTGCAACTAAGTATTAGGCTGAGGGTGCCAATACTTTTGTCTGGCCCATTTTTAGAGTTTTGTGTGAAATGATCAATGTTTTGCTTTATTCTCTTTTGTGTTTTTTTCATTTAAGACAAATTAAATGAAGATAATAATACTAAAGAATGTGTTTGCAATCATTTTCAGGAAGAAACTGAGTATTATCTGACAGAATTGCAGGGGTGTCAATACTTTTGGCCACAACTGTATATGAAATCGATATTACATAGTGTATTACATATTTACAATTTATTACAGTTTTTTGTGTTCTAAAGTTGTATTCCAATAAATATATTATGTTCTATCTAAATGTCTTGATTATTGTATCATAAAAATGATTAAATGTCTGATGTTCACATTGTACTACAATAAATTTTTCACTTAAATATAAGCAATATATGTTGGAGTCGGAGTCGTGGAGTCGGAGTCGGTGGAAGGGAAATTGAGGAGTCGGAGTCGCAGGTTTGGCTTACCGACTCCACAGCCCTGGTCTCAACGCCATTACAGTAAAAAACAAATACCCTCTTCCTTTGATCTCTGAGTTGTTTGACAGGTTGCGAGGGGCCCGGCCCGGCTCCAACTTTTGCCCCTGGTGACTTGGTGTGGCTTTCTGCCCGAAATATCAGGCTGCGGGCCGAGTCCACCAAGTTCACTCTGCGATACAATGGTCCCTTCAAAATCCTTGAGCGGATCAGCTCGGTGGTCTACCGTTTGGCTCTTCCACCACACTTGGCCATCTCTGACGTCTTCCACGTGTCCCTTCTCAACCTCTTCACATGTCCCGGTTTTTTGAGTCATCTGCTGGGACATCAGACTTGTCTTCGGATGAGTTTGAGGTCAATGCCATTGTGGGACGCAGGATGGCGCGTGGCAAAAAATTTTATTTGGTGGATTGGAAGGGTCATGGTCCTGAGGCCCGGACCTGGGAGCCAGTGGAGAACATCCACGCCCCGCTCCTTGTCGCGGCATTTGAGCGTAGCGAGGCTCAGAGGGAAGGGAGCCCTAGGAGGGGGGGTAATGTTAGGCGTCGGGTTCCTGCAACTGCACAGCAGGGATCCAGAGCCTCACATTCTGCGGTCTCTCATTCTCCATCGACTGCAGAGGAGCTTGCTCAGCAGCCCCGATGCTCTGCCCAGACCAGCTCTGTGGGTCTGGCTGTTGCTGCCACCTCTCGGCCAGCAATAGCAGTGCAGGCTGATCAGCAGCCACTCCAGAGGCTAAGTCCTTCCGTCGCTCCACTGAGCATGCTCACGAGACGATCTCCCATTGGAGGTTGGGAGTCACATGCACAGGTCCTTCTCCAGATCTCATTGGTCCATCTCGGGGATCTGGAAGCTTCCGGAAGGTCCCGGCTATAAAAGGTTTGCATGGCCGCTCGGCCATGCGCTAGTATAGACTCTAGTTGCTAACTGTGTGAATGATGATGGATGTATGGACTTGCAAATGACTCATTAAGATTCCCCTCCCTCTGATATTACGAGTGTGTATAGGGAACTAGTGATAGAGTCAGTGCCAGTCAGTGGCAAGCCACAGGCCACAGTGCACATCCTCCACAGTGCTAGCGTCCGACAGTGAGCCTACTACCGGGCATTGTCGTATAGCGGCAGTGTCTGTCGCCGCGATGCAGTCAGCAGCTCTTCTTGGCGTCCGCGGCTGCGGTAGGTCTAGACGGACGTGGACTCTGTGTCTTGAGCCAAGTCCTGTGACAATATACCGTGCGTGCATTTCTCTGTGTCCTGTGACGTTAACAGGCTCAGCCTTTGTATTTAACACCTCGGCGTCTCTGTGAAGGAACAGAGACCGTCCAGCGCACTCCGGGTGAAGTTCAACCCACGTGCGTTATACCACCATATAGTGCGTCTGCCATTACATAGCAGCAAAGTAACATCTTCTGCACGGTGGACCCCGGGCGGCGAACACACTTATTATTATTTATTATTTAGTGCGTTCCGCCGTCCCTAACAGGACTAGTGACTGCAACATTCCTGAGTAAGGATGGCAACGTCCGCAAAGTCGAACTTAGGATGGCCAAAGGGGATGAACTTAAGACATTCTCCAGACCAGTAACCGAGCTGGTCCTGTTGTTGTCTTTGGAGAATAAGAATAGTGACATCTGTTTGATGCCAGACGGGGAGTGTTCTGTCTCCGACACATAATTCATAATGTTTGACTGTCTATCTGATAACATTACTAGTGAATATTCAAAATGTTCAGTTTCATCTATAGATTTAATGTTTTCATTGTTTATGGCTCCATCTAGTGACCAGAGTCATAACTGCAGTGTCATTGTGTATTTACTTTCATATTTGCTTCTATATTTTGCCTTTCTTCACAATGCATCCTGGGAAAGCTTGCAAAGCAACCTGGTAAGTTTGCAAAGCATTATGGTTTAGTCCAGCCCCCATTTTTCCATCCAGTCCTCCATTTTCTATCAAGCCTGCTTTCTGGGAACATCTCATTTCTCTTCCCCCTTGTGTCAGCATCACTGGTAGGTAACCATGCTTCCTATATCTAATTCCTATCTCATATTACTCTGCTAGTTAGGTCTCCCCAGCTCAGCTAGTAGTGCAGATGATGTATGTTAGGTATATTAGGTATTCTTATGAACCCAGTACTGATTGTATTTATATGTTTTACTTGTAGTTTCACCACATCAATATACCACTATGTTCAATAAAGCACAGATTCAACCTACAGTCTCCTTACTGGTCCCCGGGTATAGCAGTTTAGCTGCCTGGATAAGCTACATGAATTCCAATTCATTTAGTGAGGACAGAACTATTACAGACACCTGTGTTTTTACAGACGCCCGTGTTTTTACAGACGCTCGTGTTTTTACAGACGCCCGTGTTTTTACAGATGAAGAGGAGGATGAATGAACTCATGGAGATCAACATCCGACACTGCGGAGACACCATCACGTGTTTCTCAACGCAGTGATTCTAGAGCACTCCCCCCATCCCTTATGGGAAATATGTAAAACATGCAAAACAGAAGCCGCGGAGACACCATCACGTGTTTCTCAACGCAAGCAATGACCAGCCAGGTCTTTGCCCGGGAAGGAACAACCACGGGAAGGGCAGTCTCCAATGAAGGAAACCACCTATGCCAAAACATGGTATCCATCCACAGACAGCTGTTTCGGGGTATTGCCCCTCATCAGTGTGGAGTAGGAAACTGGCTGGTAGGAGCAATGCCTAGTAAAAAGACAATGAAGAGGAGGATGAATGAACTCATGGAGATCAACATCCGACACTGCGGATACACCATCACGTGTTTCTCAACGCAATGATTCTAGAGCACTGCCCCAATCCCTTATGGGAAATATGCAAAACATGCAAAACAGAAGCCGCGGAGACACCTGGCTGGTCATTGCTTGCGTTGAGAAACACGTGATGGTGTCTCCGCGGCTTCTGTTTTGCCCGTGTTATTACAGACGCCCGTGTTATTACAGACGCCCGTGTTATTACAGACGCCCGTGTTATTACAGATGCCCGTGTTATTACATACACGATGTTATTACAGACGCCCGTGTTATTACAGACGCCCGTGTTATTACAGACGCCCGTGTTATTACAGACACCTGTGTTATTACAGACACCCGTGTTATTACAGACGCCCGTGTTATTACAGACGCCCGTGTTATTACAGACACCTGTGTTATAAACACCCGTGTTATTACATACACGATGTTATTACAGACGCCCGTGTTATTACAGATGCCCGTGTTATTACAGACACCTGTGTTGTTATAAACACCCGTGTTATTACAGACGCCCGTGTTATTACAGACGCCCGTGTTATTACAGACACCTGTGTTATAAACACCCGTGTTATTACATACACGATGTTATTAGACGCCCGTGTTATTACAGACGCCCGTGTTATTACAGACGCCCGTGTTATTACAGACACCTGTGTTATAAACACCCGTGTTATTACAGACGCCCGTGTTATTACAGATGCCCATGTTATTACAGACACCTGTGTTATAAACACCCGTGTTATTACATACATGATGTTATTACAGATGCCCGTGTTATTACAGACGCCCGTGTTATTACAGACACCTGTGTTATAAACACCCGTGTTATTACATACACGATGTTATTACAGACGCCCGTGTTATTACAGACGCCCGTGTTATTACAGACGCCCGTGTTATTACAGACACCTGTTATAAACACCCGTGTTATTGCATACATGATGTTATTACAGACGCCCGTGTTATTACAGACACCCGTGTTATTACATACACGGTGTTATTACAGACGCCCGTGTTATTACAGGCACCATGAAATTACAGACACCCATATTATTACAGATGCCCGTGTTATTTATGCTCGTGTTATTACATACGCCCGTGTTATTATAGACACCGTGTTATTACAGACGCCCGAGGTATTACATACACCTGTGTTATTACAGAAACCGTGTTATTACAGACACCATGTTATTACAGACACCATGTTATTACAGACTCCCATGTTATTATAGATACCTTGTTATTAGATACCTATGTTATTACAGACACCCATGTTATTACACACGCTATGTTATTATAGATAGAAGAAAAAAAAGTGTAGTCAGCTTACCGGTCTGTAGTTAAATCCACCAGCCTGCCAACGCCCAGCACGGATTGTGGTAAGCATCCACATCAAATAGGACAAGGGAAAAAAAAAAAACCTGTGATCCAGCTCAGGACAAAGGCGGCTACAGCGTAACAAAATTTTATTGGACAACTTGAAAATATATAAGTGCTTTAGAAAAATATGTGCATAGCAAACACAGAGCACACCAGTAGGAACGATCTACGCGTTTTAACTAAACAGTATTACTCATGATCTGATCATGAGTAAGACTGTTTAGTTGAAACGCGTAGATCGTTCCTACTGGTGTGCTCTGTGTTTGCTATGGACATATTTTTCTAAAGCACTTATATATTTTCAAGTTGTCCAATAAAATTTTGTTAAGCTGCAGCCGCCTTTGTCCTGAGCTGGATGACAGTTTTTTTTTTCCCTTATGTTATTATAGACACCCATGTGTAGTGCGAATATAAAAATGGCTATTTTGAATCCATATTGAAATATACAGAATGCATTCAGACAATTACATAGCTGAATTTCTGGTCAAACATTTAGATAGACAGACAATGCTCACAGTGACAGTCTGGAGAACTGTTGTTTCACAAATAGTTCTAAGTTTCTATACGTTTGTTGTTTGTTATTGTAAAACATTAAGGTTTACTTAATCTCTGTCTGTGGTGGTTTTATCTAAATCCTTGTGGCTTTTATATTCTAAAGGCCCCGTCTCACTAAGCAATCTCGGTAGCGAGATCGCTGCTGAGTCACAACTTTAGTGACGTAACAGCGATCTCACCAGCGAGATTGCTGTGTGTGACAGCGATCAGCGAGCGGCCCCCCTGCCGGTATCGCTGATCGCTGGAAGAAACCTCTGGACATTTCTTTGGTCGCTGGTCTCCCGCTGGCCAGCACGCATCGCTGTGTGTGACAGCGGGAGACCAGCGATCAGGAGTAAAAAAAATAATAAAAAAAATAAAAAATATAGTTATTCTCACCTTCCGATGTCCCGTTCAGCCATCCTGCCTCTCTCCACGCTCCGGTCCCAGTGATCCTTTGCATCAATGACCGTGAGACTTTGTTATCCCGCGAGACCGTGACATCTCGCGGTCATTCATGCAAAGGATCACTGGGACCGGAGTGTGGAGAGAGGCAGGATGGCTGCGTGGGACGTCGGAAGGTGAGAATAACTATATTTTTTATTTTGATACTATTTTCTACAGCGATAGCCAGCGATGCCGGGCGCTCGGCATCGCTGTGCTGATCGCTGGTGAAGCTGTCTGTGTGACAGCTCACCAGCGATCACATAGCGACTTACTAGCGATCCTGACACCTTCATATCGGTGTCGGGATCGCTGGTGAGTCGCTTAGTGAGACGGAGCCTTTAGGGTTTATGGCCCCTTGTCTGATGACTCCATGCTTTCTCAGTTTTATCCGACCTTGAAAGCTGGCCACTTGAAGGGCAGGGTGAAACTAGAGTTACACATAGTGTAAATTACTATATAAGATCAGAGAAACATGACTAAGACAGAAGCAAAAACTTGGATACCTGTGTGTGTACAGTGTTGATACCTGCATAATTGGGGATGCCCATGCAGTGTTGTGAATTTCCCAGGGGTTCTCTGTTTTGGTGTTGCTTCTCTGATATTCCAGACGGATGATGTTTAAAAGCCTCTTGGTGATGATGTAAATATACTGTATATAGTTAATCTTTATATATACTTAATTATTATATGTATTCAATCTTTATATGTACTTAACCTTTGTATCTTAAAATATACAAAAGTGTACGCAATCATACTATCCAATCATACTATTCCTTTAATTTTGTACTTTGAAATAAAATTGTGTTATATCGAAAGTAGTAGCCTTCTTTAAAGCCGTATCCAAACCTTAGTGTTAAAATCTTGGCAATACACCATGTTATTACAGACACCATATTATTACAGACACCATGTTATTATAGATACCCATGTTATTACAGATGCCCATGTTATTACAGACACCATGTGTTAGGCGTCTGGGTTCTGCGTCTGCTCTGCAGGAATTCAGAGCCTCACATTCTGCGCTCTCCTGCTGTCTTTCTACTGCAGAGAAGATTACTTTGCAGCAGACCGCTCCAGAGACTAAGTTCCTCTGTGCTCCTACTGGGCATGCTCACGAGGCGATCTCCGATTGGAAATCGGGAGTCATGTGCCCAGGTCCTGCTCCAGATCTCATTGGTCCATCTCGGAGATCTGGAAGGTCCCGCACGGCTATAAAAAGCACGCATGACCGTTCGGGCATGTGCTAGTATAGACTTTTCAAGCTAAATGTGTGAATGGTGACGGATGTATGACTCTGGTGACTGACTCATTTGAAACCCCTTCCCTCTGATATTACGCATGTGGATAGGGAATTAGTGCAGCAGTCAGCGCCAGTCAGTGGCAAGCTGTAGGCCACTGTGCACACCACACCTCTACTCTAGCGTCCGACATTGTGCCTGCTTCCTAGCTTTGTCGACTAGCGGCCGTGCCCTACGCCGCACTGCAGTTGCAGCCCCCCTCCTTGGCGTCCGCAGTAGCGACGCCGCACACACGGTAGGTCTAGACGGACGCAGCTCCTCTGCCTTTCGTCCTGCTCCTGTGACCAGATAACGTGTGTGCATTTCCCTGTGGTCTGTGACACTAACAGGCTCAGCGTTTTGTATGTTTTTGTTGCGGCACCTCTGTGTGTGAACAGAGCCCGCTTTGCGCACTTCGGGTGAAGTCTAACCCGTGCGCATTATACCGCCATATTGCTCGTCTGTTATTACCTAGCAGCGGTGTAACATCTACTGCACGGTGGACCCCGAGCGGCGAACGCACTTTATTATTTATTTTTATTTAGTGCGTTCCGCCATTCCTAACACCATGTTATTACATTCATGTTATTATAGCCGCCCATGTTATTACAGGTGCCAACGTTATTACAGACGCTCATGTTATTATAGTTGACCACGTTATAGATGCCCATGTTATTACAGATGCCAATCTGATTATAGACACCCATGTTATTACAGACGCCCATGTTATTACAGACACCCATGTTATTACAGACACCCATGTTATTACAGACACCCACGTTATTACAGACACCCATGTTATTACAGACACCCATGTTATTACAGACACCCATGTTATTACAGACACCCATGTTATTACAGACACCCACGTTATTACAGACACCCATGTTATTACAGACACCCACGTTATTACAGACACCATGTTATTATAGACGCTCACGTTATTACAAACACCCATGTTATTACATACACCCATGTTATTATAGACGCTCACGTTATTACAAACACCCACGTTATTACAAACACCCACGTTATTACAGACACCCACGTTATTACAGACACCCACGTTATTACAGACACCCACGTTATTACAGACACCCACGTTATTACAGACACCCACGTTATTACAGACACCATGTTATTATAGACGCTCACGTTATTACAAACACCCATGTTATTACATACACCCATGTTATTACATACACCCATGTTATTACAGAAGCCCATGTTATTACAGACGCCCATGTTATTACAGACGCCCATGTTATTACAGACGCCCATGTTATTATAGACACCCATGTTATTAGAGATGCCATATTATTACAGACACCCATGTTGTTATAGACACCCATGTTATTACAAACTCCCATGTTATTACAGATGCCCATGTTATTATAGACGCTCATGTTATTACAGACGCCCATATTATTACAGATGCAGATGTTATTTTAGATGTCCACGTTATTCATGTTATTACAGACACGCATGTTATTATAGACACCCATATCATTAGATACCCATGTTGTTACAGATGCCCATGTTATTAGAGATGCCCACGTTATTACAGACACGCATGTTATTACAGACGCCCACGTTATTACAGACGCCCACGTTATTACAGACACCCACGTTATTACAGACACCCACGTTATTACATACACCCATGTTATTACAGACGCCCATGTTATTGTAGACACCCATGTTATTACAGATTCCCATATTATTACAGAAGCCCATGTTATTACAGATGCCCATGTTATTATAGATGCCATATTATTACAGACACCCATGTTGTTATAGACACCCATGTTATTACAGACTCCCATGTTATTACAGATGCCCATGTTATTATAGACGCTCACGTTATTACAGACCCTCATGTTATTACAGACGCCCATGTTATTTCAGACGCCCATGTTATTACAGCTGCAGATGTTATTTTAGATGTCCACGTTATTCATGTTATTACAGACACGCATGTTATTATAGACACCCATATCATTAGATACCCATGTTGTTACAGATGCCCATGTTATTTCAGACGCCCATGTTATTACAGCTGCAGATGTTATTTTAGATGTCCACGTTATTCATGTTATTACAGACACGCATGTTATTATAGACACCCATATCATTAGATACCCATGTTGTTACAGATGCCCATGTTATTATAGATGCCCACATTATCATAGACGTCCACTCTATTATAGAAATCCACTCTATTACAGACACTTGTAATTATCGACGCCCTCTCTATTACAGACACCCAAGTTATCATAGATGTCCACTCTATTACATACTTACAAAAGTTATGACAGACACATTATTATAGACACGTTATTACAAACACGTTATTATAGACTTCCGTGTTATTATAGATGTCCACATTATTATAGACGTCCACTCTATTATAGAAATCCACTCTACTACATATACGTGTTATCATAGACATCCACTCTATTGCATATATTATTACAGAAGGCCACGTTACTATAGACACCCATGTTATTACAGACACGTTATTATAGCCGCCCACATTATGGGCCGTATTTGGAGTTTATGCTGCCCTAGGCACTTTATGTGGACATGTCCCACTGAAAAGTCAGACTAAAGCCCCCGTCACACACAGCGATCTCGCTAGCGAGATCGCTGCTGAGTCACAAGTTTTGTGACACAACAGCGATCTCACCAGCGAGATCGCTGTGTGTGACACCTATCAGCGACCGGCCCCCCTGCTGGTATCGCTGATCGCTCTGGGAAACCTCTGGACTTTTCTTTGGTCGCTGGTCTCCCGCTGGCCAGCGCGCATCGCTGCGTGTGGCATGAGGGAGACCAGCGAGCAGGAGCTTGTAACCAAGGTAAACAGCGGGTTTCTAAACGCCGCACAGCGCTTAGAAACCCTCTGTGTACCTTAGTTACCACCGCACTGATGCAGGGAGCTGGTAACCAGTGGGTTTCTAAACTCGGCGCTAAGAAACCCGCTGTTTACCTTGGTTACCAGCTCCCTGCATCAGCGCGCTGGTAACTAAGGTACACAGCGACGCGAGCGCTCGTCGTCACTGGTGCTGATGCCTGTTTGGCAGCTCACCAACGATATCAACTTGTCAGGATCGCTGGTGAGCTGCCAAACAGGCATGAGTCGCTATGTGTGACGGGGCCTCAAGGGCTCAATCGCATGTCAGCACACCATCGGATGACCTCTTCATCCCTGAAAAGGACAGGAAAAAACACTGGAGGGAGGATGTTTTTAACCTCTTTGTGTTTCCTGTCCCTATTAGGGAGGGGTTGCATTCCCCGGTGTGCTGCCGTGGTGGGTTACTAGAAACTGAATTACCGCTAAGTCTAGTTCTATTTTTTGATCAGTATTTGTATGCCGAACCCAGGAGTGTCTCCAAAGCAGAGAACAGGTGTCAAACTTTCAATTACAGTATATTTTTTCTCTGTAAGTTCTACTCCTGGATTTGGAATTCATGTAAGAGCGGTGGACTGTACTGTCGCGTTCTTACTCCATAAGACGCCAGTAGCGCTGCGTTTGTATTATAATGTGAATAGTGTCATGCGGTTTTACATGTATTTTGTCATGTGAAGTGTAAACAGTGTATTGCGGTTTAGGTGAATGTAATGTGATATGGTAATGTATAATGTACAGTGTGGGATAAGTATTGTTAGTATAATAGGCATAGTGTACATCAGGAATTTAGGGAATGTAAGGTAGTGACCATAGGATAAGGCCTCATTCACATGTCAGTATTTTTGATCAGTATTTCATCAGTATTTGATGTTAAATGTTAACATCAGTGTTTAATGTATGCAAATGCAATGCTTAATGTTTGTAAAAGTATATCTATCAGCTACACACATATTTAAAGGGAATATGTCACCCCTTGGGACATGTATAACCTATTAATATGGGCATACAGGTAGTAGAAATAATTAATTAGTCCTACCTGTGTGTCTCATATTTGCAGTCCTGTTGTTAAAATCGTATTTTATTTTTGTATGCCAATGATTTCTTCCAGGTTCAGGGGCGTGCAATGCCTGGATGAAATCTCTGCCTCCTGTCTTCATTATCATACCACCCCCCTCCCATCAGCATCACAGTGCCCTGGGACTTGTACTGGTGGCTCTCCAGTCCTGTGACTGCGCCTTGAAATAGCGTTATTATACTTACCTGTTCCAACCTTCTATGGGCCTTGGCTTCTGCATTCTTTTGCGCAGGCACCAGCAAGCCACAGCTACTTCCTTTGCAGTGACCTCGATAATTTGCTCTCCCCACCATGCATGCATGGGTGACAGGGGCATCATAAACTGTATGGTTCCTAACTATGCAGGGAGAAAGGAAGTGGGGAGACCACCTTATCGTCATGCACATGCAGAAGAACGCTGAAGCCAATGCCATTATAAGGCCAAATAGGTACTGTATAATTGCCTTATTGCAGGGCGCAGGCGTGGGATTCTGGGGCCACCATTACATGTCACAGGGCACTGTGATGCTGATGGGAGGGGGTGGTATCATAATGAAAACAGGAGACAGAGATTTCTTCCAAGCATGGCACACATCATGGAGTCTTGAAGAAATCATTAGCATGCAGAAATAAAATATGATTTCTCAACAATAAGACCGCAAATATGACACATAAAGGTAGGACTAGTTTAACATTTCTATCACCTGTATGCCCATATTAACAGGTTATGTACATCCCAGGGGGTGACAGATTCCAGTTCAGGACTAGCCCATAGTGGGAAGGGCAAGTCTCAGTAAGAAGGAACTGGTTTCCTGATAGATCATAAGATAGGGAAGTACAGTAACAATGTTCAAGTGCAGTGGGCTGCTAGTGCCAGCAAGAACCTATCGTTTAAGGCAGTGTGGGGTCTTACTGGAATCCCTTGTGGACATTCCTGCAATGCCCAGAGCTTAAGGCTCGATACAGGTACTATGAAGAGTGCCTTATCCGCTGGCATACAGGGGATGATGGATTTGAAACCACGTGAAGGGAAGGTAATGGATCCCAGGTGCACTACGAAACTGGACGGGAAATCCCTGATGCTGACAGAAACAGTAAACTTAGGGATAGTCCAGGAGGAACGTATAGTAATGCTAAAAACACACTGTATTAAGGAAACAATAACTAAGATATGCTATGTCCAATAGTGTGTGTTATAATCTGATGAACTTGAACTGTTCAGTAAACTTCTGCTTGTTAAAATGAACTGGGTGCCCCCTGAGTTATGTGCGGGGGGCCCCTGAGGCTGGGGCCCTGAAGACAGTAGAGGCTTGCAGCCTACATGTGAGTGTGATACACCCCACACCTGGCAGCACATTGGGACTGGCACATGATTTTCTTGTAAAGTGCCAGGGCTTTATGGAGCAGCATCTCGTCCACGGCTACCACCCTTGGTCTCTGCCTACAAACACTGGTGCAAAATACTGACTTGTGAATGATGCCCATGGCTAGGGTCACACAACCATTTTTCACTCACCTAAGAAAATTGGTCTGATTTTTTTCCACAGACCTATAGACCTTAATGGCTGAGTGTAATTCGACAATCTCAGGCAAATCGTGCATGCTGCGATTTATTATTATATACAGTTGTGGCCAAAAGTATTGACACCCCTGCAATTCTGTCAGATAATACTCAGTTTCTTCCTGAAAATGATTGCAAACACAAATTCTTTGGTATTATTACCTTCATTTAATTTGTCTTAAATGAAAAAACACAAAAGAGAATGAAGCAAAAAGCAAAACATTGATCATTTCACACAAAACTCCAAAAATGGGCCAGACAAAAGTATTGGCACCCTCAGCCTAATACTTGGTTGCACAACCTGTAGCCAAAATAACTGCGACCAACCGCTTCCGGTAACCATCAATGAGTTTCTTACAATGCTCTGCTGGAATTTTAGACCATTCTTCTTTGGCAAACTGCTCCAGGTCCCTGATATTTGAAGGGTGCCTTCTCCAAACTGCCATTTTTAGATCTCTCCACAGGTGTTCTATGGGATTCAGGTCTGGACTCATTGCTGGCCACCTTAGAAGTCTCCAGTGCTTTCTCTCAAACCATTTTCTAGTGCTTTTTGAAGTGTGTTTTGGGTCATTGTCCTGCTGGAAGACCCATGACCTCTGAGGGAGACCCAGCTTTCTCACACTGGGCACTACATTATGCTGCAAAATTTGTTGGTTGTCTTCAGACTTCATAATGCCATGCACACGGTCAAGCAGTCCAGTGCCAGAGGCAGCAAAGCAACTCCAAAACATCAGGGAACCTCCGACATGTTTGACTGTAGGGACCGTGTTCTTTTCTTTGAATGCCTCTTTTTCTCTCCTGTAAACTCTATGTTGATGCCTTTGCCCAAAAAGCTCTACTTTTGTCTCATCTGATCAGAGAACATTCTTCCAAAACGTTTGAGGCTTTTTCAGGTAAGTTTTGGCAAACTCCAGCCTGGCTTTTTTATGTCTCAGGGTAAGAAGTGGGGTCTTCCTGGGTCTCCTACCATACAGTCCCTTTTCATTCAGACGCCGATGGATAGTACGGGTTGACACTGTTGAACTTGTTTGGATGTTAGTCGAGGTTCTTTATCCAACATCCGCACAATCTTGCGTTGAAATCTCTTGTCAATTTTTCTTTTCCATCCACATCTAGGGAGGTTAGCCACAGTGCCATGGGCTTTAAACTTCTTGATGACTCTGCACACGGTAGACACAGGAACATTCAGGTCTTTGGAGATGGACTTGTAGCCTTGAGATTGCTCATGCTTCCTCACAATTTGGTTTCTCAAGTCCTCAGACAGTTCTTTGGTCTTCTTTTCTTTTCTCCATGCTCAATGTGGTACACACAAGGACATAGGACAGAGGTTGAGTCAACTTTAATCCATGTCAACTGGCTGCAAGTGTGATTTAGTTATTGCCAACACCTGTTGGGTGCCACAAGTAAGTTACAGGTGCTGTTAATTACACAAATTAGAGAAGCATCGCATGATTTTTCGAACAGCGCCAATACTTTTGTCCACCCTCTTTTTTATGTTTGGTGTGGAATTATATCCAATTTGGCTTTAGGACAATTCTTTTTGTGTTTTTTCATTTAAGACAAATTAAATGAAGATAATAATACCAAATAATTTGTGTTTGCAATCATTTTCAGGAAGAAACTGAGTATTATCTGACAGAATTGCAGGGGTGTCAATACTTTTGGCCACAACTGTATATTTAAAAAATCTGACTTGTAAATGCCACCGTAGAATAACATGGGGAAGAGTTCTATCAGTCAAAACGATGGACAGCATTCATCCAAGTTTTACGTTCATGTGCTCGAGCCCTAAGGGTATGTGCAACCGACGTGTATTTCAGACAGATCCACTCTGGAACCCACCTGAAAAAGCACTAAATAATTGCTAAATAGAATGAACATATACAATGTAAAAATGATTTTCAGTACATACGATATAGTTAGTCTTGGGAGGTTCTTTTACAAACTTCAGGCTTCCAAATACTCTAAGTGGTTAAAAGTAGAATCATAGAATCATAGAATCGTAGAGTTGGAAGGGACCTCCTGGGCCATCTGGTCCAACCCCCTGCTCAAAGCAGGATTCGCTAAATCATCCCAGTCAGATGTCTGTCCAGCCTCTGTTTGAAGACTTCCATTGAAGGAGAACTCACCACTTCTCGTGGCAGCCTGTTCCACTCATTGATCACTCTAACTGTCAAAAAGTTTTTTCTAATATCTAATCTGTGTCTCCTCCCATTCAGTTTCATCCCATTGCTTCTAGTCTTTCCTTGTGCAAATGAGAATAAAGTTGATCCTTCTACAATGTGACAGCCCTTTAGATATTTGTAGACAGCTATTAAGTCTCCTCTCAGTCTTCTCTTTTGCAAACTAAACATTCCCAAATCCTGCAACCTTTCCTCATAAGACAGGGTTTGCAGACCGGTCACCATTCTGGTCGCTCTTTTCTGAACTTGCTCCAGTTTGTTGATGTCTTTTTTAAAATGTGGTGCCCAAAATTGGACACAATATTCCAGATGAGGTCTGACCAAAGAGGAGTAGAGGGAAATAATGACTTCACGTGATCTAGACTGTATGCTTCTGTTAATACATCCTAGAATTGCATTTGCCTTTTTTGCTGCTGCATCACACTGTTGACTCATATTCAGTCTGTGATCTATTAGTATACCCAAGTCTTTTTCACATGTGCTGTCACTTAGCCCTATTCCTCCCATTCTATATATGCTTTTTCCATTTTTATTGCCCAGATGTAGTACTTTGCATTTCTCCCTGTTAAAAACCATTCTGTTAGTTGCTGCCCACTTCTCCAGTTTATTTAAATCTTTTTGAATCCTCTCTCTCTCTTCTCTAGTATTAGCTATCCCTCCTAGCTTTGTGTCATCAGCAAATTTAATCAGTTTACCCTCAATTCCTTCATCTAAATCGTTGATAAAGATGTTGAACAATACAGGGCCCAGGACAGAGCCCTGTGGTACCCCACTTGAGACATTCTTCCAACTGGATGTGCAGCCATTTACGACCACTCTTTGGGTCCGATCACTAAGCCAGTTATGAATCCACCTAACAGTTGCCTTGTCCATTCCATACTTAATCATTTTTTCAATAAGGATTGTATGAGAGACTTTGTCAAATGCTTTGCTGAAGTCAAGATATACTATATCTACAGCATTTCCTTGATCCACCCAATCAGTGATTCCGTCATAGAAGGAAATTAAGTTAGTCTGACATGACTTATTAGTTACAAACCCATGCTGACTCTGTTTAATCACTTCATTCTTATCCAGGTATTGACATACATGTTGTTTAATAATTTGTTCAAAGATCTTTCCTGGTATAGAAGTCAGTAGTAACCTCCTTTATTTGATACAATTTAAATAAAAAAAAAAACGACAACAAAAAGATGTCAAGAACGACAAAAAAAAGCAAAAAAAGAAGTGCTTCAGGACAAAGAAGTTGCTGGTCTGTCATGAAGTGTCTTCTGCCTGAAAAAGCTTACAGGAATTGCAGACATCTAAAGAAAGTTGTGTGCACATTCACATTAGATGACTATCGGTTAAACTATGCTTCAGCTGATTGTTCAGCAGACAGCCTTTCAGTCGACACTCTCATACACACGAGCGCTAGCTCAGCCAATTATAGCATCTACATTAATACATCAGGACCACCATCAGTGCACAACTTCATCAGCAGAACCACCATCAGTAAACTACTACATCACGAGAACCACTATCAGTACATGAATACAAAACCACTGCCAGTACATGCAGGGGTGGACACAGACTGTAGTGGGCCCCTGTGCAAGAAATTTTTCTTCCCCCCCGCCCTTCATAGGGCAACAAAGATATGTAAACATATACATTGTAATATTTATTTAGAACGCAACAATCAAATCTAAATAGTAAAGTTGTTTAATTTTTTTATTAAATATGCAACATGTAAGTTAGGGTGCCTTCACATAGGCGAGTTTTTTGTATCCGAAGAGATCAGGCTTTCACTGCATCTGACTTGATATGGTTTTTCTTTTTGCCCTTAAGGATGCTTTCACACTGGCGTTTTTCGCCACTAGCAGCAGATCTGGCAGACTTCTGCACCTCTGCCGCCTAACGGGGGACTTGTGGCACCGATCCGGCAAGCCACAATCATTCTCTATCGGGCTTGCGGCCGGCCGCGGCAAGTGCAGTTGTGCTAGATTCGCGTTACATGGTGCCACTAAAATATACAGCGCATATGCTGTGTTTTTTAGAGCTGGAAAATCTACACCATGTCAATTTTTGCTGCGGATTTTCCCACTGTAAATGTACTGTATATCTAATATTGAGGCTATGCAGGACTGGATATAATATCTGTAGGGTGCTGCTGGGCTGTATTTATTATTTGCCAGTTGCAGCCTCCAAATCATATATACAGGCCAGCACAGCCTCCAAATAACATATATAGCCCACTAGCCCAGCATTGCCTCTAGTTGCTAATATATACAGCCCAGCACAGCCTCCAATTAATATATACAGGCCAGCACAGCCTCCAAATAACATATATAGCCCACTAGTCCAGCATTGCCTCTAGTTGTTAACATATACAACCCAGCACAGCCTCCAATTAATATATACAGCACAGCCTCCAGTTAATATATACAGCCCAGCACAGCCTTCAGGTAATATATACAGCCCAGCACAGTCTTCAGGTAATATATACAGCCCAGCACAGTCTTCAGGTAATATATACAGCCCAGCACAGCCTTCAGGTAATATATACAGCCCAGCACAGTCTTCAGGTAATAAATACAGCCCACCACAGCCTCCAGGTGATATATACAGCCTAGCACAGCCTGCAGTTAATATATACAGCCCAGCACAGACTCCAGTTAATATATACAGTACAGCAACAGCGTTCAGGTAATATATACAGCGCCCAGCACAGACTCCAGGTAATATATAATACAGCCCAGCACAGCCTCCAGTTAATATATACAGTTCAGCATAGCTTTAAAGGGAACCTGTCACCCCCAGGCCTTTTTAAGTAAAAGAGCCACCTTGTGCAGCACTAATACTGCATTCTGTCAAGGTGTCTCTCTTACTTAGCTTCCGTTCCACCACTGAAATAATCGTTTATATAATTGTTCAAAAATACCTGAAATTTGACCTTACCTCTGACAGACGCCTCACATCCATCATTCATTTCGTATTTGGCGCCGCCTCCTCTTTTTTTTTTTTTTGAAGTGCTGGCGCCTGCGCTGTATTGTAGTTTAGTGGGCATGCGCAGTTAGTGCTGCCCGACGTGCCCTTGCTGTCAGATAACATCCCGGCCTTCATATCGCGCGGGCCTGAGATCCCGCCCGCAGTCGTTTATGATTTATTCACACTGCGGGGCTGGGATTCCCGGGCATGCGCAGTGGTTATCTGCGGCTCTCCGCCTCCCGGAAATCCCTCCTCCTCATTCCTACATTGCATCATCAGCGTTGGAATCGTCAGCTCCTCCATTATTAACGTGGCATCGCATCCTCCCCTCTGAAAGCTCCTAAAGCTGAGCGCTGGTGTGTGGGTCTGCCTGTGTTGGTTCTTTGTGGCTATGGCAATGCTGGGGGTGATGATTGCATGGCACTGTAGTGCCAGGCACCAATGCTGGGGGTAATGATAATACGGCTCTATAGTGCCAGGCGGCAATTCTGGGGGTGATGATAATACGGCACTATAGTGCCAGGTGGCAATGCTGGTGGTGGTGATTGCATGGCACTGTAGTGCCAGGTGGCAATGCTGGGGGTGATGATTATGCGGCACTGTAGTGCCAGGTCGCAATGCTGGGGGTGATGATAATACCGCACTATAGTGCCAGGTGGCGATGATGGGGGTGATGATAAGACGGCACTATAGTGCCAGGCGGCAATGCTGGGGGTGATGATTATACCGGACTATTGTGCAAAGCAGCAATGATGGGTGTGATGATTATACCGCACTATAGTGCCATGCAGCAATGATGGGGGTCATGATTATACCGCACTATTGCGCAAACCAGCAGTGATGGAGTGATGATTATACCACTATTGTGGCATGCAGCAATGATGGGGGTCATGATTATTCTGCACTATTGTGCCATGCAGCAATGATGGGGGTGATGATTATATGGCACTATAGTGCCAGGTGGCAATGCTGGGGGTGATGATTATACGGCACTATAGTGCCAGGTTGCAATGCTGGGGGTGATAATACGGCACTATAGTGCCAGGCACCAATGCTGGGGGTGATAATATGGCACTATAGTACCAGGCAGCAATGCTGGGGGTGATGATTGCATGGCACTGTAGTGCCAGGTGGCAATGATGGGGGTGATAATTATACCGCACTATTGTGCAAAGCAGCAACGATGGGGTGATGATTATACTGCACTATTGTGCAAAGCAGCAATGATGGGGTAATGATTATACCGCACTATTGTGCAAACCAGCAATGATGGGGGTGATGATTATACCACACTATTGTGCCATGCAGCAATGATGGGGGTCATGATTATACCGCACTATTGTGCCATGCAGCAATGATGGGTGTGATGATTATACGGCACTATAGTGCCAGGTTGCAATGCTGGGGATGATAATATGGCACTATAGTGCCAGGCACCAATGCTGGGGGTGATGATAATACCGCACTATAGTGCCAGGCACCAATGCTGGGGGTGATGATTGCATGGCACTGTAGTGCCAGGTGGCAATGCTGGGACTGATGATTATACCGCACTATTGTGCAAAGCAGCAATGATGGCTGCGATTATACCGCAGTATTGTGCAAAATCGGCAATGATGGGGGTGATGATTATAACGCACTATTGTGCAAAGCAGCAATGATGGCTGTGATGATTATACCACACTATTGGGCAAAGCAGCAATGATGGGGTGATGATAATACTGCACTATTGTGCCATGCAGCAATGATGGGGGTCATGATTATACCGCACTATTGTGCAAAGCAGCAATGATGGGTGTGATGATTATACCGCACTATTGTGCCATGCAGCAATGGTGGTGGTCATGACTATACCGCACTATTGTGCAAACCAGCAATGATGGGGGTGGTGATTATACCGCACTATTGTGCCAAGCAGCAATGATGGGGGTGGTGATTATACCGCATTATTGTGCAAAGCAGCAATCATGACTGTGATGATTATACCGCACTATTGTGCAAATTAGCAATGATGGGGGTGATGATAATACCGCACTATTGGCCCCCCCATTCATGAGCAGCCAAGCATCTCCCACAGGGCCCCCCCATTCATGAGCACCCATGCTTCTCCCCAGGGGCCCCACCATTTGTGAGCAGCCAAGGAAAAAAATATTTAAAAAAAATTCTGACACTTTTTTTTTTTTTTTTTTTACAATTCTTTCCTTCTTTTGAGTACCCTAGAGTCTGTGGTTAGGCTGGTGATTCTGTTATGATTGGGTCACCGAGGAGGAGAGCAGGCCCACGCTAAGCCACAGAAAACCAGAGAGGTTGGTAACTAAGCGGATTGCAGACCCCTGATCCTGTCCACAAAACTAGCAGTAGCCGTGGAGTGTACCTATGATGATCCTAGACGCCTCGGCACAGCCGGAGAGCTAACTAAGCCTAAAACAAGAAAGGGGAAATCTAAACTGCCTCAGAGCAGACCCCAAAGGAATAGATAGCCCCCAAACATATATTGTCGGTGAGACAAGATGAAAACACAAACGCAGGCAGAAAAATAGAGCAAACGATGGGGCCCACACTGATTAGACAGGACAGGAAAGACACTGTCTGCAATCACGCAAAAACCCTGCAAAAGTCCAACACGTCTGATGCACAAAAAATACTGAAGTCGCACGACTTTGCCCCCACTATATCAGCACTCTGGTATATTCTGAAAGCAAAGCAAAAAGAGACCAATATAACAGGGGACAAAACAAATTGGCACAAGCAGTAACATATGGGCGGCGATTCAGCACAGCCCCAGCCGGAGCTGGCTTACCCGCACGAACCAGAGATAGACAAAACCAGATCAAATGCAAACAGACTAGCAAATGAACCACTTGGCTGAACATGCAGGGACAGAGCAGGAGACATCAGACCTCAGGAGGCACAGGAAGAAAATCACCAGCAGGGATAGAGGGAGTCGGCTGTCTTAAATCCCAATCTGAAACCCCAGATCTCCAATTGTCTTCCTCATTATCAGGTGGCAAGCCTCTGTCAATCAGATCAGCTCCACTACCTCCAGTAACCACCAGAGGGAGCCCAGAAAGAGAATTGACAACCCCTCTGTCAGTCTGACCAGCTCCACTTCCTTCAGTAATCACCAGAGGGAAGCCAGAGAGAGAATTCACAACAGCAGGCAGTGTGAGTGAGCACTGACGCTGCTGGCTGGTGATCTCACCTTAGCCCTCAGGGCTGCTCTCCTCTCCTCCTTGCCAACTCTGCGGCACTCGCGCTCCACATGGCTAATTTGCATTGAATAACAGTAAACAAACTAACAATCACAGACTGATATAGAGGGAATAGAGGACCCTGCCCTTTCGGGCTTACATTCTACAGGATGGTGGGGAAGGAGACAGTAGGTTGGGGGGTTGGAGCAGCTCCAGTGATGGTGAGGCAGTAGCTACAGTAGTGGTGAGGAGGCAGCGGGGATCATTGCAGGCTGTAAGCTTTTCTGAAGAGATGGGTTTTCAGGTTCCATTTGAAGGATCCGATTGTGGCTGATAGTCGGATGTGTTGGGGCAAAGAATTCCAAAGGATGGGGGCTACTCGGGAGAAGTCTTGGAGGCGATTGGGTGAGGAGCGAATAAGTGTGGAGGAGAGAAGGAGGTCATGAGAGGACCGGAGTTTACATGAGGGAAGGTATTGGGAGATTAGTTCAGAGACATATGGGGGAGACAGGTTATAGATGGCCTTGTAGGTCAGTATTAGTAATTTGAATTGGATATGCTGAGGGAATGGGAGCCAGTGAAGAGCTTTGCAGAGGGGAGAAGCGGAGGAGAAGCAAGGAGAGAGATGAATTAGTTGGGCGGCAGAGTTAAGGATGGACTGGAGAGGTGCGAGGGTGTTAGCAGGGAGGCCAAAGAAAAGGATGTTGCAATAGTTGAGGTGGGAGATGATGAGGGCATGTACAAGCATTTTAGTAGAATGAGGGTTGAGGAAGGGACGAATTCTGGAAATATTTTTGAGCTGGAGGCGACAGGAGGTGGAGAGAGCTTGGATGTGCGGTTTGAAGGACAGGGCAGAGTCAAGGGTTACTCCGAGGCAGCAGACCTCTGGTACAGGGGAAAGTGTGATGTTGTTAATTGTTATAGATAAGTCGGGTAAAGAAGATCTGTGAGATGGGGGAAAGATGATCAGTTCAGATTTGCCTACATCAAGTTTGAGGAAGCGAGAAGAGAAGAAGGAGGATATGGCTGATAGACACTCAGGTATTCTGGACAGCATAGAGGTGACGTCTGGGCCAGAGAGGTAGATCTGAGTATCATCGGCATAAAGGTGGTACTGAAATCCATGGGACTTTGAGTTGCCCCAGGCCAAGTGTATAGATTGAGAAGAGTAGGGGTCCTAGAACAGAGCCTTGGGGGACTCCAACAGAGAGAGGGTGGGATGAGGAGGTAGTGTGGGAGTGGGAGATGCTGAATGTGTGGTTGGAAAGGTATGAGGAGATCCTGGATAGGGCGAGGTCTTTAATGCCAAAGGAGGAGAGGATCTGTAGTAGGAGGCCGTGGTCAACTGTGTCGAAAGCAGAGTGTCATGATCCAGGTTGGATGATGACAGTTAAAAGCACATGTAACCTTTTTTTTTCGTTAAGCTATGTGCTTAAGTTAGGTTTTGCCCCCAGTGGCCATTAGGATTATTACACTGTGATGTCTTTTGTTCTAGTTTGCCCCCGGTGGTGGTTAGCGTTATTACACGGGAATCACTTACAGGTGTGATTCCTCTGGCTTAACTATAAAGGTGTGTCATGTGCTCTCACTGGTATTGATGATAGTGTTCATTTCCAACCATCCTTGGTGGTGAAAGGAGCTAGAGAGAGTTCCTTGCAGCACAGTCAGAGTCCTGGTGTGGAAGGAGTCAGAGGGGATTTCCTTGCAGCTCTGACAGAGCTTGGTGGCAGCTATTAAGGAGGAAAGCTGCATTCTGGTGGTGGACTTGCTGGGAGCAAGAGCAACAGAGCAAATCTAAGTGGTGTTTCCCTGTTTGTGCCTTTCCTTTATGTGTGTTTCAGTGCAGTGGTGGGATTAGTGTCTGCACCGGCCATTTCACTAGAAAGGGGTAGGTGCAGGGTGAGCTAGGGTTTAAAGGTATCCAGATCGGCGCCCGGTGCGGAACCGGCCTAGGGATCGGTAGGAGTGTAGAGACACTGACTCAGGGGAGTGCAGGAGGTCTCCACGTCCCCGTTCCCTATCGCAGGGCCCACCATTGTAATTGTTTCCCTGATGTTTCCCCTTATTATTTAAATTCGCCCTGCTGGAGGCGGTGTATCTGGTTTCACGTGTATTTCTGAAATTCGCCTGCTGGAGGCGGTGTATCCGGCTGCACGACTTATTATTTAAATTCGCCTTACTGGAGGCGGTGTATCCAGGGTTGCGTGTGTCATATAAATTTGTCCTGCTGGAGGCGGTGTGTCCAGTCACACGTTGACCATTACATTATCACCAACCATACATTTTTCTCTGGTGAGCCATGGGCCAAGTTCAGACCAGTGAGCAGTTGTTGCTGGCCCTCACTGAGATTAGTGAGGAGCTGAATGATGCGGTTCAGCAGCACCTGCAGAGGAATTATGGGTCTGAGGCCTACCCTCTGCCTCAGCTAGAGGGTCCATATACGTCTTTGGCCAGGATGTGCCGTGGAGTCCCTGCTGGGAGCAGCACTTGCTTATACAGGCGGACGTACCCAGGCAGGTGGGTGGAGTTGGTGTCCCCATGGTGCTGCCTGGTATTCCCCAAGGTGAAGGGGTATGTCCATGTAGTGAGCAGACTAATGATTTAGTCCTTGGCACTCACGCCGAAACTTTGGTTATATCAGAGAAGCCATGTCCCCCTGGTCATGTGGAGGAAGACGACCTAGGAGTGTATATTTCCTCCTCGCCCTCAGAAGGTACTATGTCAGCAGAGGTGATGGTTGGCGAGGTACCTGAGGGCATACCGGTGCTTGTGAACAGTGGAGCTGAAGTCAGCCTGGTGGATGCTCAGTTTGCCCAGACTCATGGTCTGAGGTGTGAGACGCCGGACAGACCCATAAGCGTCCAGGCCATTGACTCTGTCCCACTGAGCCAGGGGGGGTTGAACCAAGTCGTAGAAGACATTTTGCTGTATAGGGAACATCTTGACGAGTCCCTGTCATACTACGTCTTGGAGGGAAATCCAGCACCTATCGTTGTGGGCCCCCCTTGGTCTAAAAAACACAACCCGGTTTTAAATTGGCGGGTGAGTGAAGTGGTCAGCTGGGGGCAGTCGTGTGAGGGCTGCTGCCTAAGGACTACTGTCTCTGCTGTCTCTCTTCAATGGACCCCTTTCTCTCCAGTGAGAGCAGCAGATGTGCTGCGGGAGAGTAGGGGCAAGTCTCAACCCTCGCCATTAGCCAACCATGGGAGGCGCAGACCTCGTCGTGGAAGGGGTTGGAGGGTGGTGTACCCCGTGGGGAGTTGCGGGGGTGTGAGTGTGGTGACACAGGGGGACGCCTCTGTTGTCAATCCCAGAAAGAGTTTACCTAATGGTGACAAACGAATGAGTGGCAATAAACTTTCAGGTCCAGACCTGTGTGTGAACGAGCATGTATGGGTGGCCACCAAAAACATCCAGTGGAAGTGTGTTGCGGGGGTCTGGAATTCTCAGGTGATCGGGCCGTATCTGGTGTCAGCTATCCAGGGCCCGGAGACTTACCAACTCGAGTTACCCCAAAAAATACACATACACAACTCGTTCCCCAGGTTGGTGCTTCGGAGATGTCTGGTGCCTCCAGAACATGCATTGCCAATATCAGCGGTGTTCGTTTGTCATCAACCTGACATGCAGGTAGTTGCAGGGGTGAACTCTGGATCTGGGAGTCCCCTCTGTAGGTGGTTCCCTAATGAGGAGCGGTCTTGAGGGTCCAGAGGCCCCTCATTGAGGGAGGGTACTGTCATGATCCAGGTTGGATGATGACAGTTAAAAGCACATGTAACCTTTTTTTTTTTCCTTAAGCTGTGTGCTTAAGTTTGGTTTTGCCCCCAGTGGCCATTAGGATTATTACACTGTGGTGTCTTTTGTTCTAGTTTGCCCCCAGTGGTGGTTAGCGTTATTACAAGGGAATCACTAACAGGTGTGATTCCTCTGGCTTAACTATAAAGGTGTGTCATGTGCTCTCACTGGTGTTGGTGATAGTGTTTATGTCCAACCATCCTTGGTGGAGAAAGGAGCTAGAGAGAGTTCCTTGCAGCACAGTCAGAGTCCTGGTGTGGAAGGAGTCAGAGGGGATTTCCTTGTAGCTCTGACAGAGCTTGGTGGCAGCTATTAAGGAGGAAAGCTGCATTCTGGTGATGGACTCTGTTGCTGGGAGCAAGAGCAGCAGAGCAAATCTAAGTGGTGTTTCCCTATTTGTGCCTTTCCTTTATGTGTGTTTCAGTGCAGTGGTGGGATTAGTGTCTGCACCGGCCATTTCACTAGAAAGGGGTAGGTGCAGGGTGAGCTAGGGTTTAAAGGTATCCAGATCGGCGCCCGGTGCGGAACCGGCCTAGGGATCGGTAGGAGTGTAGAGACACTGACTCAGGGGAGTGCAGGAGGTCTCCACGTCCCCGTTCCCTATCGCAGGGCCAACCATTGTAATTGTTTCCCTGGTGTTTCCCCTTATTATTTAAATTCGCCCTGCTGGAGGCGGTGTATCTGGTTTCACGTGTATTTCTGAAATTCGCCTGCTGGAGGCGGTGTATCCGGCTGCACGTCTTATTATTTAAATTCACCTTACTGGAGGCGGTCTATCCAGGGTCACGTGTGTCATATAAATTCGCCCTGCTGGAGGCGGTGTGTCCAGTCACACGTTGACCATTACACAGAGGACATGTCTAGAAGGGGGAGTATAGAGTATTGTCCGTTAGCTTTGGCTGTAAGTAGGTCGTTGGTAATTTTGGTCAGGGCTGTCTCAGTGGAGTGATGGGGATGGAAACCAGATTGTAGATTGTCAAAGGGCAAGTTAGATGAGAGGTGGGAGGAAAGGTCAGCGTGGACATGCTGTTCCAGGAGTTTAGAAGCGAATGGGAGCAGCGATATTGGGCGATAGCTGGACATGGCTGTTGGGTCGAGAGTTGGCTTTTTAAGGATAGGCGTGATTGTGGCATGTTTGAAAGCAGAAGGAAAGGTACCGGAAGTAAGTGATAGGTTGAAGAGGTGGGTTAGGGATGGGATAAGAGTGGTGGCAAGGTTGGGGAGGAGGTGGGATGGGATGGGGTCGAGTGCGCAAGTGGTAAGGTGTGGTTTGGAGAGAAGATGAGCAAGCTCCCCTTCAGTGATGTTGGATAAGGAGGTTATAGGGTTTGGGCATTGGTCTGGTATACAAAGGGGTTGTGGTGGTTGAATAATAAAGACTTGCCGTGCTTGGTCTATCTTGTTTTTGAAGTGCGCGGCAAAGTCCTCAGCGGAGAGTAGGGAAGTTGGAGGGGGCAGTGGTGGGCGGAGGAGGGAGTAAAAAGTATTAAACAACTGTTTGGGGTTGTGGGATAAGGAAGATACAAGGGATGTAAAATAGGCCTGTTTAGCAGAAGTGGGGGCAGACTTGAATGCAAGTGTTGCTTGCTTGAGTGCAGTGAAGTCGTCTTGGGAATGCGTTTTCTTCCAGCGCCGTTCAGCAATTCTGGATGCTTGCTGAAGCTTTTTAGTGGTGTTATTGTGCCAGGGTTGTCTATTGATTTGTCGCACTCTGCTATGCATGACAGGGGCGACCGAGTCGATGGCTGATGTAAGAGTGGCATTGTAGAAACTAGTGGCAGTGTCTGTGTCGTGGAGTGAAGATATGGAGGGCAGTGGTAGGATAGAGTCAGAGAGTATGGGAGTGTCTAGGTGTGCAAGGTTTCTGCGGGGGTGCGCATGTTGCTGGAAATGGATGACAGGTGAGGAGGACAGTGATGAGAAAGAGAGTAGATGGTGGTCAGATAGAGGGAGAGGGGAGATTGTGAAGTTAGATAGGGAGCAGAGACGGGTGAAGACCAGGTCTAATGTGTGTCTGTCTGTGTGGGTGGCTGTGGAGGACCACTGAGTAAGTCCAAAAGATGAAGTGAGCGACAGGAATTTTGAGGCTGCTGACTGGAGGGTGTCAATGGGGATGTTGAAGTCATACATGATGATGGTGGGAATGTCAGCAGAGAGAAGGTGAAGGAGACAGGTAGAGAATTGGTCAATGAAGGCAGTGGTTGGGCCTGGAGCTCAGTATATGACAGCCACTTGGAGGATGTAGGGAGAGTAGATGCGAACAGAGTGGACTTCAAAAGAGGGGAGGACGAGGGAGGGAAGAGGTGGGATTGGGTTGAAGGTGCAATTGGAAGAAAGGAGAAGGCCCACTCCTCCACCATGTCTGTTGCCAGGGCGAGGAGTGTGGGTGAAGTGGAGGCCACCATTTCTCTTAAGTATCGGCAAACGCGACCACCAGTAGCAGCAGTAAGCTGTTGTTAAGGTTGGGGCCATGCATAAAAGGAATCGGATGGGGCCAATCATACCAGGATAAGGATGGGGCCCTGCATACCAGGATAGGGATGGGGACATGCATACTTGGACGAGATGGATAAGTGCGATCATTCCTACCAGGATAGGGTTGAGGTGGCCATGCATACCAGGCTAGGGATGAGGAGGCATGCATACCAGGATGGGAATGAAGGCCATGCATATCAGGATAAGGATAAGAGGGCCATGCATACCAGGATAGGGATGAGGGAGCAATGCATATCAGGATAGGAATGGAAGGCCATGTAAATCAGGATGGGGATGAGGGGACCATATCCTTTTGGAAGTGCATTGAGCAGCAGGGTGGTTTGCTGATGAAGGGGAAAAAAAAAAATCTATTTAACCCCTTCACTACCAAGGGTGGTTTGCACGTTAACTCCCAGGCCAATTTTTACCATTCTAACCACTGTCCCTTTATGAGGTAATAACTCTGGAACGCTTCCATGGATCCTGGTGATTCTGACATTGTTTTCTCCTGGCATATTGTACTTCATGTTAGTGGTAAAATTTCATTCATATAACTTGCGTTTATTTGTGAAAAAAATGGAAATTTGGCGAAAATTTCGCAATTTTCCAAATTTGAATTTTTATGCTCTTAAATCACAGAGATATGGCACTCAAAAAACTTAATAGATAACATTTCCCACATGTTTACTTTACATCAGCACAATTTGGGAACCAAAATTTTTTTTTGTTAGGAAGTTAAGGGTTAAAAGTTGACCAGCAATTTCTCATTTTTACAACACCATTTTATTTTTAGGGACCACATCACATTTGAAGCCACTTTGAGGGGTCTATATGATAGAAAATACCCAAAACTGACCCAAAAGTGACACCATTCTAAAAACTGCACCCCTCAAGGTGCTCAAAACCACATTCAAGAAGTTTATTAACCCTTCAGGTGCTTCACAGGAATTTTTTGAATGTTTAAAAAAAAAAAAAAAAATGAACATTTAACTTTTTTTCACAAAAAAAATTACTTCAGGTTCAATTTTTTTATTTTACCAAGGGTAACAGGAGAAATTGGACTTTAAAAGTTATTGTGCAATTTGTCCTGAGTACGCTGATACCTGACATGTGGGGGGAACCACTGTTTGGGCGCATGGCAGAGCTCGGAAGGGAAGGAGCGCCGTTTGACTTTTTCACAGCAAAATTGGCTGGAATTCAGATTGGACGCCATGCCACGTTTGGAGAGCCCCTGATGTGCCTAAACAGTGAAAACCCCTCACAAGTGACCCCATTTTGGACACTAGACCCCCCAAGGAACTTATCTAGATATGTGGTGGGCACTTTGAACCCCCAAGGGCTTCACAGAAGTTTATAACGTACAGCCATACAATTAAAAAAAAATCATATTTTTTCCACAAAAATTATCTTTTCACCCCCAATTTTTATTTTCCCAAGAGTAACAGGCCCCCAAAAGTTATTGTGCAATTTGTCCTGAGTTCACTGATACCCCATATATGGGGGTAAACCTCTATTTGTGCACATGGCAGAGCTCGGAAGGAAAGCAGCGCCATTTAACTTTTTTGGCTGGAATTGAGATAGGACGCCATGTCGCATTTGGAAAGCCCCTGATGTGCCAAAACAGTGGAAATCCCCCAATTCTAACTCCAAACCTAATCCTAGTCCTAACCCTAGCCCTAATGGGAAAATGGAAATAAATAATATTTTTTTTATTATTTTTCCCTAACTAAGGGGGTGACAACGGGGGGTTTGATTTACTATTTATGGTGGGCTTTTATTTTTGGCAGCTGTCATACGCTAAAAGACGCTTTTTATTGTAAAAATAGTTTATGCATCACCACATTGTGAGAGCTATAATTTTTCCATATTTTGACCCACCGAGTCATGTGAGGTCTTTTTTTTTTGCGGGACGAGTTGACGTTTTTATTGGTACCATTTTCGGGCATGTGACATTTTTTGATCGCTTTTTTGTCCGATTTTTGGGACGCAGAATGAACAAAAACCAGCGTTTCATGAATTTCTTTTGGGGTTGTGTTTACACCGTTCCGCGTGCGGTAAAATTGATAAAGCGGTTTTATTCTTCGGGTCAGTACGGTTAAAGTGATACCTCACTTATGTCATTTTTTTATGTTGTGGCGGTTTTATGCAATGAAAACAATTTCTATATAAAAAATAATTATTTTTGAATCGCTTTATTCTGCAAGCTATAACTTTTTTATTTTTTTGCTAATGATGCTGTGTTGTGGCTCGTTTTTTGCGGGACAAGATGACGTTTTCAGCGGTACCATGGATATTTATATGCGTCTTTTTGATCGCGCGTTATTGCACTTTTTGTTCGGCGGTATGATAATGAATCATTATTTTTTGCTTCGTTTTTTATTTTTATTTTTTAAGGGGTTCGCTAAAGGGGTTAACTAATGGGACGGTTTTATAGGGTGGGTCATTATGGACGCAGCGATACCAAATATGTGTACTTTTATTGTTTTTTTATTTTCCAAAAATGAATTTATTAGGGAATATTTTTTTTTTTTTTACTTTATCATAATGTCCCATAGGGGACATCACTGTCCTGTGACAGATTGCTGATCTGTCACATCACAGATCACTGTGACAGATCAGCGATCTGTCACAGGCACTGCTGCAGGCTTCCTCATGCCTGCGCTCTGCCGATTCTTCCTTTAATCCCCGGTACACTGCGATCATGTTTGATCGCGGTGTGCCAGGGGTTAACATGTCGGGGGCGGTCCGTGACCGCCCCTGACACATTGTGCCGGGTGTCAGCTGTGATAATCAGCTGACACCCGGCTGCGATCAGCTGCGCTCCCCCCGTGAGCACCGCTGATCGCATTAGACGTACTATTCCGTCCTTGGGACTTAGGTCCCAGGTCACATGGACGGAATAGTACGTCCAATGTAGGAAAGGGGTTAAATCCTCTGCCTGAGCGAGTGTGAGCGAGCTGAGTGTGACTGGAGCGTAAGTGTGCACAATGGTAAGTGTGTGACTTGTGATTCAGTGAAGAAGCATTTGGAAAATCTTTAGCAAATACATGTGTGAATTGGTGTGAGTTGCTGAATTGTGGATTGCTGAGTGCTTTTCTACCTGTTTAGTTTTTTGGGGGCTTTCTTAACGCATTTTTTTACGCTCTACAGGATTAATCTCTTATTTTACTATCTGTATGTTTAAGGGTTAACTATATTGCATTTAAATCTTGAGGTGTAGCTATATTCACAAGGGGTTAATTAAGGGTGGGGGGTTTATAATTAAGGGTTTATAAAGGGGCAGCTAGTTGGGGCTCAAGTCCTTTTGGAAGTGCACTGAGCAGCAGGGTGGTTTGCTGATCAAGGGGAAAAAAAATCTCTTTAAATCTTCTGCCTGAGCATGTTTGAGCGAGCTGAGTGTGACGGGAAGGTAAGTGCAAATGGTGGTAAGTGTGCGACTTGTGATTCAGTGACTTTGGATTCAGGGAGTTTCCAAGGGAGGAATTACTGAATTGCTGTTATATTTTATTAATACTTTTTATTTATTTTTACTTATCTTTTCCTTCTGGTGCAATCCCCATTAGGAATGTGCTCCACTATTGCCAATGCCATCCAGTGTACATCTTGCCACATGTATGCAATCCTTGAACAGCCGGTCGAGGGTGCATACTGCTGTGCAAGATGTGAGCACGTTGTGCATTTGGAAGCCCAGATACTGGATCTAAATGTGCAGCTGGCAACATTGAGATCCATACACAATATGGAAAGGAGTCCTGCTCACTGCGCAGACGCTCAATGGGATAGATGAGGGGAATGCTAGGTTGGAGCTGCAGGACAGTAAGGCAGCTAGTTGAGTGACAGTTAGAAGGCGGGGTAGAGGGAAGAGCGCCAGGGAGGATAGTCCTGATCTGACGCACCCCAATAAGTTTGCTAAGTTGGCAGATGAGGGGAGTGTCACTACAGGGGTAGCACTGCTGCAGCAAGGCATGTCCTCTGAAAGCCAGAGGAGTATCTGCTCCAGTAAGGAGGGAAATAGGAGAGCAGGGCAGGCCAGACAGGTGCTGGTAGTGGCTGACTCAATTATTAGGGGAATAGATAGGGCAATCTGTCACAAAGACAGGGATCGTCGAACGGAGTGCTGCCTACCTGGCGCTCGAGTCCGACACATCGCTGATCGAGTTGACAGATTACTGGGAGGGGCTGGTGAGGATCCAGCGGTCATGGTGCATTGGCACAAATGACAAAGTTAGAGGTAGGTGGAAGGTCCTTAAAGATGATTTCAGGGAATTAGGCTGCAAGCTTAAAGCAAGGACCTCCAAGGTGGTATTTCCTGAAATACTGCCTGTACCACTTGCCACGCCAGAGAGGCAACAGAAGATTATGGAGGTTAATATGTGGCTCAAGAATTGGTGTAGGAAGGAGGGGTTTGGGTTCCTGGAGAACTGGGCCGACTTCTCAGTTGGCTACAGGTTCTACGCTAGGGATGGGCTACACCTCAATGGGGAGGGTGCAGCTGTGCTGGGGGAGAAAATGGCTAGAAGGTTTGAGGAGTGTTTAAACTAGGAACTGGGGGGGAGGGCATTCATTTTATAGGAGGGGAAGACAGTGCAGATAGAGACCTGGGCACAAATAATGAAATTGGGGGTGGGGTTAGAACAGTTAATAATTTAAGAAAGAATAGAGTTACAGAGAGATACATAAAGTGCATGTATACTAATGCCAGAAGCCTCACCAACAAAATGGAGGAATTAGAATTTTGCTGGAACATACAGTCATGGCCAAAAGTATTGACACCCCTGCAATTCTGTCAGATAATATTCAGTTTCTTCCTGAAAATGATTGCAAACACAAATTCTTTGGTATTATTATCTTCATTTAATTTGTCTTAAATGAAAAAACACAAAAGAGAATGAAGCAAAAAGCAAAACATTGATCATTTTACACAAAACTCCAAAAATGGGCCGGACAAAAGTATTGGCACCCTCAGCCTAATACTTGGTTGCACAACCTTTAGCCAAAATAACTGCGACCAACCGCTTCCGGTAACCATCAATGAGTTTCTTACAATGCTCTGCTGGAATTTTAGACCATTCTTCTTTGGCAAACTACTCCAGGTCCCTGATATTTGAAGGGTGCCTTCTCCAAACTGCCATTTTTAGATTTCTCCACAGGTGTTCTATGGGATTCAGGTCTGGACTCATTGCTGGCCACCTTAGAAGTCGCCAGTGCTTTCTCTCAAACCATTTTCTAATGCTTTTTGAAGTGTGTTTTGGGTTATTGTCCTGCTGGAAGACCCATGACCTCTGAGGGAGACCCAGCTTTCTCACACTGGGCCCTAAATTATACTGCAAAATTTGTTGGTAGTCCTCTGACTTCATAATACCATGCACACGGTCAAGCAGTCCAGTGCCAGAGGCAGCAAAGCAACCCCAAAACATCAGGGAACCTCCGCCATGTTTGACTGTAGGGACCGTGTACTTTTCTTTGAATGCCTCTTTTTTCTCCTGTAAACTCTATGTTGATGCTTTTGCCCTAAAAGCTCTACTTTTGTCTCATCTGACCAGAGAACATTCTTCCAAAATGTTTTAGGCTTTTTCAGGTAAGTTTTGGCAAACTCCAGCCTGGCTTTTTTATGTCTCGGGGTAAGAAGTGGAGTCTTCCTGGGTCTCCTACCATACAGTCCCTTTTCATTCAGATGCCGACGGATAGTACGGGTTGACACCGTTGTACCCTCGGACTGCAGGGCAGCTTGAACTTGTTTGGATGTTAGTGGAGGTTCTTTATCCAACATCCGCACAATCTTGCGTTGAAATCTCTTGTCAATTTTTCTTTTCCGACCACATCTAGGGAGGTTAGCCACAGTGCCATGGGCTTTAAATTTCTTGATGACACTGCACACGGTAGACACAGGAACATTCAGGTCTTTGGAGATGGACTTGTAGCCTTGAGTTTGCTCATGCTTCCTCACAATTTGGTTTCTCAAGTCCTCAGACAGTTCTTTGGTCTTCTTTCTTTTCTCCATGCTCAATGTGGTACACAAGGACACAGGACAGAGGTTGAGTCAACTTTAATCCATGTCAACTGACTGCAAGTGTGATTTAGTTATTGCCAACACCTGTTAGGTGCCACAGGTAAGTTATAGGTGCTGTTAATTACACAAATTAGAGAAGCATCACATGATTTTTCGAACAGTGCCAATACTTTTGTCCACCCTCTTTGCTATGTTTGGTGTGGAATTATATCCAATTTGGCTTTAGGACAATTCTTTTTGTGTTTTTTCATGTAAGACAAATTAATTGAAGATAATAATACCAAAGAATTTGTGTTTGCAATCATTTTCAGGAAGAAACTGAGTATAATCTGACAGAATTGCAGGGGTGTCAATACTTTTGGCCATGACTGTAATTATGACATGGTGGGGATATCTGAGACATGGCTGGACATGGACAGGGCTATAGTCTGTTCAGAAATGACCGAACAAATAAGCGAGGGGGAGGTGTGTGTTTATATGTGAACTCATCCTTAAAGCCCATCCTGTGTGATAATACAGTATATGTGAATCTAATGAAAATGTAGAGTCCCTGTGGGTAGAGATAAGGGGAGGGGGAAAAATAATAAATTATTGATAGGGGTTTGTTATAAGTCTCCAATAATAATGGAAGCAACTGAGAATATCTTCGTAAAGCAAATAGATGAAGCTGCCACTCAAGGAGAAGTCATTATTATGGGGGACTTCAACTACCCTGAAATACATTGGGGAACCGAAACCTGCAGTACCAGCAAAGGTAATAGGTTTTTGACAACTATGAGAGACAATTACCTTTCACAACTGGTTCAGGACCCAACAAGAGGGGGGGGCACTGCTAGACCTAATATTAACCAACAGGCCAGGCCGCATATCAAATATAAGGGTTGAGGGTCACTTGGGTAATAGTGATCACAAAATAATAAGTTTTCTTGTATCCTTTAATAAGCTGTGTAGTAGAGGGGTTACAAGGACACTAAACTTCAGGAAAGCAAATTTCCAACGGATGAGAGATGATCTTGGTGCAATTAACTGGGACGATATCCTGAGACATAAAAATGCACAAAGAAAATGGGAGACGTTTATTAGCATCCTGAATAGGACCTGTGCACAGTATATACCGTATGGGAATGAGCATGTTAGAAATAGGAGGAAACCACTATGGTTAAATAGAGCTATAAGGGGTGCAATAAGTGACAAAAATAAAGCATTTAGAGAATTAAAGCAAGTAGGTAGTGATAAATAAAGAATATTAAATACAATTTGTAAAAAGCAAATCAAGGCAGCAAAGATTGAGACAGAGAGACTCATTGCCAGATAAAGTAAAAATAATCCCAATATATTTAAAGGGGTCTGAATACTTTCCGTACCCACTCTAATAGCGCTGTCATCTCTCATTGTTTTCCCTCTCTCCATTGATAAAGTGAGTATGAGAGCACACCTTAAGCTGCACAGAACTGGTAAAAATTAAACTGCTCAGAATAGAAAGGTCACACATCATGATTCATGAGTGCTCTGTCAGAGTGAAAAATTATGATTGGTGAGATGTTTTAGTCTATAAATACGGATACATAAGATTGTAGAGACAGAGGACTCAAGTTGACACAAATCGAATTAGTGTTTTTTTAGGGACTTGCTGTTATCAAACAATTTTATTCACTTTACACAAATTGCAAAAAATGACCTTCACCATTTTTAGTAGTGTGGAGACACGGAGGTAAACGGATGTGCTTGTCCGCTGGCTTGAGACTGCATGGACCAGGGATCATGCCACTAAATGCCTGCTTTCTTTTTACTGTGGGAATAATATTACACACATGGTGAGGGTAAAACTGTATGGCAATAATTTATTGAACCACAAACAGACAATTACACATAGAACAGTCCCAATAAAATACCCAAGATGGTGCAAAATTAAAGAGTCTTAATATTCTGCTGAGTTGCTGGGGTTAAAGCACCTGCGACTTCCAGGGCCAACTACCCCCACCTGTGGCACGCACAGAGAGGGGGTAAAAACAAGCTTAGGAAGCTGACAGTCCTTTGAGGTATGAGATGGTCACAACCTGGCTTCTCTAAACATCTCCATGGAGCAAGGTGACTGTTGAGTTCCAAACCTGGCTTTACCAAACGTATCCATGGGCCTCCGGTGACTGGTGGGTCCAAATCCTGGCTTCCCCAAACGTATCCATGGGATCAGTGATGGTAAATGGAGCAGATCTGTATTCTTTCAGTCTGGGTTGTGGTCCCCTAACCTGACATTCTATTGAATGTCAAATCTGTGTCCCTCGTGATGGAACCATTTTGTCCTGGCTGCTGTCCTGTAGAGAGTTCCTGGCTGTAGTTTTGTAAAGAATCTCTGGTTCTTTGGATCTCTTGTTACAGAGGCATATCCCCTTTATATATTTAACAGCTGTTGTTCTTCAAGCCACATCCAGAGGTCAAGAGGAAGGTGTGATGAGATTAACTCGGATTGTTTGAGTAATTAATCAATTTGCATAGTTTTTACCCCTCTGTTTTGCAAGTCAACAAGCCTCAGGATCCCACACAATGGCTATTCAACATATTATCAAACATATATTGTTTAATTACCCTATGTCTCTATCCCTCAAAGATAGCAGACAATGAGCTTGCAGCAAACAGCAACTCCAGAGTCACATTCAGGGTAGTACGAACAATAGTCTGTGTTTCTTGACCAACCAAAGAAAGACACATAAATTCAAAAGTCAACATAAAGATAATAATGTATGTCTCCTGGACTACTGAATTTATGTCTGAATAATTAAGATTAAATGCTGTGTCGTCACAAGAAGATTGTATCAGCTGAAAACGACTCTCAATACCAGAGGCTTCCCCTTAAGGTCTTGAAACTATCATATCACAGGGTATAGCACTGTCAATGTAGAGGGACTATAATAACCTGTATAAAAGCCTACATATCAAAATGAGGAAATGCTTGCACTCAATTGCATTAAGGCATGTCAATGTGAAATACATGAAGTGTGAATAGCTTAATTTCCTTTGAAATTTAGGAAAAACACATGAGATGCTTAGCACAAAATTTAACCACAAAATGTGAGCCCATTCACCAATGTCAAGGTGATCTCATTGAATGGGTCCCTGAACTAACTGCCTAGTGTGAACACTTACCTCTGGCTAATAACTTGGTATTTATAGGAAGGTCGGAACCAAATGTGATTGGATGTAATTAAAACCACAGCATGGTGAAGGGCGGAGTGCTCAGTCAGAAATCTAGCATACAAATTTCAGAAAACTGAAGGCACATCAAGAACTAGTCTGAATGAGTGCATACCAAAAAACAGCCTACATATCAAAATGAGGAAATGGTTCACTCAAATGGTATGCACTTGTTCAGAGATCCAATCACATTTGATTCCGACCTTCCTATAAATACAGGCTTTACCAACTTATTAGCCAGAGGTAAGTGTTCACACTAGGCAATTAGATCAGGGACCCATTCAATGAGATCACCTTGACGTTGGTGAATTGGCTCACATTTTTTGGCCAAATTTTGTGCTAAGCATCTCATGTGTTTTTTCTAAATTTCAAAAGCCATTACGCTATTCACATTTCATGTATTTCACATTGACATGCCTTACTGCAATTGAGTGCAAGCATTTCCTCATTTTAATATGTAAGCTGTTTTTTGGTATGCACTCATTCAGACTAGTTTTTGGTTTTTGATGTGCCGTCAGTTTTCTGTAATCTGTCTAAAAGCCTAGGCAGGAAATGCAGCAGAAAATTTGAGGTGAATATATAATAGTCAAACAATAGAGTTGTGGTTAGAAAGGCATAAAACCGTGAACTAATTCTGCAAAGAGTGTGTATTGTAGTACAGCAGTAGTGAAGAAGATTAGTGTGACGAAAAAAAAAGAATACACAAATTTTCACTTGATAGGGAGAGAGAGATAGTAGAGCTGGCAGCAGTGATTGATCACATTAGTTAAAGTGTTGCTGCTGCATTTTAATTCCATATTTTTTTCATTCTTCATGCAGAAACAAGAAACAATATTGCTGAAAAATATCTAAATCAATATCTGCCACACAAAGTCTGTATATCATAATCTACTGTACTGAGTTTTTACACACCTGTAATAGTGTCCTAATTTGATGTACATGCACTCCACACCGGGAGTGGGCAATTAATTTTCCAGAGGGGCCACATGAAAGACCATGACTCTTGTGGAAGGCTGAACCAATAATCTGAAATTAATTTTGCTCAATATTAATATTAACATATTAATTATAATTATTATTTTATATTAATATTAATTGTATCACTTATTATTGATCAGAATTAAATATTCTGACACCCCCACTATACACCTTATGAGTCCACAGACTCCTTATATATACAGCATATTCCACACAGCCCTCCTATATACAGCATGAGCCCACACACAGCACCCTGTATACAGTATGAGTCCACACACAGCCCCTCCTGCATACAGTTGAGACCACACACAGTCTCCTATATACAGTATAATCCCCCACACATTCCACTACATATAGTATGAGGCCACAGATATACAGTATGAGAACCCACACACTCACCCTATCTACAGTATGAGCCCTCACACACAGCCCACCCTATGTACTGTATGATCCCCCATATAGCCCCCATATATTCAGTATGAAACCCCACATAACCCCCTGTATACATTTTGAGTCCCCACACATTCTCTATATAAAGCATAAGCCCCCACACAGCCTCCCTTTATAAAGTATAAGTTGTGAGGCAGTGACCAGTCTCATATATAGGGATCACTGTGTGTTCCCCCCAGGAAGTGCCTGGAGGCATATTGAGGCCATTAGAGTTCATTGCAGTCACAGGTGTAGCTGTGGTTGGAATGCAGAATAAAAAGTGAGTATAGGTCTTGGACATGCTGGTTGTCTTTAGGGAAAATCTGTTCTGGGCTTTTGTGTTTTGTGTGAGGTAGCGCTGTCATGTAAGTAGGGGTTCTCGCTTGCAGCGATCAAAACACATCCGGCACAGGATTTTCCAACAAATCATAGTCCATGAGGTTTATTCATCCTTCATAAACCTCCAGCAGTAACATGCAACAGTCTTATTGCAGACAGCAGAGTATCTTCACACTGGAGCTCTGCTCCCCTATATCCCTCCTAGTCACACAGGCTGTGCTTCATCTAGCCAGCAGGCTATAAAGTCTCTCAGTAGCAGTCCCGTCTCCGGGTTACCTTGCATGCTGCTTTACACTGCAAACGTTCCTTCCCTCTCCCTGGGAACTTACAGGCACACATCGCCATTAGTCACAGCGTCCACACGTGCTGTTAGTGAAGAGATCCTTCTCCTCACAGGACCTTCCAAACTAGACCAATCAGGTCCCAGCATTCACCCCCTGTGACCAGACCTCAGGTACCTTATATGGTCCATAACCACACCCACAGGTGATCACATGACTATGACCTCACACAAGGTCCTATTGCACACAGCCACACACAGGCTTCCCTGACACATTGTAACGGAACGTACTACTCAGCAGTACCTCTGCTGATCATTATGATCTTTCAGTATCCTACACCTATCAGGATAATGGAAATGCTTATACTGCTGTCCTGGGACACCCACACAGTGCCACCTAGCGGACACAGCGGTCACTGCACCACATACCTCCCCCCTATGTTCAAACCTGTGGGATTGAACACACAGCATAACCCCCGGCTGTCGAGACTGGGCACTCACTACACCTTGCCCACCAGGTCGAGAGAACCATCTCCATTTGTCATACGGCCTCATCTCTACGTTAGGCCTCCCCCGCTCCCAGCGGTCATAATACCGGTCATTGTCTTTGACCCCCCAGTCACGGTTTGTCTGCGTCATCAGACACTCGCTAGTCTCCACCTGTCTGCAGTACGCTTTGTCACCTGATCTTTCTCTCACTTACCGTCTCTCTCGGTTGGTGCGGTCATAAGTCTTAGTAGAGCCTGCTGTCTGGTCTGAGTCTGACTCAGTCAGCGTCTCACAGGAACTATGGTCTTTCAACGTCATCCTGCCAGTCGAACTACCCCTTGCTGACACTCTTCTGCCATCTGCCCTGTCACTTCTTGGAGGAACCGTTCGGGTCCTTACATCTTGGGTTGGAGGCGGCTGCCACCTGGTATTCTGTATTTCTTTATTAAATCGCCGACGGTCCAGCCTCAACTGCTCAATTTCTTGCAGGTACTCCACGAGCATCCGAAAATCTCTCAGGCTTTCCACGGAGCCAACCACCATGATGGAAATCATATCCACTTCCCTGGATACCTGGTCTTCATCATCAGGAGGGATCCTCACCCTCACCACACCGGAGATATTCACAAGGTCTTGCATTATCTTCCCGGACCTTCCAATGATTCTCCCAATCAGAGTTTTGGGTACCGGAACCACATCTTTCCTCAAACCCAACCGATCCATAGCCTCTCTTGCTATCTCTAGGCGTCGAGCAGCCTTCATATTACTCTGCCTAACCAATTGTTTGACACTTAGACACTGCAAATGCATCTCTTTCAGGACAGCTACTCGGTTTGATGTATCTTCCCTGGCTGATACAATCACCAACTGCCGAGTCTCAGGTGCCCAGTGCACCTCACACGCTTTGACCGCCTCTTTGAAAGCCTCATGTACCCCTTCCTCCGCACAGGCTTCTTGCATGACTTCGGGTACCTTGATCACAGATTTGAAGGTCGTGGTCTTGCTCTCTTCCTGGACAGAAGACTCTGGCTTTACCACGGACACTTCCCTCACTACAGTTGACCCGACCGGGTGACTGTCTTCTTCGGCTCTTTGCTCAACAACTTCAGGAGATTTTATCTCTTCGCGAGCCTTTGCCAAGATAGGTACCGGCAGTTCCGTCTTGTTATCACTCGGACCCAGCTGCTACACATCTCCCTCCAAGCTCTTCTCCCGCAGAAGACCTTCTACTACTCCTCTGAGTTCCTCCATCTCTTCCTTAAGGCTCTTGTTCACACATTGCCAGGTGGACAGGTGACCTCTGAGCTCCAAGACTTCTTTCTCGAGCCCCTCCACCTTGTGCTCGGCCAATTGTCTCAAGATTCTCTCTTGTTTGACATGTTCTTCCACTGTCTCTTTTATTAGTTGTATCTCCTGATCTTGTTCTCTTTTGGCCAGCACGTGTCGCACCACTAATTCTTTAATTATATCGTCAAAGGGTACCACTGAGTCAGTCCTATCAGTCGAGTGAACCCCCCCGGTTACCCTCTGACTGTGTTTCTATTCCCGTTATCTTCTCGATCAGGTTACCACCAGTCCTGTCACGAGTTTCAGTCAGCACAGCATTAGATTCTGTCCTAGTGGTGGCTACTGGCAATAACACGTCACAGTCACACCACACCGTACGGTGAACCCCCAAGACACTCTCTATCCGTGTGTCAGCTCCGCTCTTTTTGTTTACCACACCATTTTCATTCACACTGTGGTACGCTTCAGGTGACGTCAGGTCAGTAAATTCGTCTGACGCAATTATTTCTCCGGTCGCCCTTACGTCAAGGCTGTCCACGTTAGGAGGCGTCAGCATCTCAGTGTCTGCTAGCACTACCGTAGAAACATCTCTATCATCCTGCCACACATCTTTAAACATGACAAAGTCCCGCCACCTCTCAAAGGTATGCACTAAGTTTGGTGGCATACTACCACCTTGGCACTCCCCCTTTGTCATCTCAATCAGGACTCTGTCCACTTTATAATTCACAACGACCCCGTGGACGCAGCGAACTCTGACGTTTTTCTCGGTCAGAGATAAAACGAGCAGAGTTCCTGTCAGAGTCACCTGACTCCTTGAGTCCAGCCTACCAGGGACTCCTTCCCGATGCAGCATCACGGTACACACCTGCGACCCATCGTCACTATCCGGAAAGGATATCCCACATTCTGACCAAGTCATACACACACACTGCGGTACTCCAGACATACCCACTGAGTCATCTAGTGCTGACATTTCTTCAAACTTGGCCCTTTTCTGGACCACCACCTCACTTTTGGGTTGCCACCCCCTCCCGGGACTCCACCCCTTTTTGGGTTACCGTGCCAATTTGGGACTCCACCCCCTTTTGGGTTACCACCCCGATTTGGGTCACCGCCCCCTTTTGGGTTACCACCCCCTTTTGGGTTACCACACCAATTTGGGTCACCGCCCCCTTGCGGGATTTCCCCATGTCCGTTCTGCAGAACTTTTTATGCCACAGTTCACACAGTACAGTTTGTCTTCTTTTTTTTTTTTTACGATACCACACAAGTCTGTTGGCACCACCACAGCTCCTGCTGTCACCAATCACCAGCACCACTGGCTGCTGTTCACACACAGCGGCTGGTGTCACTGCAGCTCCTGCTGCGCCATCTTCGTGGACCCGCCGATCCACCGGAAGCCGCTTGTCCCCTTCATAACCCCGCCGGGTTACCGGAAGCCGCTTGTCACCCTCGAAGATAAAAGAAACCACAAAAGCGCGCCCATAGGGCCTTACCAGTGCAGGCAGCGTCGGACTGGCCCACCGGGGAACCGGAGGATTCTCCGGTGGGCCCTGGCATCTGGTGGGCCCTGGCACCTGCAGGCATACAGGGCCAGCAGTTGCCTAGGGCCCCCGCTGCTCCAGGGCCCCCCAGCCAGTGGTGTGTCGCACACCATGCAGCTGCTATGGGGGCCCCTGCCAGCGGAGTAGCAGCGGGTGTCAGGAGGCAGGAGCCCCTGTCCCCGCTGCTAAAGAGAAATGAATATTCACTGCGAAGCAGTGAATATCATTTCAGGTCTCCACCCCCAGAGGCCCCGCCCCCAGCCCAGTAAGCTGCTCTGCATCAGGACCGGCGCCGCCCTCAGTCCTCTCTGCTCCTGGCTCACAGCCAGTGCGCGATGACGTCACTACATCACGCACCCGCTGTGTGTCTGGCAGAGGGGGCAGCTCCTGACACTGAAGCCGGGAACAGCGTGGGAGCGAGGAGGAGAGGTGAGTATTGTGTTTTGTTTTTTTTTTATATCTCTCTCGCTCTCTCTATCTGTCTCTATCTATCTATCTATCTATCTCTATTTCTCAATATATCTCTATCTCTCTTATATCTATCTATCTTTCTATCTCTATCTATTATCTATATCTATCTATCTCTATATCTATCTCTATCTATTATCTATATCTATCTCTATATCTTTATATCTATCTTTCTATCTCTACATCTATCTCTATATCTATCTATTATGTCTATCTATCTATCTTACTCTATCTATCTCTATATCTATTATCTCTATATTTATTATCTATCTAGCTACCATCTATATCTATCTATCTTTATCTATATATATCTCTATCTAATATCTATATCTATCTATCTCTATACCTATCTATTTATCTATCCGTTATCTATCTCTATATCTTTTCTCTGTATCTATATCTCTCGCTATCTGTCGCTCTATCTCTATATCTATATCTATCTTTATATCTATATCTATATATCTATCTCTATATATCTATCTCTATTTCTCTCTATATCTATCTCTATAGCTATCTATCTATATATCTCTATCTATCTCTATATCTATCTTTCTATCTCTATATATCTATCTATCTTTATCTATTTATCTCTATATCTTTTCTCTGTATCTATCTCTCTATCTCTATATATATCTATTATCTCTATATCTATATCTATTTCTCTCTATATCTCTCTCTATATCTATCTATTTATCTCTATCTCTATATCTATCTCTCTGTATATCTATCTATCTTTCTATCTCTATATCTATCTCTATATCTATCTATCTTTCTCCATCTATCTATCTATATCTATTATCTATATCTATCTCTATCTATCTATCTCTATATCTATCTTTCTATCTTACTCTCTCTATATCTATCTGTTATCTCTATATTTATTATCTCTTTATCTATCTATCTCTATCTATTATCTATATCTATATCTATCTCTCTATCTATCGATCTCTGTATCTATCTCTCTCTATCTCTATCTCTATCTATCTTTATATCTATATCTATCTCTATTATCTCTATATCTATCTACCTATCTATCTCTATATCTATCTCTCTCTCTCTCTATATCTATATATATATATATATATATATATATATATATATATATATATATATATACACTCACTGGCCACTTTATTAGGTACACCTGTCCAACTGTGTGTTAAGACTTAATTTCTAATCAGCCAATCACATGGCGGCAACTCAGTGCATTTAGGCATGTAGACATGGTCAAGACAATCTCCTGCAGTTCAAACCGAGCATCAGTATGGGGAAGAAAGGTGATTTGAGTGCCTTTGAACGTGGCATGATTGTTGGTGCCAGAAGGGCTGGTCTGAGAATTTCAGAAACTGCTGATCTACTGGGATTTTCACGCACAACCATCTCTAGGGTTTACAGAGAATGGTCCGAAAAAGAAAAAAAATCCAGTGAGCGGCAGTTCTGTGGCCGGAAATGCCTTGTTGATGCCAGAGGTCAGAGGAGAATGGGCAGACTGGTTCGAGCTGATAGAAAGGCAACAGTGACTCAAATTGCCACCCGTTACAACCAAGGTAGGCAGAAGAGCATCTCTGAACGCACAGTGCGTCGAACTTTGAGGCAGATGGGCTACAGCAGCAGAAGACCACACTGGGTACCACTCCTCTCAGCTAAGAACAGGAAACTGAGGCTACAATTTGCACAAGCTCATCGAAATTGGACAGTAGAAGATTGGAAAAACGTTGCCTGGTCTGATGAGTCTCGATTTCTGCTGCGACATTCGGATGGTAGGGTCAGAATTTGGCGTAAACAACATGAAAGCATGGATCCATCCTGCCTTGTATCAACGGTTCAGGCTGGTGGTGGTGGTGTCATGGTGTGGGGAATTTTTTCTGGGCACTCTTTGGGCCCCTTGGTACCAATTGAGCATCGTTGCAACGCCACAGCCTACCTGAGTATTGTTGCTGACCATGTCCATCCCTTTATGACCACAATGTACCCAACATCTGATGGCTACTTTCAGCAGGATAATGCGCCATGTCATAAAGCTCGAATCATCTCAGATTGGTTTCTTGAACATGACAATGAGTTTACTGTACTCAAATGGCCTCCTCAGTCACCAGATCTCAATCCAATAGAGCATCTTTGGGATGTGGTGGAACGGGAGATTCGCATCAGGGATGTGCAGCCGACAAATCTGCGCCAACTGTGTGATGCCATCATGTCAATATGGTCCAAAATCTCTGAGGAATGCTTCCAGCACCTTGTTGAATCTCTGCCACGAAGAATTGAGGCAGTTCTGAAGGCAAAAGGGGGTCCAACCCCTTACTAGCATGGTGTACCTAATAAAGTGGCCAGTGAGTGTATATATATATCTGTTTCTCTCTATATCTATCTCTATATCTCTCTCTCTATAGCTATCTATATATTATCTCTATATCTATCTATCTACAGTGGGGAAAAAAAGTATTTAGTCAGTCAGCAATAGTGCAAGTTCCACCACTTAAAAAGATGAGAGGCGTCTGTAATTTACATCATAGGTAGACCTCAACTATGGGAGACAAACTGAGAAAAAAAAAAACAGAAAATCACATTGTCTGTTTTTTTTTCATTTTATTTGCATATTATGGTGGAAAATAAGTATTTGGTCAGAAACAAAATTTCATCTCAATACTTTGTGATATATCCTTTGTTGGCAATGACAGAGGTCAAACGTTTTCTGTAAGTCTTCACAAGGTTGCCACACACTGTTGTTGGTATGTTGGCCCATTCCTCCATGCAGATCTCCTCTAGAGCAGTGATGTTTTTGGCTTTTCGCTTGGCAACACGAACTTTCAACTCCCTCCAAAGGTTTTCTATAGGGTTGAGATCTGGAGACTGGCTAGGCCACTCCAGGACCTTGAAATGCTTCTTACGAAGCCACTCCTTCGTTGCCCTGGCGGTGTGCTTTGGATCATTGTCATGTTGAAAGACCCAGCCACGTTTCATCTTCAATGCCCTTGCTGATGGAAGGAGGTTTGCACTCAAAATCTCACGATACATGGCCCCATTCATTCTTTCATGTACCCGGATCAGTCGTCCTGGCCCCTTTGCAGAGAAACAGCCCCAAAGCATGATGTTTCCACCACCATGCTTTACAGTAGGTATGGTGTTTGATGGATGCAACTCAGTATTCTTTTTCCTCCAAACACGACAAGTTGTGTTTCTACCAAACAGTTCCAGTTTGGTTTCATCAGAACATAGGACATTCTCCCAAAACTCCTCTGGATCATCCAAATGCTCTCTAGCAAACTTCAGACGGGCCCGGACATGTACAGGCTTAAGCAGTGGGACACGTCTGGCACTGCAGGATCTGAGTCCATGGTGGCGTAGTGTGTTACTTATGGTAGGCCTTGTTACATTGGTCCCAGCTCTCTGCAGTTCATTCACTAGGTCCCCCCGCGTGGTTCTGGGATTTTTGCTCACCGTTCTTGTGATCATTCTGACCCCACGGGGTGGGATTTTGCGTGGAGCACCAGATCGAGGGAGATTATCAGTGGTCTTGTATGTCTTCCATTTTCTAATTATTGCTCCCACAGTTGATTTCTTCACTCCAAGCTGGTTGGCTATTGCAGATTCAGTCTTCCCAGCCTGGTGCAGGGCTACAATTTTGTTTCTGGTGTCCTTTGACAGCTCTTTGGTCTTCACCATAGTGGAGTTTGGAGTCAGACTGTTTGAGGGTGTGCACAGGTGTCTTTTTATACTGATAACAAGTTTAAACAGGTGCCATTACTACAGGTAATGAGTGGAGGAAAGAGGAGACTCTTAAAGAAGTTACAGGTCTGTGAGAGCCAGAAATCTTGATTGCTTGTTTCTGACCAAATACTTATTTTCCACCATAATATGCAAATAAAATGAAAAAAAAACAGACAATGTGATTTTCTGGTTTTTTTTTTCTCAGTTTGTCTCCCATAGTTGAGGTCTACCTATGATGTAAATTACAGACGCCTCTCATCTTTTTAAGTGGTGGAACTTGCACTATTGCTGACTGACTAAATACTTTTTTGCCCCACTGTATATATTATCTCTATATCTATCTATCTATCTATCTATCTATCTATCTATCTCTATATCTGTTATCTCTATATCCATATCTATCTCTATATCCATATCTATCTCTATATCCATATCTATCTCTATATCTATCTATCTCTATCTATCTTTCTATCTAACACTATATCTCTATATCTCATTATCTATCAATCTCTATCTCTCTTTATCTATCTATTGATCTATCCATCTATCTCTATATCTATCTCTATATCTATCTATTATATCTATCTATTATCTCTATTATCTATATCTATCCATCTATCTAGCTATCTATCTCTATATCTATCTTTCTAACTCTATATCTATCTATCTCTATACATATCTCTATATCTAGCTATTATCTCTATATCTATCTCTATATCTATCTCTATCTATCTATCTATATATATCTCTATATCTATTTTTATTTATAGCCATCTATCTATATATATTTATCTCTATATCTATCTATATATGTCTATATTATTATTATTATTATATCTGTATATCTCTATCTATTATCTATCTCTATCTATATATCTATCTATCTCTATATCTTTCTATCTATAGCTATCTATCTCTATATCTATCTATCTATCCATTATCTATTTTCTATCTATCTCTATATCTATCTACCTATCGATCTATCTATCTATTTCTTTCTATATCTATCTCTATCTATCTCTATCTATCCATTATCTACTATCTATCTCTATATCTATCTATTTCTACATCTATCTTTCTATCTATTTCTATCTAACTCTATATCTATATATCTATATAGCATTATACCCTATGAGGGGGGCAGTATTATACCCTATGAGGGGGGATGCATTATTCCCTATGAGGGGGGATGCATTATTCCCTATGAGGAGGCAGCATTATACCCTATGAGGGGGTGCATTATACCCTATGAGGGGGGCAGTATTATACCCTATGAGGGGGGCAGTATTATACCCTATGAGGGGGGCAGTATTATACCCTATGAGGGGGTGCATTATTCCCTATGAGGGGGTGCATTATTCCCTATGAGGGGGTGCATTATTCCCTATGAGGGGGGCAGTATTATACCCTATGAGGGGGGCAGTATTATATTCTATGAGGGGGTGCATTATTCCCTATGAGGGGGGCAGTATTATACCCTATGAGGGGGGCAGCATTATACCCTATAAGGGGGTGCATTATTCCCTATGAGGGGGGCAGTATTATACCCTATGAGGGGGGCAGTATTATACCCTATGAGGGGGGCAGTATTATACCCTATGAGGGGGGCAGTATTATACCCTATGAGGGGGCAGCATTATTCCCTATGAGGGGGCAGCATTACACCCTATGAGGGGGGCAGTATTATACCCTATGAGGGGGGCAGTATTATACCCTATGAGGGGGGCAGTATTATACCCTATGAGGGGGTGCATTATACCCTATGAGGGGGTGCATTATACCCTATGAGGGGGTGCATTATTCCCTATGAGGGGGGCAGTATTATACCCTATGAGGGGGGCAGTATTATACCCTATGAGGGGGGCAGTATTATATTCTATGAGATGGCTGCATTATACTATGTGAGGGGGCTGCTTTATATTCTATGAGGGGGCTACCCCAACTCCTGCTACATAATTAAGACATGTACAACCTTATATTATACCAGGATATTAGCGTGTTTTACCGCATAATTGGTGGTCTGGTATTTAACTCTATGCAGCTACATAGTGGGCCCCAAGAATGATTTTCTCTGGTGGGCCCAAGGTGTTCCAGTCCGACGCTGAGTGCAGGTATAATGGGTATAAAGAAATAATACAGGGTACTCACCCTTAATAGTTGTGTAAAGCCACAACTACTGTATCTGCTTAGTCACATGCAATAAAGCTGCAGCAGGATGGTGTAGACAGATAGCATCTGCCACCAATGCTCAAAGAGGAGATCCCAAAAAAGGAAAAACACCAGGTCCCTGTGCTGCGAGACCTTCGTGACCCCACTGAGCCACAGCAAGCACCTTCAGGTTTTGCAGAGGAAAAAAGAAAAAACACATGCACGAAAAACTCCAAAAACCTCACGTATCCTGTCTGTGCACTATTCAGGATGTACCGTCTCCGCCTGAGACCGCCCAACACACAGGGCACACCGGGTGCTATTCAGGGAGCCGACCCTCCTCCCGGGGTCTCCCAACACACCGGCCTCCCCAGGTCCAAGGTCATACCACGTGTTCCAGGGATCCGATTCCTCTCCCAGAACCTCCCAACACTGATCCTCCAGGACCTTGCTCACTGACCAAGGTCAGTACAACAACGAACACCTGTCGTTACCTGTGTCGGCCACACAGGTCCTCGGGTACCTCTTATCCGCAGAGGCACCCTAGCAATCACCAGTCTCTTTCACTGAGCTGCTGTCAGAATACGGCTTTCACAACAGTCAGCCCTCCTGGCTCAGCGTTGCCAGCACTGCAACATGTGCTGTTGGAACCGCAGCCCTTAGCAACAAAGTTTTTTGTTTTTTTTTTGGCAGTCCTTTTCCGCTGCCCCCAGCAACAAGGCTACTATATTGCCCTTAGCAATTCTCCACCATTTGTGAGGTAGCGCTGTCATGTAAGTAGGGGTTCTCGCTTGCAGCGATCAAAACACATCCGGCACAGGATTTTCCAACAAATCATAGTCCATGAGGTTTATTCATCCTTCATAAACCTCCAGCAGTAACATGCAACAGTCTTATTGCAGACAGCAGAGTATCTTCACACTGGAGCTCTGCTCCCCTATATCCCTCCTAGTCACACAGGCTGTGCTTCATCTAGCCAGCAGGCTATAAAGTCTCTCAGTAGCAGTCCCGTCTCCGGGTTACCTTGCATGCTGCTTTACACTGCAAACGTTCCTTCCCTCTCCCTGGGAACTTACAGGCACACATCGCCATTAGTCACAGCGTCCACACATGCTGTTAGTGAGGAGATCCTTCTCCTCACGGGACCTTCCAAACTGGACCAATCAGGTCCCAGCATTCACCCCCTGTGACCAGACCTCAGGTACCTTATATGGTCCATAACCACACCCACAGGTGATCACATGACTATGACCTCACACAAGGTCCTATTGCACACAGCCACACACAGGCTTCCCTGACACATTGTAACGGAACGTACTACTCAGCAGTACCTCTGCTGATCATTATGATCTTTCAGTATCCTACACCTATCAGGATAATGGAAATGCTTATAATGCTGTCCTGGGACACCCACACAGCGCCCCCTAGCAGACACAGCGGTCACTGCACCACATTTGAAACAGACTATAGATCGTAGTGGTGCAGTCCATTTCATTCCCAGCCCAGGTTTTCCATGTGGCCCACGGTCACAAGTTCCAGTTAAAAGCCCTGCATTAAAGGTTTTGGGTGTGTTGGTGTCAGGGTCAGTATCAGTCTGTGTGTTTGCAAGTGTGTAAAGTGTGTAGAGCAGAAGGCTCTGCAAAGCTCCGCCTATGTGTGAGGCAACACAGGCAAGCGGAGTCAAACGGCCAAGGGAGCTGAAATGCCTGGCACCCACAACATACACGGCGGTGCAGTCACCCATGGCAACAAGTCTCGGAGGTAAACTGTCCTGTGTCTGGCTGTGATCCGGAGGTGGACTGTCTTGTGCCCGGCGGTAAACCATAGGAGGACTGTCATGTTTGACTGCAATCCAGAAGATATGGTTCCCGGCTGCGATCCAGTGGATATCGTGTGCTGTTTATGTGAGTTGAACATTAAAGAGACTTTTGTTTTGAGCTTTGCTGGTTCACTGCCTCGTCACTGCACTGTGTGGTTACCGCTGCATTACATTATGGTTGGAGAATGCGGGCAGTGTGAACTAAGGCATACACCAAAGCATGCTGCCTGTCGGTGAGCAAGGCTATTGTAAAAATGGAGGCGCTTTTGAAACAGGTGGTCCTCATGCGGCAGCAGCAGGAGCTATTGTGCCTGTTGGGGCAAACCAGAATCGAGCCCATAATGAGGGGGTAACCCGAAGTGGAGGTGACAAAGGTCCCATTTTCCCTAAAGCGGCTCCAAGGTATAGTCGTGCTTCAGTTATTAAGTGTTGGCGGTGACATGTGGCTGTCAACTGTCCTCTGACATCTGAACTCATGGACTGTAGATATACTTGCCATGTGTCTATGTACAGTGGGGAAAAAAAGTATTTAGTCAGTCAGCAATAGTGCAAGTTCCACCACTTAAAAAGATGAGAGGCATCTGTAATTTACATCATAGATAGACCTCAACTATGGGAGACAAACTGAGAAAAAAAAATCCAGAAAATCACATTGTCTGTTTTTTTTTCATTTTATTTGCATATTATGGTGGAAAATAAGTATTTGGTCAGAAACAAAATTTCATCTCAATACTTTGTGATATATCCTTTGTTGGCAATGACAGAGGTCAAACGTTTTCTGTAAGTCTTCACAAGGTTGCCACACACTTTTGTTGGTATGTTGGCCCATTCCTCCATGCAGATCTCCTCTAGACAGTGATGTTTTTGGCTTTTCGCTTGGCAACACGGACTTTCAACTCCCTCCAAAGGTTTTCTATAGGGTTGAGATCTGGAGACTGGCTAGGCCACTCCAGGACCTTGAAATGCTTCTTACGAAGCCACTCCTTCGTTGCCCTGGCGGTGTGCTTTGGATCATTGTCATGTTGAAAGACCCAGCCACGTTTCATCTTCAATGCCCTTGCTGATGGAAGGAGGTTTGCACTCAAAATCTCACGATACATGGCCCCATTCATTCTTTCATGTACCCGGATCAGTCGTCCTGGCCCCTTTGCAGAGAAACAGCCCCAAAGCATGATGTTTCCACCACCATGCTTTACAGTAGGTATAGTGTTTGATGGATGCAACTCAGTATTCTTTTAACTCCAAACACGACAAGTTGTGTTTCTACCAAACAGTTCCAGTTTGGTTTCATCAGACCATAGGACATTCTCCCAAAACTCCTCTGGATCATCCAAATGCTCTCTAGCAAACTTCAGACGGGCCCGGACATGTACAGGCTTAAGCAGTGGGACACGTCTGGCACTGCAGGATCTGAGTCCATGGTGGCGTAGTGTGTTACTTATGGTAGGCCTTGTTACATTGGTCCCAGCTCTCTGCAGTTCATTCACTAGGTCCCCCCGCGTGGTTCTGGGATTTTTGCTCACCGTTCTTGTGATCATTCTGACCCCACGGGGTGGGATTTTGCGTGGAGCACCAGATCGAGGGAGATTGTCAGTGGTCTTGTATGTCTTCCATTTTCTAATTATTGCTCCCACAGTTGATTTCTTCACTCCAAGCTGGTTGGCTATTGCAGATTCAGTCTTCCCAGCCTGGTGCAGGGCTACAATTTTGTTTCTGGTGTCCTTTGACAGCTCTTTGGTCTTCACCATAGTGGAGTTTGGAGTCAGACTGTTTGAGGGTGTGCACAGGTGTCTTTTTATACTGATAACAAGTTTAAACAGGTGCCATTACTACAGGTAATGAGTGGAGGAAAGAGGAGACTCTTAAAGAAGAAGTTACAGGTCTGTGAGAGCCAGAAATCTTGATTGCTTGTTTCTGACCAAATACTTATTTTCCACCATAATATGCAAATAAAATGAAAAAAAAACAGACAATGTGATTTTCTGGATTTTTTTTTCTCAGTTTGTCTCCCATAGTTGAGGTCTACCTATGATGTAAACTACAGACGCCTCTCATCTTTTATGTGGTGGAACTTGCACTATTGCTGATTGACTAAATACTTTTTTTCCCCACTGTATGCCCAGCCAGTCTGTACTGCCACTACAGGCAATGCTGGCGGCGAACAGCATCTCTGCCGGGTACTCGTCAACAGGTGCCAAACGGGCCCTCTACTGGACTCAGCGAGCACTGTGACTTTGGTCCATGGGTCCCTTGTAGGAGGGATCAAACCCAAGGACGGAAAGTTGAGGCGATGGGTATCCATAGGGAAATCCGGGAGTACCGGACCGCGGAGGTTAATTTTTCCACATCATGTGGGGACATTAAACATGTGGTGGGAGTGGTGAAGACCCTTCCATATGGGACTGTGTTGAGAAGAGACTTGCCCTGTTCTGGTCCCTGTGGGAGACCAGGGTTAACCCTCCCAAGGTAAATGCTATTCCTGGCGCAGAACCCAAAGATACCAAATCATGGATACCTGCCATAGAGGTTGCCAACCTAGGGACAGAGTCTAACCCTGATAGGTTTCCCCTAGAAGTAATGGCAGGAGAGGTCAAGGATGCTGTTCCGGGTGCAGAACCCGAAGATCCCAAGTCAGGGATACCTGCCATAGGGGTCGCCAACCAGGGGCTGGCTAGAAAATTTTAGCCTGGGGGGCAGCACACAGTAGTGGCCCATGAGTAATGGCCCATCCTTAAAGGGGTTGTCTGATCTTAAAGGGAACCTGTCAGCAGTTTTGGCCGCTATAAGCTGCTGCCACTGCCTTTCAGGGCTTATCTACAGCATTCTATAATGCTGTAGATAAGTCCCCCCTCTGACCTGCAAGATATGAAAAATAAGCTTTATTATACTCACCCGGGGGGGGGGGGCGGTCAGGTCCAATGGGTGTCGCAGGTACAGCGCCTCCCTTCTTCTTACGATGCCTTCCTCCTGCTTGCTTCCTCATCTCATTTCAGCGCAGGCATACTTTTCTGCCCTGTTGAGGGTAGAGCAAAGTACTGCAGTGCGCAGGCAGGGCAGATCAGTACGCCTGCGCAGGAGCGCGACACAAAGCATGCAGGGCACATAGCCAAAAATACAGAAAAAAAAGAAGACAAGGAGAAGAAAGGAAAAAAAATATTGGGAATATGTCCCAGAAGTTGGAACAAATAAGATATGGACTAAAATGAACATGGAATGGCAGTAAAGGTGAGGAAAAGAGTAAATGATAAGGCGCATAAGGATTAAATTAGGTGAGAAAGTCAAGGAAAGGGACTAGGTATAGAAAGCGAGGAAAAAAAAGAAAACGGGGTGATAAAATGATAATTATTTAACAGAAGGGGTAAATAAAGGTAAGGCTGAAAAAAAAGAGAACAAAAAAGCCAGCAATAAAATGGAGAGTACAGGCTAAAATATGTAAAGCAGCAAACAATTATGATGGAAGATGAATGCAAACAGGAGGGAACTAGGAGTGAGGAGAGATGAGGACTTCAAGGCAATGAATAGAAATACTCTGAAAAAAATGACTACATGACAGATATCTGGTAAACGGGCAGGGGGAGAAGGCCTCACAAGCACTCACCAGGCAGGGGAGACAGTCCATCTGCTGCTGAAGATGCAGGAGTCAGCAAGCCTGGGTTGAATAAGCAGCTCCTGCAGGAGATGTCATCATGCTGTGATTCATTAGAAGTGTGGCAGAGAGCGTTTACTGTGCAGGACGAAAGTGGGGCAGGGGGGAGGGTGGAAGTGAGGCACTTAAAGAACACACACTGAGAAATTGCTCAATGCTCAGTCCGGCCCTGCTGTGCTGGTCCTCCAGCGGCCCTGTGCAGCTGCTTAGGCACCGGCCCGGGGGGCATATGCACTTCTGCCACCCGGCCCAGCCCGCCCCTGTCACCAACATAGGGACAGAGTGTAACACCGATAGGTTTTCCCTAGAGGTATTGGCAGGAAAGGTCGAGGAGACCCCACCGAACCTCGAGCTGGAAATGTCCCCTGGTGAGTTCGGAACAGTCCAGTTCCAGGGACCCACGCAGAAACGCACAAATAAAAAGAAAGCCTGGAGGAACCAGGAGTGTGTGGTTGTGGAGGCTACTAGGGACGTACGCATGAGAAACCGTCTGGTACCAGCCAAGGATGTGGCCGGGGATCATGGTAAAATGGATAGAGCTCTTGCTAGACAGCAGCGTCAGGAGGCTCGGATTCGGGTATGACATGGTACGGATGTATGCCCGGAGTTGCCGGGGTGGACCTCGGCATTTCAGAGGGACGTAGTCACCAAGGCACGGGTAAGGGTACAGAGGAAATGGTACCAAGGGCCCTAAGGCAGGTACTTAAGTTACGGGATGAGCTGCGGGGATAGTGATCCCCAAATAAACAAGGTCGAGACCACCCAAAACTGGCCCAAATTTACTGTTAGTCAGAAAAATGAGGCATGTCTTCTGCAATGGAGAACTGGGAGATGGGTTGTCACGTAACGAAGTATGGAGGGGAAACGCGGACGGGAAGGATGCTTACGTCAACTGATGGTTCCGGTCCCTACTTTGGTTTCTCATTGCAGTGTTGGGCGGGGGTGTCACAGGGTCATGCGGATGCTCTGTCACACGCCCATGTGGGGTGACAAGTGTTCAACCTCACAAGTTTGAACAGAGGGCGGGTATGTGAGGCAGTAACCGGTGTCACATCTAGGGGTCACTGTGTGTTCCCCCCAGGATGTGCCCGGATGCATATTGAGGCCATGAGAGTGCATTGCAGTCACAGGCGTAGCTGTGGTTGCAATGCAGAATAAAAGGGAGTATGGGTTTTGAACATGCTGGTTGTCCAAGGCAGATTTAGGGAAAACCTGCTCTGGGCTTTTGTGTTTTGAAACAGACTATAGACAGTAGTGGTGCAGTCCAATTCATTCCCGGCTCATGTTTTCCATGTGGCCCACGGCCACAGGTTCCAGTTAAAAGCCCTGCAGTTTGGGTGTGTCAGTGCCAGTTTCAGTCTGGTGTTTGCAAGCGTGCAGAGCAGAAGGATCTGCAAAGCTCCACCTGTGTGAGGGGACACAGGCAAGCGGAGCCAAACAGCCAAGGGAGCTGGAAGGCCTGTCTCTCAAAGCATACAAAAAAGTGCAGTCACACACGGCAACAGATCTCAGAGGTAGACTGTCCTGTGCCCGGCTGTGATCCGGAGGTGGACTGTCTTGTGCCCGGCGGTAAACCGTAGGAGGACTGGCGTGTTTATTGACTGCAATCCAGAGGTTATGGTTCCCGGCTGCGATCCAGAGGATATTGTGTGCTGTGTTCATGTGAGCTGAACATTAAAGAGACTTTTGTTTTGAACTTTGCGGAGTCACTGCCTCATCACTGCTCAGTGTGGATACCGCTGCACTACAAAACCTGCACACATTTTTCTATATGAGCCCCCAAATATTCCCCCTATAAATAGTATGATCCCCCCAGTTCTATTCATTATGAACCCCCACAAAAGCTTCCCTATATACAGATGCTGTCACACACGTGGATCGTGGCCCACTGTGCTACAAGGCTGGGCTTACCTAGCTGGGGCATAGCTCAGCGGCTACCTGGTTTTCGCTAGGGCTCCCGATGGTGGAATTAGGCTTCATCTGCAGGTAGCCGCCAGGTACCACTCCTAGGCAGTCCCGGATATTGCAGCTGCTGACCCCAGGCACAGGATCGCAGACACGGACACGGGCTCTGAGTCACTGACAGGACAAGATTCGGACTTTGTTCAGACAACACAGGTTCTAGGTCACTGGGCAGAACAGATACTGACACGGAGCCACAGACAGGACTGGATTTGGATACTGGAAGAGGCTATGACAGTACAGACTCTGAAAAGCTAACCAGGACAGACACTTGTGCTGGTTCAAGTGCCGCCGAAATGTTTTCAGGTTCGAGTACCATGGGAATGGCTTCAGATTTCAGGTAATGCTGATGCAGCTTCAGGGTTCAGATACCGCAGGTGCAAAGTTCAGGTACCGCAGATCTGGCTTCAGAGTTCAGATACTGCCAGAACGGTGTCAGGCTCAGGTACCGCCAGAGAAATCTCAAGCTCAGATACCACCGAAGCAGCTTCAGGGTTCAGGTACCACAGGAGCAATGTCAGTGTTCAGGTACCGCAGGAGTGTTGTCTTGTGCAGGTACTGCTGGTGCAGATTCAGGGTCCAGGTACCGCCAGAGCAACTTCAGGCTCAGGTACCACTACAGCGGCTTCATGGTTCAGGTACCCCTGGAGTGGCTTCAAGGTTCAGGTACCGCAGGAGCAGTGTCAGTGTTTAGGTACCACAGGTGCAGTTTCAGGGTTCAGGTACTGCAGGTGCAGAGTTAGGGTTCAGATACACTAGGAGCAGCGTCAGTGTTCAGACCCCATGGAACCATGAAGCTACAGAGACACCACTGAGCAGCTGGGGCAGGGAGTATATCGGCATCCATGTAGGGACTCCGGCATTAGCGTTACAGTACCCTCCCCTTAGACCCCTTCTTCAAGCCAGCAAGAATTCTCCGCAGAACAAGTGGGGCACAGATATTCTTCTTGGATTCCCACAATCTCTCTTCAATGCCAAATCCTCTCCAGACCACTAGACCTTCGGGTGTCAGGAGCACAGAAGCAGAAGAGAGAACCTGTTTAATGAAAAGAATTGAAGATACCGTCTCCTGTCCATCTTCAATTCAGGGTTTGGGATGATACATCCTTGAGGGGGTGAGGGTCCTAGAAACAAGCCAATGGACCCCGATTTCTCTTTGAGGCCAAATTCTTTACAGACCTTCTCCAAGTCCATCTTCAATTCGGGGATGATAGGTCCTCGAGGGGGTGAGTATTTCAGAAGAAGGTCAATGGAATCAACATATGATCTGTGTGGAGGCAACGTCTCTGCCTCCTTCTTATTGTAGATCTGTTTAAAGAAAGGGATTGAAGATATTTTCTCTTGGTCTATCTTCAATTCAGTGTCCAGGATGATAGCTCTTCAAGGGGGTGAGGACCCCAATTTCTCTTTGAGGCCAAATTCTAGGGAAAGATTTGAAGATACCTTCTCCTGGTCCTTCTTAAATTCGGTGTCCGGGATGATGGGTCCTCGAAATGGTGAGGGTCCCTTAGGCAGGTCACAGGAACTATCGATAGGTCTGTGCAGAGGCAACGTATTCGCTGCCTTCCCATTGAAGATGTCAGCACATGACCAATAAGCGGATGACAGACCTACCGAGAAGATGGCATCACCATCGGTTGGACTGGGTGTTAAGAGACCAAACATCTATCATGACAGGACTGTAAAAAACTAAGCACGTCACCCGATCTCCAGTCTAGGACGGGCTCATGAGTAAGTAGCCACAGAAGACCTAGACGTGAGCGTGCAACAGACCAGGCAGCACATAAAAAGTGATCACCATATGCAGCATTCCTACTTGAAGCTGCACCTGCTCAGTAGTAACTTGAGCAACTTCTGATAAGGCTTTTCCCTCGACAAAGGACACCATCAATGGAGGCGTTGGACGAAAGTCTGATACCAATCCACCACGGCTTGCTGCAAGAAATTTCCCTCTGAACTGGAGTCGAGGTAGGACATCTCATTAAACAGGATGCCTCCACATAATACAGATACATTCAGGGTCACTGGTGGAAAGGAACTACTCCTGCCCAGGGTCACTTCTACAGACCCAAGGTTTTGATAGATTACACCAACCAACCAATCAAAAGACCTATTAACCATAGAAAACCAGACAGGGTGTACTTATTAAATATTATTTTTATTTATATTGTACAAGTGGTTGTATAAAAACCAATTAAAAACAAAAAAAGTGCACGTATAGGAACGATTTAACAAAATTGTAAAATAAATTGGACCCAATTGCATATCAAGTATGCATACCTCATATATTATAAAGTGACCATTTTTCAAAAGGATTATAAAAAAGTGCAAATGCATAAAAATAGTTATAATACCATAACAAAAAATGAATCACAATCAAAAAAAGTGCAATGTGCGATGTGCAAAATTATCACATAGTGATATTATATCATATACAAAAAAATGGAAGAAAAAAGAAGAAACATGTGTCTTGAAAAATCAAATGTTTATATCCACAAGGTTTTTTACAAACAAAAGACTCAGGAAAATCACATATACAAAATGAAGTGCAAAGTGCATGTGCAATTAAACCATGCACATTATATAAAGTAATCAGTGTCTCCTTTTTTTTAAAATGCAGCCAATTATATTTTAAGAGGATTAGCATAAATGGATCTTATACCTTTAAGGGTCACCACGTCCCTATCACGCGCTCCCCGATGTGCGTTTCGGAATCCTTCCTTCATCAGGGGTGGCTACATGGTGGATCCGGGGGGGTTTTATATGTGGGCAATATCAGTGCCAATCTGCTTAATGGCGCTGATGATGATAGCGGTGCTCCGGGTGTGGAGGTCGCGCCTGCGCAGTCTGGAGGTCCCACAATCCCAAGCGCCGGACCACGTGATCGGAACACACAGGAACTGAGCCCGGCGTTACCAAGGTCACGAGGACGCGGCGAGTCAGGGCGTCAGGACACGGAGCACGCATGCGCTCCACCAGGAGCACTGCATCAAATTAATAAAGTGGAAATCACCACAATCAATCCATTATATATGTTCCATTGATAATAAGGATATTATAGATCTTACATAGAAGATATATATAAAGTTTCAATTCATAATAATAATACCAAGAAAAAATATATATAATACTAAAATAAATAATAATGATATGGTCTTGGGATCAATGGGGTCCATGGCCTGTAAAAACCATCACACATAAATCTTATTAGAAAGCACTGTTTTCTAATAAAAAACAACCTGTTCAAAGACTGATATGTTAATATGCACTATTTGTGTGTGCATGATGAATGTTACAGGTAAAAGATTGGACACCAGGTGGCAGTATTGTCACATTTTCATAGAATATACAGTATGCCTGCCTTAGCTAACATTACAGTGACACATTTCATTTTGTAGTGCAAATCTGTTATAAGAACCCAGCGGCGAACTGGGACAAAAAAGCAGCCCTGCAAAACAAACCCCTCCAGCCCATATACTATAACATGTCCTACCCCAGATCAGTGAATTTTTGCTATACTTTGTCGTCCCCTCATCACTCTCTTTAAGGAGTTATTTGAGGAGCCACATGTGAATGGCGCCACAGTGCGTATGATCGACCACAGCTCCGTGTACATGGTGCTCTTCAAAGCTACATTTCCCAGGATCATGCGGGTCCCCGCAATCAGACCGACAACAAACAGAAAGTCATCCCCTACCCAGAAGATAGGGGATAACTTCCAAATTTGAGATAACTTAAACAGGTTTTTCATGACTTATTTTTATTACATTTGTATGAATGTAGAAAATAATAAACCAATAATGACAATCTAGTAGTCCAATGCTCGTGCAAACAAGCGTATAAATCAGGCGCGGGTGATTTTTTTTTTTTATCAGAGAGCATACTGACCCATGTTATACAATGAGGCCGCGCAGAGAAACATTTTTTTTTCTCAAACTGATTCGGTGTGAGAAAAAAAATCATATCATGCTGCGATTTGGCTCTGCAATTGAATGAGACTCACCCATTCAAGTCTATGGGCGCGAAAAAAAATTGGATACCTCGGTATAACATCCAATATTTACGGTTGCATTACAGTTCTGTAACATAGGGAACTATACATGATCCTGTAAATGATTAATAACTGCTCAAAAAAAAACTGACTGCAAACGGACGACAAGTGAGAAGAAAAGCTTCCCACTCTCCTGGATGAAAACAGATACTTATATATGATGTACAGAGAAATATAGGTATAGCACAATGCCAAAGATTTCACTTCTTACATTACATGAGCGATATCTATTGTACATTCTACAATAGCTCAGAAACCGGTGAATCCTTGCAGCGCACAATGTGTGCTCTGGGGGATTTCAAAAGTCTGCAGTCGCAGACACACAGAGGGAGTGCAGACAATATAGTCCTCCATACAGAATTATGGGCACCACATATTCCTCCATACAGAATTATGGGCACCACATATTCCTCCATACAGAATTATGGGCACCACATATTCCTCCATACAGAATTATGGGCACCACATATTCCTCCATACAGAATTATGGGCACCACATATTCCTCCATACAGAATTATGGGCACCACATATTCCTCCATACAGAATTATGGGCACCACATATTCCTCCATACAGAATTATGGGCACCATGTAGTCCTCCATACATAATTATGGGCACCACATATTCCTCCATACAGAATTATGGGCACCACATATTCCTCCATACAGAATTATGGGCACCACATATTCCTCCATACAGAATTATGGGCACCACATATTCCTCCATACAGAATTATGGGCACCACATATTCCTCCATACAGAATTATGGGCACCACATATTCCTCCATACAGAATTATGGGCACCACATAGTCCTCCATACAGAATTATGGGCACCACATAGTCCTCCATACAGAATTATGGGCACCACATATTCCTACATACAGAATTATGGGCACCACATAGTCCTCCATACAGAATTATGGGCACCACATAGTCCTCAATACAGAATTATGGGCACCACATAGTCCTCAATACAGAATTATGGGCACCACATATTCCTCCATACAGAATTATGGGCACCACATATTCCTCCATACAGAATTATGGGCACCACATTTTCCTCCATACAGAATTATGGGCACCACATATTCCTCCATACAGAATTATGGGCACCACATATTCCTCCGTACAGAATTATGGGCAGCACATATTCCTCCATACAGTATTATGGGCACCAAATAGTCCTCCATACAGTATTATAGGCACCACATAGTGCTCCATACAGTATTATGGGCACCACATAGTGCTCCATACAGTATTATGGGCACCACATATTCCTCCATACAGTATTATGGGCACCACCTAGTTCTCTATACAGTATTATGGGACCCATATATTGCTCAATACAGTATAATGGCCCCATATATTACTCCATACAGTATTATGGGCACCACATAGTTCTCTATACAGTATTATGGGCCCTATATATTTCTCAATACAGTATAATGGGCCCTATATAATACTCCATACTTAAAAAAATCATCAAATATTTCTCCCTGTACCCCGCTGCTCTGGTCTCTTCATTGTATTCTGACCCTGGGCACTGCTCGGCACAAAGGATGCACTGTAGTGATATAATTGCGCCCTCTGCGCTAAGACGTCACAGAGCTTAGACACAGAGGGAGAATGATGGGAGAGGGAGCATCAGCGGATGGCACCCTCACTCATCATTGTTTTCAACTGTATCGGCGCTGGCACTGGGGCCCTACAACTTACGAGCCCCATAGCATGCCATGTTCCTGACGGCTTGTGGACCCCGGCACTTGCCAACTTGCGCCAAGTGGTTATGTCAGCCCTGATATATGTGTCATAACTGAGCGCCACCAAATATTAAGCAGTGGGTGAAATGCTTTTAGGACTCACACTCTTAGATCAAAGGGATTTATAAAAAGTAAATAATCAGCACACCGATTAAATAAGAGAAAAGTGGAGGACTTTTTATTAGCCCATTTGGTAACATTTCAATTCCATATCAGAGAAATGTTCTGTTATGGATCTGATACGTTGCCACATGGGCTAATAAAGAGTCCTCCACTATCCACAATTAATGAGAGTGATTCTTATTTTCATATATACACACACACACTTAGAGCAGATACTTATATTTACACCATGTATACCGGACAGGAGGAGTATACACAATGTACACAGCTCCATAAAGTATACTGTGGTAAGGAATAAAGAGTGGAGCTGTGTATATACTATATAGTATAGAGATGTGCCAGTGTATATAGTGTGGATTCTATACTATATACAATATGAACAGCTCTACACTATATACACACAACTCTACATTATAATTAAGACAGTATTATACTGTATTATGATGCATACATCACATAGGAGACACATATACTGTATATATCATATAGGAGACACCGCAACTACTGAATATATATATCACATTGAGACTACTGTATATACATTATATAGGTGATACTGCAACTGCTGTGTATAGTCACAGTATCACTTATATAATGTACAGTATATATAGCAGTATACCTATGTAATGTATATACATTATATAGGTTATACTGTGACTGCTGTATATATGTTATGTAGATGACACTGCAATTACACACAGCTGTCTATATTACAGCAACTGCTGTGCATAATTGCAGTATCACCTATAAAATGTATATACAGCTGTAGCAGTATCACCAACATAATGTATATAGAGCAATCTGTATACATCATATAGGTGATACTGCAGCTGTTATACATAGAATATATAGGTGATACTGCAATTATACACAGCAGTTGCTGTAATATAGATAGACTGCTATAAATAATCACAGTATCACCTACATTACATATACAGTATACAGCACTAGCAGTATCACATATATTGTACAATATATACATGATACAGGTACATAGAAACATTTATCTTGGGACTAATCCTTGAGATGAGGGGGAAACTGAAAAAGAGCTGCAGTGTTGGACATGCAGAGGAGAGGATCACAAATTTTACTGGTGACTGTGGGCAGAAAAAACCTTTTTAATTAAGCCCCTGTGTGCGCTGTATCTCAATTCCCTGCACTGAGGGCCATCGCGGCCACCGTGCCTGCGTCATGACAGGAGCTGCCGCGGCTGCCATGCACTCAACATCACAAGGGCCGCCATGCACGCAACATCACAAGGTCTTCCGCGGTGTGTGCTTTTATGCGTGATGGTAAGGGCTACCGCGACTGCCGCATGGCCTTGTCAGCGCATGCACGCGAGACAGCACAGGAAAACAGGGGCTTCTTCAAAAGTTTTAAAGGGCCTGTGGTGATTTTCAAACTCAGTGCCACCGGCCCACTGGGCAAATGCCTGTCTCCGCAAATTGCCTGTAGATAGACACACATACAAACACAATCACATACACACTCACACATACATTATATAGGTGAAACTGCGACTGCAGTATGTACGTTATATAGGTTATACCACTGAGTGTAATATACTAGGACCGCTGTGTATAGCCCATATAGGCCAGCCGCAGTGTATATGTGTGTATATGTATGTGTGTGTATGTATACATATATACTGCGTCTGACCTATATGGGCTATACACAGCGGTCACAGTATATTACACACAGTGGTATAACCTATATAACATACGGCAGTCGCAGTTTCACCTATATAGAATCGTACAGTTGGAAAGGACCTCCTGGGCCATCTGGTCCAACCCCCTGCTCAAAGCAGGATTCGCTAAATCATCCCTGTCAGATGTCTGTCCAGCCTCTGTTTGAAGACTTCCATTGAAGGAGAACTCACCACTTCTCGTGGCAGCTTGTTCCACTCATTGATCACTCTAACTGTCAAAAAGTTTTTTCTAATATCTAATCTGTGTCTCCTCCCATTCAGTTTCATCCCATTGCTTCTAGTCTTTCCTTGTGCAAATGAGAATAAAGTTGATACTTCTACAATGTGACAGCCCTTTAGATATTTGTAGACAGCTATTAAGTCTCCTCTCAGTCTTCTCTTTTGCAAACTAAACATTCCCAAATCCTGCAACCTTTCCTCATAAGACAGGGTTTGCAGACCGGTCACCATTCTGGTCGCTCTTTTCTGAACTTGCTCCAGTTTGTTGATGTCTTTTTTAAAATGTGGTGCCCAAAACTGGACACAATATTCCAGGTGAGGTCTGACCAAAGAGGAGTAGAGGGAAATAATGACTTCACGTGATCTAGACTGTATGCTTCTGTTAATACATCCTAGAATTGCATTTTGCCTTTTTTGCTGCTGCATCACACTGTTGACTCATATTCAGTCTGTGATCTATTAGTATACCCAAGTCTTTTTCACATGTGCTGTTGCTTAGCCCTATTCCTCCCATTCTATATATGCTTTTTTCATTTTTATTGCCCAGATGTAGTACTTTTCATTTTTCCCTGTTAAAAACCATTCTGTTAGTTGCTGCCCACTTTTCCAGTTTATTTATATAATTTTGAATCCTCTCTCTTCTCTAGTATTAGCTATCCCTCCTAGCTTTGTGTCATCAGCATATAATGTATATAATGTATATAATATATATATAATAATAATAATAATATAATAATATATATATGTGTATATAATAATAATAATAATAACAATCTTTATTTATATAGCGCCAACATATTCCGCAGCGCTTTACAGTTGAACAGTTTCAAACACAACAGTCATAAGTAACAACGTTAACAATACAATAATTAAAGCGAAATAAGACGACCCTGCTCGTGGAGCTTACAATCTACAATGAGGTGGGGGAGATACAAAGCACAGGTTTGTATTTACAATGATGTATTTACAATGACGGTCCAGCCATCTTCAGGGGGTGGGGGTTAGATGGAGATAGTGAATGGGCTACACACACACAAACATGACTTTGATTACTGAATGTGATAGGCCGCTCTGAACAAATGTGTTTTGAGCGAGCGCCTAAAACTATGCAAATTGTGGATGGACCTAATATCTTGGGGTAGAGCATTCCAGAGGATTGGCGCAGCACGGGAGAAGTCTTGGAGTCGGGAGTGGGAGGTACGGATTAGGGCAGAGGTTAGTCGAAAGTCATTTGCAGAGCGCAGCGGTCGGTTAGGCCGATAGACAGAAATGAGGGAGGAGATGTAAGGGGGTGCCGCACTGTGGAGAGCTTTGTGGGTGAGAACAAGTACTTTGAATTGTACCCTGTAATGAATTGGCAGCCAGTGTAACGACTGGCGAAGAGCGGACGCGTCTGAGTAACGATTAGCCAGATGGACAACCCTGGCTGCTGCATTAAGGATAGACTGGAGAGGGGAGAGTCGAGTGAGAGGGAGGCCAATTAATAGAGCATTACAGTAGTCTAGGCGGGAGTGGATCAGGGCGACAGTGAGAGTTTTTGTTGTTTCCATGGTGAGAAAAGGGCGGATTCTAGAGATGTTCTTTAGGTGTAAGCGGCATGAGCGGGCAAGAGATTGTATCTGGGAGGTGATTGAGAGATCGGAGTCGAACATAACACCCAGACAGCGCACCTGCTGTCGGGGTGTTATTATGGTGCCACCCACAGAGAGGGAAATGTATATATAATGTATACAATGTATATAGACTGCTGTACATACATTATATAGGTGATACTGCTATTGCGGTATATAATCACAGTATCACTTATATATTGTATATACAACAATCAATATACATTTGACAGGTCAAAATGTAAATGCTGTATATACAATATCTAGGTGATACTGTGATTGCAGTGTATAGTCACAGTGTATACACAGCAGTATCACCTATATAACGTAAATACACATCAGTAGCAGTATTGCCTATATAATGTACAGTATATAGACTGCTGTACATACATTATAGGTGATACAGTGATTATATACAGCAGTAACACTTATATATTGTATATACAGCCTCTATACACATTACACAGGTCAAACTGCAAATTCTGTATATACATATAAAAAAGCTTTCATCTTGATACTCACATGAGATGGGGGGAGGATGAGGTGGGTCCACTGTCCAGCCAGCGTCGGAGGTGCTGAGGTCTTGGAGCAGGTGCCGGGCGGGAATTGGTGAGGAGAGCGCTGTTCTCAGTCACTGGTACTGGCCAGCATCAGACAGAATGAGGCTCAGGCAGGCATCCTGTGCGCGATGTGGCGGCCTTTTCAAATTTCTGCACTGGCCCTGGTGCGCATACTCTCCTGGTTGCCTGCACTGACAAGGGTCGCCGATGCGCACACAATCATAAACAAGAGCGTGCGCACCAGGGCCTGTGCAGAAGATTTAAAGGGCCGGCGGCTCATTTTGTAGCTCAGAACCGCTGGCCCAGCGGGGCATCTGCCCAGCTCGGCAGATTAGCAATCCGGGCCTGTAAGAACCTAATATGTTATCTTAAATTATGCAGTCAAAAATAAATAAGAAATTACTGTGCAGATAAATTAATCTAAGGCTACCTTCCCACGATGAGTTTTTGGTGCGTTTTTGACGCTGTGTCAAAACGCAGCATCTTACAGTGCCAGCAAAGTGGATGGGATTTATTGAAATTTCATTCCCACTGTGCTTCTTTTTAATGCTGCGAAAATTGACCTGTGGTTCGTGTTTCAAATCCGCAACATGTCAATTTCTCTTGAGTTTTCTGTGCAGAATTTTCCCGTAGACTTACACTAAATGCAGAAAAACCAGCAATAAAACGAACGTGCGTTTCCATGGCGGAAACGCATCCAAAACATATGTAATCCGCACCTAAGTATATCAATAAAGTTTTGTCAAAGCAAAAAAACAGGAAGTATGAACGACAAAACAGCTTTATTTAAACCATAACACACCAGAGGCAAAAACACAATAAAAAAAAACGCATGTTAACCCCTTAACGACCGCTGATATGCCTTTTTTTTGTTAACAGCGCTGAGAAATAAGAGTATAGCGCCCCCCAGCGTCGGAAATTCTTTGGGGTCTCGGCTACCTGGGGTAGCTGATCAGACCCCAGAGAACATGATTCGGGTCGGTTTTTACCGACCCTAGTGTTGCGATCACTGTTATTCACAGAATAACGGCGAGTGCAAGGAAAAAAAAGTTCAATTTCCCATTTAATTTCTCTCTCCTCTGATATGATCTAGCACATCAGAGGAGAGAGAAATGGGGTCCCCCTAGCTCCCTCAGTACCCCCGATGTCCCTGGACCCTCCTGCATCCCCCAGTTCTGTCCCCCGGCCGTTGGTGTCTTCTTCCAGTAAGAAAATGGCGGGCATATGCACAGTATGCCCGCCGAGATCTGACGGCCGGCACCCGGCAACAATAGGAAATTTTTCCTATTAGTTCATTTTGATCACTGTGATAAACCCTATCACAGTGATCAGAATAAAAAAAATAGTAAACCGAACCCCCCTTTATCACCCCCTTAGGTAAAAGTAATAAAAATAAAAAAGTGTATTTATTTCAATTTTTCCGTTAGGGTTGGGCTAGGGTTAGGGTTGGAGCGAGAGCTAGGGTTAGAGTTGGGGTTAGGGTTGTGTTGGGGTTAGGGTTATGGTTGTGGTTATGGCTGGGATTAGGGTTGGGATTAGAGTTAGGGGTGTGTTAGGGTTAGGGTTGTGGTTAGGGTTATGGTTCGGGTTGGGATTAGGGTTAGAGGTGTGTTGAGGTTAGGGTTGTGGTTAGGGTTGGGATTAGGGTTAGGGGTGTGCTGGGGTTAGGGTTGGAGTTAGAATTGGGGGGTTCCACTGTTTAGGCACATCAGGAGTTCTCCAAACGCGACATGGCACCCACCATTAATTCCAGCCAATTTTGCGTTCAAAAAGTCAAACGATGCTCTCTCCCTTCTGAGCCCTGCTATGCGCCCAAACAATGGCTTTCCCCCACATACGGGGTATCGACACACTCAGGAGAAATTGCACAACAAATTTGGTGGTCCATTATCTCCTGATACCCTTGTGAAAATAAAAAAAATTGGTTCCAAAGTAAATTTTTTGTGAAAAAAGTAAAATGCTAATTGTTTCCTTCCACATTGGTTTAGTTCTCGCGAGGCACCTGAAGGGTTAATAAACTTCTTGAATGGGGTGTTGCGCACCTTGAGGTGTGCAGTTTTTAGAATGGTGTGACTTTTGGGTATTTTCTGTTATATAGACCCCCCAAACTTACTTCAAATGTGAGGTGGTACCTAAAAAAATGGTTTTGTAAATTTTGCTGGAAAAATGAGAAATTTCTGGTCAACTTTTAACCCTTATAACATCGTAACAAAAAAAAATTATGTTTCCAAAATTATGCTGATATAAATTAGACCTGCGGGAAATGTTATTTATTAACTATTTTGTGTGACAGCACTCTCTGATTTAAGGGTACAAAAAGTAAAAGTTTGAAAATTCCTACATTTTCAACATTTTTCCCAAGTTTACATTTTTTCATAAATAAACATAAGTCATATTGGAGAAATTTTACCACTAACATGAAGTACAATATGTCACAAAAAAACCTAACTCAGAATCAGTGAGATACATTGAAGCGTTCCAGAGCTATAACTTTATAAAGTGACAGCGGACAGAATTGTAAAAATTGGCTTGGTCATTAAGTACCAAATTGACTCGGTCACTAATGGGTTAAAAAACACACTCAAAAACGCAATGAAAAAAGTAACTTAATTTAATTAATAGATGCAGAAATTCTGCAATAACGAAAGCGCACCATAAGCTCATCATGGGAATGTATACAAAGGGGAGCGCACCGACAACACTTTTAGTACTATCAGATCAGATAAAACATCTACAGTAATAGAAGTTATAATGAGGGAAATTTTTGAACGTTTGATTATTGCTGCGTTGCTGTTGTTTGCTCCAAATTTATAAAAGTGACTCACAATGTATGATACATTTTGGGACATCATTAGATATAACACTTCTCTCTAGAACAGATTTTCTACTTTTTTTCTAACAGCACTCTACTGGAGTGATTTAGCAACTTTTTTGCATTGCACTCTTCTGTGTTGTACGCCAGTGACAGCGAGTCCTAAAAGTGGCAAGACCAGCATAACATAGCTAATTTTTTTCACATACTTTTGCACAAAACCTTTGAAAATGCTTTGATATTTTCCTCCATGGTGTTCGGGTTTTTGGGGGTCAATAGGATTTTGGAATAAAGTGCAGCATGTTGCGAGTGTGATATTTTTTTCTTGCATTTTTCTTGTGAGGTACAGTTTACACCAGAGTTTGGAGTTCCATTTTTCTGTTACACTATAAGAACATAAAAACAGAGCTCCTGAAAGAAACAGACCCATTCTATGCCAGACAGCACTAGACCTCATTGACTATAATGGGGTCCATATGGGTTCTGTTTGGGTGGCAGTCACTTGTTCTGAAAATTTAACTCTAGACTTCTCAATAGAACAGCAAAAAAGTATTAGATCAAAATGCCACTACTACTGCGTGAAGAAAATGTTGTATATGCTAGTGTATTGCCATGCGCATGAGCCGGCACCATTCACACGCTCAGTATTTGGTCAGTATTTTACCTCAGTATCTGTAAGCCAAAGCCAGGGGTGGGTGATAATCCAGAAGTGGTGACGTGTTTCTATTATACTTTTCCTCTGACTGTTCCACTCCTGGTTTTGGCTTACAGATACTGATGTAAAAAAAGGACCAAATACTCAACTTGTGAATGTGGCCTTAAAGAGGACCTATCACTTGTGTGGCTGACCTTTTTATTTAAAGGGTTAGTCCCATATTCATAGATGAGTATTTTTGGATGGTGCATGTCAAAATAAGAACTTTTGTAATTTATTGTTTGTTAAAAATTGCAGCTGTCCTATTAATTCTTTACTTTTCTTTTGTTTACTGCTATTTTCTTCTGAGCTTGTCATCAAAGCACTGAATCTGGCCGGGATCACTGATAGCTTCTGATCCTAGTGATCGTCAGTGCAATGCTGACGCGCTGGACAACAGCGGTGATTGGTCTCCCAGGCAATAAGCTGTACACAAGAGCGAAAGATAGTGTTAGGGCTCATACTCACCGATTAAAAATCGGATTGCACTCTGACCAATGTTACGCAATGTGTGACATCTCATTTGCAATTTTTTTCTCAGCCGAAATCGGACTGAGAAAAAAATCGCAGCATGCTGCGATTCGCTGCGATTTTCAGGTGAAAATCGCCAATGCAAGTCAATGGGTGCGATAAAATATCTGACAGCACTCGCACCATGCGAGTGCTGTCCGAATTATACGCACTGGTGTCCTTTGAAAAAAGCCGACAATTGATATGCGGCTACTGTGCAATCACACTGACATGTTAGAATAGAATAGATAGTATAGATATATACACATAGAATACACAGATATATATGTGTCTGTCACTGACATGTATATATCTATGGATTCTATGTGTATACATCTATTCTATTCTTTTTTGAGCTGTCAGTGTGATTATAGCCGCATATGAACTAACGGCTTATCTATCTATCTATCTATCTATCTATCTATCTATCTATCTATCTATCTATCTATCTATCTATCTATATATGTGTGTGTGTGTGTGTCACTGACATGTATATATGTATTTATATTAGAAAGATAGATAGATATATAGATAGATAGGAGAAAAGCCGACAATTCATATGCGATGTACAGTAACATAACACTGACAGCTCAGAAAAGAATAGATAGAATAGATATATACACGTAGAATACACAGATATATACATGTCACTGACACCAACACATATATATGTACTTATATTAGATAGATAGATAGATAATAGATAGGAGAAAAGCCGGTAATTCATATGCGGCTATACAGTAAAATCACACTGACATGTTCTAATACAAAATATATAATACATGGATACACATAGAATAGGTGTATCTATAAATACAGATATATTTGGAAAATCACAATGACAGCTCAGAAAACACTAGATATAAACACATAGAATACATACATATATATATACACATGTCAGTGACACACACACACATATATAATATATATACATGAAATAATATATATAATTTATATGTAATATATATAATATATATCCATTTTATTTATATATAAATATATATATAAAATTCAATATATATATATATATATATATATATATTATATATACATAATAAATATATATATGTATACACACACAAAATAATATATATATAATATATTATATTAAAGATATAGGGAATATATATGCATATAATATATATATATATATATATATATATATTATATAATATATTTAATATATTCATATTGTATATATACATATCATATATAATATAAATATACTAAAAATATAATATATATATATATATATATATATATTAGTGCCAAATACAATTAGTATAGTGTTGTTCTAAATTATGGGCATGTATTTACTAAATAAATTATTATTTCCAGGAACAAAATGGCATAGGGTCCCCCTATAATTTATAGACCGCAACACTATACTAATTGTATTTGTCACTGACATATATATATATACACTCACTGGCCACTTTATTAGGTACACCATGCTAGTAAGGGGTTGGACCCCCTTTTGCCTTCAGAACTGCCTCAATTCTTCGTGGCAGAGATTCAACAAGGTGCTGGAAGCATTCCTCAGAGATTTTGGACCATATTGACATGATGGCATCACACAGTTGGCGCAGATTTGTCGGCTGCACATCCCTGATGCGAATCTCCCGTTCCACCACATCCCAAAGATGCTCTATTGGATTGAGATCTGGTGACTGAGGAGGCCATTTGAGTACAGTAAACTCATTGTCATGTTCAAGAAACCAATCTGAGATGATTCGAGCTTTATGACATGGCGCATTATCCTGCTGAAAGTAGCCATCAGATGTTGGGTACATTGTGGTCATAAAGGGATGGACATGGTCAGCAACAATACTCAGGTAGGCTGTGGCGTTGCAACGATGCTCAATTGGTACCAAGGGGCCCAAAGAGTGCCCAGAAAAAATTCCCCACACCATGACACCACCACCACCAGCCTGAACCGTTGATACAAGGCAGGATGGATCCATGCTTTCATGTTGTTTACGCCAAATTCTGACCCTACCATCCGAATGTCGCAGCAGAAATCGAGACTCATCAGACCAGGCAACGTTTTTCCAATCTTCTACTGTCCAATTTCGATGAGCTTGTGCAAATTGTAGCCTCAGTTTCCTGTTCTTAGCTGAGAGGAGTGGTACCCAGTGTGGTCTTCTGCTGCTGTAGCCCATCTGCCTCAAAGTTCGACGCACTGTGCGTTCAGAGATGCTCTTCTGCCTACCTTGGTTGTAACGGGTGGCAATTTGAGTCACTGTTGCCTTTCTATCAGCTCGAACCAGTCTGCCCATTCTCCTCTGACCTCTGGCATCAACATGGCATTTCCGGCCACAGAACTGCCGCTCACTGGATTTTTTTTCTTTTTCGGACCATTCTCTGTAAACCCTAGAGATGGTTGTGCGTGAAAATCCCAGTAGATCAGCAGTTTCTGAAATTCTCAGACCAGCCCTTCTGGCACCAACAATCATGCCACGTTCAAAGGCACTCAAATCACCTTTCTTCCCCATACTGATGCTCGGTTTGAACTGCAGGAGATTGTCTTGACCATGTCTACATGCCTAAATGCACTGAGTTGCCGCCATGTGATTGGCTGATTAGAAATTAAGTCTTAACACACAGTTGGACAGGTGTACCTAATAAAGTGGCCAGTGAGTGTATATATTTTTTTTTAACAATATATATTTTATATGCATATATTTTATATATATATATATATATATATATATTACTAGATGGTGGCCCGATTCTATCGCATCGGGTATTCTAGAGTGTCTGTTAAAATAAAAAATAGTGATATTCTCACCTCCTGACGGCCCCCAGACTCTTTCTGTCCTCTCACCACGCTTCCGGCATCTTCCGGTCCCAGTAATGCTTAGCGCGAAACACCGCTGATGGCATCGTGCTCTCGCGAGAGTGACGTCATCTCCGTCCCTTCTCGCTAAGCATTACTGGGACCGGAAGATGCCGGGAGCATGGTGAGAGGAGGGACAGAGGCCGGGGGTCGTCAGAAGGTGAGTATATAACTATTTTTTATTTTAACAGAGACTCTAGAATACCCGATGCGATAGAATCGGTCCACCATCTAGTGTATTATACTCCTGTTACACCCGGAGCTGCTGTCACTGTTCTGCTGTTACCTAATGTATTGTACTCCAGTTACAGCCAGAGCTGCTGTCACTGTTCAGATCTTACCAAATATATTGTACTCAGGTTACACCCAGAGCTGCTGTCACTGTTCTGCTGTTATCTAATATATTGTACTCCAGTTAAACCCAGAGCTGTAGTCACTGTTCTGCTTTTACCTAATGTATTGTAGTCCAGTTACACCCAGAGCTGCAGTCACTGTTCTGCTGTTACCTAATGTACTCCTGTTACACCCAGAGCTGCAGTCGCTGTTCTGCTGTTACCTAATGTAGTGTACTCCAGTTACACCCAGATCTGCAGTCACTGTTCTGCTGTTATCTAATGTATTGTACTCCAGTTACACCCAGAGCTGCAGTCACCGTTCTGCTCTTACCTAATGTATTATACTCCTGTTACAGCCAGAGCTGCAGTCACTGTTCAGATATTACCTAATGTATTGTACTCCAGTTACACCCAGAGCTGCATTCACTTTTCTGCTGTCACCTAATGTATTGTACGCAAGTTACACCCAGAGCTGCAGTCATTGTTCTACTGTTACCTAATTACCTAATGTATTGTACTCCAGAATATGTACAGGACTGTGCCTGTGTAATGAGCAAAGGCAGCAGTGATGCCTTTAATGTCTGTAATGTGCCTGTACAATAAACAATGCGGCCGTGTTGCCACAACGACTAAGCAACTGTCGCTGATTGGTCGCGGCCTAACTGCCGCGACAAATCAGAGAGGTGGGATTTCCATTACAGACAGACAGACAGAATTAGACAATTATATAGTAGACTAGATGGTGGCCTGATTCTAATGCATCGGGTATTCTAGAATATGTATGCAGTTTATTTTTGAACATTTAATAATAATGCAATAATGCACCCCCAATCCTGATATGTATGGTTCTCTCACCCCTAATCCTAATATGTATGGTTCTCTCACCCCTAATCCTGATATGCATGCTACCCCTCAACCCCCTATCCTGGTATGCATGGTCCCCTCAACCCCCCAATCCTGGTATGCATGGTCCTCTCACCCCCCAATCCTAGTATGCATGGTCCTCTCGCCTCTCTTTCCTGGTATGCATGGTCCTCTTACCCCCCTTTTAGGGTATGCATGGTCCCCTCACCCCCCAATCCTGGTATGCATGGTCCTCTCACCCCCCAATCCTGGTATGCATGGTCCCCTCACTCCCCTATCCTGGTATGCATGGTCCCCTCACCCCCTTTCTTGGTATGCATGGTCCCCTCACCCCCCTTTGCTGGTATGCATGGTCCTCTCACACCCCAATCCTGGTATGTATGCTCACCATCACCCCCCCTTCCTGGTATGCATGGTCCTCTCACCCCCCAATCCTGGTATGCATGGTCCCCTCACCCCTCTTTCCTGGTATGCATGGTCCCCTCACCCCCCTTTCCTGGTATGCATGGTCCCCTCACCCCCCTTTCCTGGCATGCATGGTTCCCTCACCCCCCAATCCTGGTATGCATGGTCCCCTCACCTCCCAATCCTGGTATGCATGGTCACCTCACCCCCCAATCCTGGTATGCATGGTCCCCTCACCCCCCAATCCTGGTATGCATGGTCCCCTCACCCCCCAATCCTGGTATGCATGGTCCCCTCACCCCCTTTCCTGGTATGCATGGTCCCCTCACCCCCCTTTCCTGGTATGCATGGTCCCCTCACCCCCCTTTCTTGGTATGCATGGTCCCTTCACCCCTCTTTCCTGGTATGCATGGTCCCCTCACCCCCCAATCCTGGTATGCATGGTCCCATCACCACCCTTTCCTGTTATGCATGGACGTCGGTCTTCTTTCTCGCTCTCGCGAGAGTGACGTCATCAGCGGTCTAAGCCGCAAAGCATTACTGGGAACGTGAGGCCGGGCACGTGGAAAGAAGACAGGAGGCCGTCGGAAGGTGAGAATAACCTTTTTTTTTTTTAATTCTCTTTTTTCTCTTTTTTACAGATTAACCCCTTAACGACCAGGGGTATTTTTGGTTTTGCATTTTCATTTTTCCCTCCCCTTCTTTCCAGAGTCATAACTTTTTTATTTTTCCGTTTATATGGCCATGTGAGGGCTTATTTTTTGCGGGACGAGTTGTACTTTTAAATGACACCATTGGTTTTAGCATGTCGTATACTCGAAAATGGGAAAAAATTCCAAGTGCGGTGAAATTGCCAAAAAAGTGCAATCCCACACTTGTTTTTTTGCTTGGCTTTTTTGTTAGGTTCACTAGATGCTAAATCTGACCTGCCATTATGATTCTCCAGGTCATTACGAGTTCATAGACACCAAACATGTCTATGTCCTCTTTTATCTAAGTGGTGAAAAAAAAATCCAAAGTTTGCTAAAAAAAAAAAAAAAAATTTGCGCAATATTCCAAGACCCGTAGCGTCTCCATTTTTCATGATCTGGGGTCGGGTGAGGGTTTATTTTTTCCGTGCCGGACTGACGATTTTAATGATGCCACTTTTGTGCAGATACGTTCTTTTGATCGCCCGTTATTGCATTTTAATGCAATGTCTTGGTGACCAAAAAAACGTAATTCTGGCGTTTTGAATTTTTTTCTCGCTACGCCGTTTAGCGATCGGGTTAATGCTTTTTTTTTATTGATAGATCGGGCAATTCTGAACGCGGCGATACCTAATATGTGTATGTGGGATTTTTTTTTTACTGTTTTATTTTGATTGGGGCGAAAGGGGGGTGATTTGAACTTTTATGTTTTTTTAATTTTTTTTTATTTTTAAACATTTATTTTTTTTTTACTTTTGGCATGCTTCAATAGCCTCCATAGGAGGCTAGAAGCTTGCGCAACCCGATCGGCTCTGCTACATATGGGCGATGAGAAGATCGCCCATATGTAGCAGATTTACTGCTGTGCTTTCAGCGCCGACCACCAGGTGGCGCTGAAAGCCTTATGCCTGGAACAACCATAGAGGTCTCATAGAGACCTCTGGTTGTCCAGGCAACGTGACGCCGACCCCCGATCACGTGACGGGGGTCGGCGATGACGTCATTTCCGGCCCGGCGGCCGGAAATGCTATTTAAATGCCCGCTGTCAGCTTTGACAGCGGCATTTAACTAGTTAATAGGCGCGGGCGGACGGCGATTCCGCTCGCGCCTATTGCGGGCACATGTCAGCTGTTCATAACAGCTGACATGTCCTGGCTTTGATGCGGGCTCAGCGCCGGAGCCCTCATCAAAGCAGGGGAGATGTCCAATGACGGACTGTGTCCGTCATTGGACATTAAGGGGTTAAGGCCTGCGCCCGATTGAGCGCTGCGCCCTACTGCGCCTGCCGCTGATTGAATATAAAAGGTATTTTTGGGGCTATGCAAAGGGGGTTGGTGACTTATCTGCTTTCTTGAGAAAACCTGATAACTTGTTCTCTTTAAGTAAAATAGGTATTAACCAACAGTTAACTTATGCTGAAAAGATCATTTTCTATTGAGATGTTCCCATTTATTTATATAGCTTTTAGTACTAAATACATTTTTTGGCAATGTTTTTTTCCCATATCATATTCTGCATTAAAAATGAAAACTAGAGCTCTTGAATTTTTACACTGGCCACTGGTTCCATTTTACACCGTAACTTCCTGTGCTTTCAGGAAATCCACATTTACATTAGCAGTAACATACTGACTTAAGGGCATGTCACACTAAGAGATATCGCTAGCAATATCGCTATAACTAGTGATGTTATAGCGATATTGCTAGCGACATCGCTGTGTCTGATACTTACCTACAACCCGCTCCCCCGCTGGTTATCACTGATCGCGCGAGAACGTTCAGGACTGTTTCTCGTCGTCAGCTTCCTGCAGCGCTTCCTGTGGAGAGACGAGCGACGCGTGGAGCCGGGCGGGAGGACGCAGGATCGCCTAGTGTGACAGGTAAGTAGCGACCCCCGTCCCCAGCGATGTCGCTGGTGAGATCTGCCTGTGTGGCAGCTCACTAGCGACCACTTAGCGATGTACCAGCGATCCTGACACCTTCATATCGCTGGTCGGGATCGCTAAGTGTGACAGTACCTTTAGACCCTATAGTTTGTATTGACGTTTGTAATGAGCTTGTGTAAAGGTCATTGTGAAGGAAGGAGGAGCAGGGTCAGTTGTGACACCATCTATTGTGATTGATGGATGCTGTGTCATCAGCTGTGTATAGAGGTCTTACCTGTTAATGTAATCCTGCCTTTGATGATAAGGAGCCTGCTGTAAACTTTTCCTGAAAAAAAGCAAATATTAGTCTGAAAAAAACAGTGCCCAGTATGAAAATTTAAAGATATCAATTTTTTTTAATACAGACTGAAGATATGAAAATAAAAATTTGCCAGCAGTTTTTGGAATAATACATTTAAAATAAAAACTAATTTAATAATTGGTGATTTTCAGATGATAAATTCCCATCAAGTCTATCTTTAAGTTTCTATCATGCAGTTTGTAATGCTTTTCTGTTACAGCCAAAACCAGGATTGGATCAAGAAAAAGGAATCCATTTTACTACCCCCACAATAAAAGAAAACTGCACCTGTACCCATTTTTAGTTAAAATTGACGTGGTGCAATCATGGTACAGAGGCTGCGGGCAAAAGCTGGAAATCTGGATTTTTAGCTTTGCGCCTACTTGTGGCCATTTCTGACCTCCAACATTGTAGTGACATGTTCCGCGGGGTAGACCATTAAAACTACTGCTTTGGAGAAGGAAGGGGAGGAGTGGTGCCTCAAATCTTGCCAGAATCACTTTACCATTTAAGAATAAAACATAAAAACATATTTTGCTTGTAAGTTTATTTGGTTCCTTGTTAATATTTTCCTTTTTTTTAATCTTATCGTATGGGCAATGATCTTCTGTGAGTGTTTAATCCATCATTTATGAAGTCACCTTAAATGAATGGCTATATAAAATACTGGTGTCTTCACATAGTATTTTTTTTATAGGGGAAATGGCTTTGTAGATGATGAGACGATTTTCGTGATAAATGGGAAGAGTCAATCTGTCTCATATATAAAATCTGTCATGTCACTAATGAATCAAAGGCTGCACTTACCCGCATCATTGCACCTGCTCTAGCTCTTCTACCGCACAGACCTACTTGACTGGATGGCTTTAATCATTACTTATTAGGGCTAATCTTTTCCAGATGTGGCTTCTTTATTGTGTTAACTTGTAATAGCATTTTAGCTCTTTTCATTTTTGAGATTAATGAAGAAAATAACTGATCTGGTAGATGGTATCTGCCATGATTCCAGTACTACACATATGTAAAAAATGGATATTAGTTTACCATTTACATTCTTGAAGAATTCATAATTGCTTGGTAAAATGCCGTGATAGAAAGGCGTGTAGCTCATATTGGGCAATGAGATACAAGCTTCATTTCTCAATTGTATTGCTAAATTTGCAGAAACATTGCTGACTACAAATCTCTAAAATGAGTAAAAGTTCTCCTACATGAAAAGTCAACACTAATGCGTGAACATGTGCCTGCATCGTCTTGGCACTTAGGTCCCGATTCATCATTTGTTTTTTTAAGTCACTTTACCTTTATTTCTTGTAGTACTAGTTGCCATTTTTTACACCGTTTTTGAATTTGGTGCAAAGTAAAACATGGACTTCTTTCCTGTCTTCAACTGTTTTTTGCAACTTTTGGAGTAAAAAAGTGCATGCTGGAGCAAAAACTTGACAAGCTTAAAAATACACTAGGTGTTACTGGAGTAAAGTTTCGCCAAATTGTGCGACTTTTCAAAACGTCGTCATTTGATAAGTCAGGCTAAAGCATCTGGAATTGCTAAATGCCACCCACAAAGTGCAAAAAAAGAAGAAACAGACGAGCAAATAAATTAATGAATTGGGGGCAAACAAAAAAAGGCAAAAAACTACGCAAAATTAGACAAAAACAGTCGCAAAAACAATGATGAATCAGGACCTTAGATCATCAAAGATTTGTTGCACATGACAGGCCAACAACTATAAGCACGTTATAGAGTGGGCACTAATATGGCGGTATATTGTCAAAGTTAGGAACAAGGTTCACGCTGGTTGATCGCCCGCCAGGGCAGTGGGGTCCTCGGTACCGGGTCGGTATCTCAGAGGGAAGTGTCACAGTAGCGGTGACCTGGTCCGTGGCCCTGGGCGTCCATGTAAAAGGGGTTAAGCGTGGCAGATTAAAGTTTATAAGTGGATGATACGTGACGCCACCTGTGGTGCTCGGCAATGAAGGGGTTAAGCCGATGCCGCAGGCAGATCCTCTTGGACAGATGGTATAAGGCAGCAAGATGTAATAGCTCCCCACAGGTAGAGCTGTAGTCCCAGGGCAGTAATGATAGGTGTTGAGGAAGAGGGTGCAGTGTTAGGCACAGAGATGTAGCAGTGCTGAAGGGGTTGCAGGAAGAAGGCAATGACACAACATGGTGCAGTTTTTTTACCTTTACTTTGCATTGCAAGTGCAGTCCAGGATCCAGGTTACAGATGGAACAGGAGTTGGCCAGTCTGGAAGCAACTTAGGAATCTCTCTATGCAGATGGGTTGTTTAGTCTCCTTTCTAGCGCTTATCTAAGGTACATGCAGTACTGAGTTACACTGAAGTTCCCCTTGCTTGCTCTCTTGTAGAACACCCTCGAATGGCAGACAGCTGTAGCCTCCTTCTTCTGGCTCACACGTTGCTGTTGTGCCTCCGAGTCTTATGTGGGAACAGAGCATTTACAGCTTCCTATTCCTCCGGTTTCTGCTGCAGGAACATCAGTATCCATACAACCTCAGAGACCGGACTCTGGAACATGAGCTACGCTAGAAGTGAGCCTGAACTCTGCTCAATACTTCAGCTCTTCTTCTCTGTCCACCCACTTTGCCCTCCTTACACGAACTAACTACCTTCCCCTTCCCAGCCCCCAGAGAGCAGCTCCTCCCCCAGCTTTGGTTCAGAGCTCCCTCTGCTGGCCTGGAGTGGGAACCATGCTGTGTCTTGTATCTACCTGACAGAGAGACCCTTTTTTGCTTCCAAGCATGACATCACACTCCCTAAGAGGAAGGTAATGCCACTGTGGCGACCATACTCCTGGGGGCGCCATATTCCCCCCTAGTACAATTCAGTACTCCCGGACTGAAGAAAACATGCAAACATATTAACAAATGAACAATTGTAAATGTAGCATGATTTCAAAAATGAAAAATTACAAAAATCAAAGCTCAAAAATAGTCCTGATGACGATTAGTCCATGCGTCAATGTCCATGGTCCAATTCCTGAGCAGTTGGCAAACTATGTACAAGTAGAGCTTTGACCACACATAGTCCTGTGGCCCAATTGTCCATAAAAAACAAACTGATATTTCCAAAAGGTTCTTACAGTCTCTGTAGGCACATAAGCTTGAAAAGGTTGCATATTTACAGTTTACCATTTACATAACTTATTTATATGCGAAACCTTAGGGGTGGTATACCTTGGGTACTACGAACAGACCTGCGTAGCACAGGTGTTGTTGGATACCTTACTGGATGCCTTGTGTTAACTACTGGTGTAGTATGTGTTGCACTGGCTACACTACTGGTGGTTCTGCGTAGCACAGGGATACTAGATTTCCTAGAAACACTTCTACTCATTGTGGGCATGACAGATTCACCACTGGCAGGGTGAGAATTCTCTTGTTCCACTGCTGGTGTGGCATCCGCTGCCTGTACTTGCTGGTTTTCAGGGTGGTCTTGAGTCACTTCTTCTTGCACTACCAGTTGGGGAAAGGTCAAAACTGGCACCACTATGGCTTGATTCGCTCTAGTCCAATTTGCAGGGAATTCTCCGAGTACAGTACTGACCTTTTCTTCTTCTTCCTCTATGGGCTGAAGGTTGTTTTTCTCTTCCATTCTGTCCTTTAGTTGGTCACGGCACAGTTTCAGATGATCCCTCGATACTGCTGATGAGGTTTCTCCTCCATCCTTACTGATAAGGTATACTTTGGTGTTGTCAAAGTTTGATGGTACGACGGTGTAGGGTTCAGCTTCCCATTAGTCATCCAATTTATGCATCCTTCTTTTCCTCTTTAGGACTTGTTCTCCTGGTGACAAGGGAACTGCAGGTGCATGTTGATTGTAGTTCTTTTCCTGTTTTTGTCTCGCCTGAGCTAGACTCTTTTCTACGCACTCTTGTACTCGGTATTGCTGCTGCCGCTCTGTATCCCAGTCAGCATCTGGTGATGTCACCTCAGGTGTAAGGACTCCCATATCCAAATCAATAGGCAACTTGCCAGGCCTCGCTCTCATTCGGTAGGCTGGAGTGCAGTTGGTGGAATTCACAGGAATGTGATTGTAGAGGTCTACCAGATATGGCAACTTCTCTGCCCACAGATTCCTCTCTTCCAAAGGCAAGGTCTTCAGTAGATCGATCACCACCTGATTCATCTTTTCACACATGCCATTGGTCTGTGGATGGTACGGTGTTGTCCTGATCTTCTTGCAACCGTACAAGTTACAGAATTCCTGGAACACTTCAGTCTCAAAGGCTGGACCTTGATCTGTAAGCAATCGATCGGGATATCCATGTGGTCGACAAAAGTGCTGTTGGAATGCTCTGGCTGCTGTCCTGGCTGTTTGATCCTTGACAGGCACGACTACCAGGAATCTCGAGTAGTGGTCAATGATGGTAAGGGCATAAACGTAGCCTGAACGGCTTGGGACTAGCTTCACATGGTCCAGGGTGACCAACTCAAGTGGTTGTTTGGTTATTATTGGCTGCAATGGAGCTCGCTGGCTGTTACGGTCCTTTCTGCGCAGGTTACATTGTCCACACTCCCGGCACCAGTTTTCAATGGCCTTCCTCATACCAGCCCAATAGAATTTCTCCCGGAGCAAGGCCTCCAACATCTTCCATCTGAAGTGTCCAGCTCCAATGTGGTATGCTTCCAAGACCATTGATGCCTCCCTCTTTGGGACTACCACCTGCCAGACCAACTCATAAGTGGGGGCATTGATACTCCTCCGACACTGCTTTCCCTCATAGATGAACAGCCGGCCTCTTCCTTCCACAACTGCTGGGTTTCTCCAGGAGCACCTGGACCTGGGTGTGAGTCAGCTTGTGACAGTAGCTCCTTTACCAGGTGGACTGCGGGGTCGCTATCCTGCATTTTTGCCCAGTCATGATGAGGCAATGGATTTAGGATGGCCTCTTTCACGATAGACCGTCTGTTTCTCACTCCTTGGGCACATTGGGCCGCAATCGGCCGGTGGAAGGCAGGACTCCATTAGCCGTTGGAATGTCCCTGGGGCGATGCAGAGCCCGAATGGCATGTAGTTGAACTCGCAAAGACCCATTGGTGTAGTAAACACTGTTTTCTCCTTGTCTGCCTCTGCCAATACCCACTAGTGAGATCTAAGGTGGAAAAATAGCAGTTCTAAGTGCGGCTAATGACTCGTCAATTCTGGGTAATGGGTAGGCATCCTTATGTGTAATGCTGTTAATTTTTCGGTAATCAACACACATTCTCATGGTACCATCTTTCTTTTTCACAAAGACTATTGGAGCTGCCCAGGTGCTACAACTGTCTCTGATCACCCCAGCCTCCTTCATTTCCCGCAACATACTTTTGGCACATTGATATTGTGTTGGGGTTATAGGCCGGTACATTTCTTTAATGGGTGGATGATCTCCAGTGGGGATATGGTGTTGAACCCCTTTTGCCTTCCCAAAGTCTAGAGGGTGTTTACTGAATACCCGCTCATACTCCTGAGTCACTCGGTAAACCCCACTCTTTTGGTATGAAGGGGTGGAGTCAGTTCCCACCTGCAGCTGCTGACACCACTCCTCTAGCTGCTTTACAGAGCCATTGTCCTCTGCCTGGTTGGACGAGACCAAGGGCTCTGCTGCCTGTATTGCGTTGTTACTGAGAGTAAGCAGCTTAGCCACTGTGGCATACCGAGGTATTGTGGCCTCCTCTTCCCCACAATTCAAGAGGCGTACAGGTACTCTCCCTTTGCGGACATCAACTACCCCTCTGGCTGTCAGGACAGTGGGCCGGCTATCAGAGTACACTGGTTCTACCAATGCTTGGTAATCTTTTCCTCTGAGGCCTATGGCTGCCTGACACCAAATTAACATTTCACATCTGGGGGGTATCGCAGTGGGGAAAGAATCACTCACTCTGACGCTGCCAATTTCTCTGCCAGACAGTTCTACCTGCTGTCTTTGCATCAGGGCCTTGATCTCCTTCTGCAGGACTCATTGTTCACTGGAACCAGCAGTCTCGACTACCTGTTGCAACAAAACAATAACCTCGGCAAGACAATTTTCAATCACATTAGTACCTAGGGTCATCATTGGGTTACATTCTCGTCGATCAATGTCTACAACTATCAGACCTTGAGATTTTAACTCTATTTGCCCCACTTTAATGGTAATCTCTTTACGTCTTACTTGCGGCAAAGATTGGCCATTGCTGGCAACTACTGTCAGTTCATCACTTGGGCCACGGGTAAGTTCGGAGTCAGCCCAATACCGCTTGTAAAGAATATATGGCATAGTTGTCACCTGAGAGCCAGTGTCCAGCAAAGCGTTCATGGGGATGCCGTCAATCACCACTGGGAGGACCGGCCGCCCTCCAACATACTTGGCTCGCCAGTTCTTTGGGCCTTGTGGTCCTACTCCTGGGGGTTGACCCTCTGCCCCAGGGGTTGCTCGTTTAAATAACAGAATCTTGCGATGTGGCCTGCCTTGTGGCAGTGACGACAGATGGGATGTCCGTCCTGGTCATAGCGATCGTTGTTTCTCCCTCGGAGTGGCGGGATCCTCTTCCGTAGCCACGGGACATCCTCTGGACTGGAGGCCAGCTGGATCTTCTCCATTGAGGACACCTGCATGGACTGCACAGTTTTGGCAAGTGCAGCCATACTTTTTGTCAGCTCTTGGACCTGAAGGCGCAGTTCTGTAGACGGATCATTATCCAGAGTCTGTGCATCAGCCCCCACAGGGCTGGGAGGGAAAGATGCTGCTTCTTGGTGGTATGTGATCGCTGGGCGCCTAGGGGGCGCTGGACGGCTGACATTTGGTTCATGCAGCACCCGGATAGCCCAGTCATTGAAGTCTGCAAAGTCTAGGTCAGAGTTTTGTAGGGCTATGGTGCGCAGCTGGGCTCTGTGGGTACTGGATAGGAGTCCCTCAATAAATTGCTCCTTTAACAGTCTGTCTCCATCTTTCACACTGTCTGGGTCAATCTGCTTTATGGCTTGCAGCGCCTCCTGCAGGTTAAGAGCATAGTCCCGTATATTGTCCTGCTCTCTCTGCTTACACCCAAAGAATCTCATTTTTATTTCAGCTGCAGTGCGGGTGTCAAAGGTGCTTCTTAGCTTAGCCAGAATTGTTTTAACAGTCTCTTTATCAGTGTCCTGCCAGGCTTTTACTTCTCTTTGCGCTGCACCAGTTAGCTTCCCAATAAGGATGTTCACTTTTTGGTTTTCAGACAGAGGATACACCTCAAACAAATCACACAGTCTCTCTTTAAATTCACTCAGGGTATGTCACTCCCCTGAGTACTGCGGTAACCAGGCTGCTCCTGGTATATAGGGCATGGACAGCGGCATTATGGGGACTGCTGTGATTGGTGCTTGTTCCTGCTGCGTTCTGGAAGCGGCGCTAGCCGATGGATTCTGCGGTGCCATTGGGGCCGCAGCTGTGCTGGCCCCTGCATCTTGCGGTGCTGTGGGGGGTGCGGTGGCATTCACTGCTGCATCTTCTCTTGCCTCAGACATTCTCCTCCCCCCTTAGTTAATGTTGGCCAGGCCCTGGGTTGCGCTGGCTTACCGGTTGCCGCTCCGCAGGCTGAATGATCGGGGGACGCCGGGACTGCAGGCCTCTGCTTCTCACTTCCCGCTCGCTGGTCTCTTCCTGCACAGAACTTCACTTTTTGCGCTCTCTGGCTGGCTCCGCCCATGACAGCCCGCCCCTTTGGCTTCCCACGCGTGCCAAGTGGCGGGGTAATGGTGGCAATGGCGCAATAGGCCTATGGCACACACGCAGTCTCTGGCACACAGGACCCGGGGACATCAGGCTTCTTAAATCCTGTTCGTGACGCCAAAATGGATCACCCGCCAGGGCAGTGGGGTACTCGGTACTGGGCCGGTATCTCAGAGGGAAGTGTCACAGTAGCGGTGACCCGGTCCTTGGCCCTGGGCGTCCATGTAAAAGGGGTTAAGCGGGTTAAGCGTGGCTCATTAAAGTTTATAAGTGGATGATACGTGATGCCACCTGTGGTGCTCGGCAATGAAGGGGTTAAGCCGATGCTGCAGGCAGATCCTCTGGGACAGATGGTATAAGGCAGCAAGATGTAATAGCTCCCCACAGGTAGAGCTGTAGTCCCAGGGCAGTAATGATAGGTGTTGAGGAAGAGGGTGCAGTGTTAGGCACAGACATGTAGCAGTGCTGAAGGGGTTGCAGGAAAAAGGCAATGACACAACAGGGTGCAGTTTCTTTTACCTTTACTTTGCGTTGCAAGTGCAGTCCAGGATCCAGGTTACAGATGGAACAGGAGTTGGCCAGCCTGGAAGCAACTTAGGAATCTCTCTATGCAGATGGGTTGTGTAGTCTCCTTTCTAGCGCATATCTGAGATACATGCAGTACTGAGTTACACTGAAGTTCCCCTTGCTTGCTTTCTTTTAGAACCCCCTCGTGTGGCAGACAGCTGTAGCCTCCTTCTGGCTCACACGTTCCTGTTGTGCCTCCGAGTCTTATGTGGAAACAGAGCATTTACAGCTTCCTATTCCTCCGGTTTCTGCTGCATGAACATCAGTATCCATACAACCTCGGAGACCGGACTCTGGAACATGAGCTACTCTAGAAGTGAGCCAGAACTCTGCTCAATCCTCCAGCTCTTCTTCTCCCATCCACACACTTCGCCCTCCTCACACAAACTAACTAAGTTCCCCTTCCCAGCCCCCAGAGAGCAGCTCCTCCCCCAGCTTTGGTTCAGAGCTCCCTCTGCTGGCATGGAGTGGGAACCGTGCTGTGTGTTGTATTTACCTGACAGAGAGACCTTTTATTGCTTCCAAGCATGACATCACACTCCCTAGGAGGAAGGTAATGCCACTGTGGTGACCATACTCCTGGGGGCGCCCACTGGTACTATGTGGCAGTATTTAGCTTTGTTTGGTCACAGTATAGTGCTTTATAGCCATTTTATTGGGTAAAGGTTAACAGAAAGGAATAAAATCAGTTTTTAATTCTCAAAATATTATCTTTCATATTCCTTTGCGCAAAACTAGAAATGCACAGACAACTTGCATGGAGTGCACAGATAGTACATAAAGTGCCTTGGAAAAGTATTCATACTCTGTGAACGTTTCCACATTTTTTCATGTTTTACACACAAACGTAAAGTGGTTGTGCCACAAACAAAACTATATTTTAATCAACAGATCTTGGAATAAAATTAGTTCCACAATTGGATGTGTTTAAATAAAATGTCCCTGTCCTGAGATAATCTTATACATGTGCCCGTGCTGTGTACTGTGTAATGGCTGTGTCTCACTGTACAGGAGCATGATCTGATCATACCACAGCTCCTGGGCAGGGGAGGAGAAAAAGAGAACACAGCCATTACAGCATGGGATTAGAGCTGATTCTTTTTGTGAGGTAAAACATCTCCATGTCTGTTTTTAATCAATGTTTTACCTCAAAGAAAGAATCAGGTGTGATCCCCGGCTGTAATGCCTGTATACTCTCTTTTGCTTCCTCCCTGCCCTGGAGATGTGGTATATCCAAACTGTTCCTGCACAGTCAGACACAGCTATTAGACTGGGGCACATTTATAACATTATTGTAACAATTATAAGGTACTACAGAATCTGATTGCATGGGATAACACGAGACTGAGACCAAAGCTCATGGTAAATAAGTATATTAAGAAGTGCAAATTGTCTCTTCAGAGAGGAAGAGGACTAGAACTCTAGTGCCACCTATTGGAAGTAGCAATCCTAAAAGTCGACCCTTTAACGAGCCTTGTTACATGACTTAGGATAAAAGTATCGGTCAGACGCCTCTCTCACGGCCAAACCAGATCTCACACTTTGCACTGACGAGGGGCAGTACCCCGAAACACAGTGTCTGCAAATTGAGATTCTGGCTTGGCTTTCATCCTAAATCATGTGACAACCCTCGATAAAGGGTCAACATTGACTTTTAGGGTTGCTACTTTGCATAATTAGCATATTTCCCAGAGGAGCATTGCGGCTTTAAGTCTCCTCACCTCGACATGCTTAGCGTGTCATTCTCCGCAAGGAAAAATTATACTTCTTGGATATCGGTCAGATGCCTCTCTCACAGCCAAACCAGATCTCACACTTTGCACTGATGAGGGGCAGTACCCCGAAACATTGTCTGCAAATTGAGATTCTGGCTTGGTTTTCATCCTAAGTTATGTAACAAGGCTCGTTAAAGGGTCAACATTGACTTTTAGGATTGCTACTTCCAATAGGTGGCACGTCCTCTTCCTCTCTGAAGAGACAATTTGCATAATTAGCATATTTCCCAGAGAAGCATTGCGGCTTTAAGTCTCCTCACCTCGACATGCTTAGTATGTCATTCTCCGCAAGGAGAAATGATACTTCTTGGATATCGGTCAGACACCTCTCTCACAGCCAAACCAGATCTCACACTTTGCACTGACGAGGTGCAGTTTCCTGAATACCTTGAGTGCTGTCTCTTGGCCTTCCGGCATCGCCACTTCAGTGGCTTAAGCCAGTCGCTGCTTTTGGGAGATAGCCAGGAGGTTTCGGGGAGGAGATCTTTGGAGTTGTGGACGATGGGAGTCCGACTTCAATTCTCTGGGACCGGTGATAGCCGGGTCAAAAATGGATTCAGGATTGACATCACTGAAGATAAGAAGTTGCATTTTTCCCTGGGATATTTGGTGAACATGGTGTTTTATGACATCCTGAAGATTTGGAAGTCTGATATAGTATGCCTGCAAGAGTTTAGGAGGGAAGGCAGGTATGTACTGGTGCTATCTTCTATGGCGGCTTGCCAGAATTTGTTTACTGCCCTGAAAAATGGAGTTGCAAATCCTTTGCTGGAAGGTCTTACCTTTACTGTGCTGTACTCTAAGGGAGATATGCCACTTGTAGATTTCATGCACAACCCTTTTGTTTCCCTGGAGGACATTGCTTTATTTTTTTATTTTTGAAAAGACATTGCATTTATGTTCAGTACTCCCACAGGGTCCTGAATGGAGAAGGACTCTGGATCGGGAAGTACAAATTTTTTGTGAGATTTGGGATGGATCCCCAAGGCCCAGGATGCATCCATTACCCCCCCTCTTAATTTTTCAGTTGGGAAAAATAGTGTTTTTTTTGTTCATTCCAGATGCCCCGATGTATTGCAGGAGGTGTAAAAATTTCGGGCATACCCAGGATAGTTGCAAGGAGATGCCAACTTGCAGGAATTGCAATGCTTCTGGCTATATGGCAAAAGACTGTACAAATCCTGTTAAGTGTAATGCTTGTGGTGAGGAGGGCCATAAGTATCAGGACTGTAAGGCCAGGATCAGTCCTAGGTCTTACGCTGAGGTCTCAGGTGGGGCAGCTGCGCCCCTGCTGCTGTTGTTGACATTCCACAGCTTTCAGACCCGGATCTTATTGAGGAACCTGAAATCATGGATTCTCTTGAGGAGGCCCTGCCCCAAACGGAGTCTCCCAGCCCAGAGGTGGCAGTTTTGGAATTTGCTGATGTTGAATGTGAGCTCCCTCATCAGTCTGATGTCTGTGGGGAGGGGAAGTTGGAGAGTACTCTTGGCAATACCCCCAGTGTATCTTGATTTGCTACTGAGGAGGAGTTGGCCAGTTGTGGAGATCAAGGTGACTTCACTCTTGCGAGGTCCTCTGAGGATGAGGAGCCTGGAACTTCCTGTAAGAAGCCCAGAACGGATTGGGAGACCCCGGTGAAGTTGGCTTAAGTCCGGTGAGTGAACGTAGTTACCCTCAGAATGTCTTCTCTCCTGACACCAATGCTTTCTTAGGCATTCCCGAAGACGTAAACAGATTCAGAGAGTTGCAGTTCCAGATGGAAGACGAAAACGGCTGAAGAAGTGGCGTGTTTGTCGTCATGTAAATAACACAGTGATGTTATGGCTCCCCAAGCTGGTTGGGGCATTGCGTCCCTGAATGTCAGACAAATTAGATCCAAATTCAGGAGGGCAATCGTTCTAGATTATATTAAACAGATGAATGCTCACATCTTTTGTCTTCAGGAATGTGGGATTGTGGACTCTCCAAGCGATAAGGACTGGCCTTACAGACAGCATGTATGGTCTGGCTCATGTGTTAATAGGAATGATGGTGTAGGGATGTTAATGGGTAACGGAGATTAGTTTAGATAGCTACATGGTGGTAGAGGTGGGTAGATGTATAATTGCACATGACAGCTATAGGGGGTGGTGGGCTAGAATTATTAATGTGTACTGTCCATCAGGACATGACAGGAAAAAGGAACGTCTGGCTCTTTTGGAATAATTAAGTTTGTTTCTTCCGGGCAAAATGCCTACAGTTTTAGTTGGAGACTTTAATTGCATCATAGAAGGGAATTGTGACATAACTGGTAAAAAGTTATCCAATCTTATTTCTGATATTTCCCTTCTAGATGCTGCTGCTCTGAAATTTGGCATCTCACCACCGCCAACGTACCATGCTGATAGGGGTGGTATTGCATCCAGGATAGATAAAATGTTGTTTTCCAAAAATATGTTGTGTATGAATTTTGAACAAAATGCTGTACCTTTTTCTGATCATGAGTGTTTGAGAGGTGTGTTTAGTGCGATAAAAAAGTGATGACCATGTGTATGGGGGTGAAGTTTGGAAGCTGAATGTAAGATTGTTAGAAGATGAGGATGTGATGAATGAATTAAAAATAAAGTATAAATAGTATGTAAGAGGGATTTTGTGTGTGCGCTGGAAAGGTGGGACTTGGTTAAGCTGCTATTTATCAGAGTAGATTTAATGATTTAACAGGCGTTTAGACTGGTTAAGGAAGTATGGAGAAAGTGGGATGGATGTGTCTGATCTGCTGGCTGAGACAAAGAGTGAATTAAAGCGTGTTATGGATGAAAAAGGGAAACAAATCATCTATCGCACCAAAATAGAACATCTTGAGAAAGATGAAAAGTGCACGAGGTTCTTTTTTAAGAAAATGAATGGGAGAAAGGTTGATATGGATAAAATCCTGGATAGGAACGGTCTGTGTGTGTCAGGTGAGAATGTGATAAGGGAGGTGAACATGTTCTATAGCAAGTTATATGATAAAAAATGGATTGATTCTGGTCTTGTTTCAGAAGTGCTGAATGGGTTAGGCCTGCATCACACATCAGTTTTTTCTGTCAGTTGTAATCCGCCAAAATGGCAGAAAACGGATCCGCCTGCGTACGGACATCAACGTGTGCTACCGGACCGTTTTTTTGACGGATCCGGTGAAGGAAGAAATTTAAAGGAACCGCTGTCTGGGGAGGAGAGAGAGAGAGAATTTTTTCTCAGCTGCCAGATCGGGATTTAGGGTTAAATTTACTGTAAAGGCGATTCTGCTGGGCATGCGCAGTGTAAAGTGCGGATCCGGCCAGCCAGAAAAACGTTGCATTGTCCGTCCAGTCTTGTCAGCGGATGCCAAAATCTTGGCGGATCCGCAAAAAAAAGGATCCAACGGATGGCCATCCGTCAAGATCCGCCGGTAATGCAAGTCTATGAGGAAAAAAACGGATCCGCCAAGAAAAATGGCGGATCCGTTTTTTTTGCAAAACGGCGGATCTTGACGGAGACAGACGGAAGTGTGAAACAGGCCTTAGAAAACATGTTGGATAGTGGATAATGTGATATTTTGAATGAGGATGTGATTATGGATGAAGTGGAAAACGTGATGAAGAGTGCTAAAAAGAATAAGACACCAAGTAAAGACGGATTGCCGGTAGAATTCTAAGTGAAGGCGTGGGATTTTCTCAGTGCTGATTTGACTGAGATATGTAAGTATATGTGGGAGAGTGGTAAGTTGTGTTAATCAATGAAAGAGGGGGTGGTTGTGCTTGTGTATAAGAAAGGTGAGAGAAAGTGTTTAGAGAATTGGAGACCTATAACATTGCTGAATGCAGATTACAAAATCTATAGCAAATTGTTGGCGAATCGTATGCGTGAGGTGATTGGTAGTGTTGTGGATGAGGATCAAGTGTGTGCTGTGCCTGGAAGAAGTATGAGTGATAACTTATTGTTATTAAGGGATTTGATTGGAGACTGCATGAGAAGGAAACGGAAGTGTATGGTTCTCTCAATTGATTTTGAGAAAGCGTTTAATAGGGTCTCGCATGTGTTTTTGTTTAAAGTTCTGGAGAGAATGGGATTTCCTCAAAAATTTGTGAATTGGATAATGTCTTTGTATGATTGTGTGTCAAGTGAGTTTCTTCTTAATGGGTGATTGAGTGAGAAAGTGAATATTAAGTCTGGTGTAAGGCAGGGGTGTCCCATGTCCCCTGTCTTGTTTGTATGTGTGATTGAACCTTTGTTGTGCTTGGTGAGAAGTGATAAAATGATACGAGGTTTGTTGGTACCTGGGAGTCGTGGGAAGCATGTGAAAGTTGTTGGATATATGGATGATGTTGTGGTGAAAGTGTTGTGTCTATGAGTAGGATTAAGTTGCTTTTGGAGTTTTTCTGTGGTGCGTCTGGCTTTAGAGTGAATTGGAATAAATGTAGTTTTCAATGTTTTGGGGATGACGGGGTTAAAATGGAGGGGGTAAAGTGTGTGGAGGGTGCTATCAAAGTGCTGGGTGTATTATTTAATAAGGACTTGGAAGGTAAGGAGAGCTGGGAGGAGTGTGGATTGCGCATAGAGCGTAAGTTAAATTTTTGGCGACTGAGAGACTTGACCTTGAGTGGTAAGATTTTGGTCATAAAGGCGGTGATTTTTCCGATTTTGCTTTTTATTGCAACAGTTTTTCCACCGTCGTGTAGGAAAATAAAAAGAACGGAAAGTTAGTTTTTACCTTTTTCTGGAGCAGTAAAATAGAGAAACTTAAGAGAGAGAGTCTTTTCAAGGCATGTCACCATGGTGGCATGGCCTTTCCAAACATTGAGATTTTTCTGGGGCTGCAGTATATCAAAACTGTTGTTATTTTGCTAAATAAAGGAAATAAGGGAGCGTATATGGCAAGTTATTCTGCTGGTTAGATGTTATATGGCTTATGTTGGAGAAAGAGGGATGCTAGAGTGCCTGTTGCTTTCAAGTGTGCGGTCTGGTATGAGGTGATTGAGAAGTTTGTGAGGAAGCATGATTTACTGAGTGTGCCGATGTTAGATTTTAGAATGGCTAAGAATGTGATGAAAATAATACGTAAGAATGATGTGGAATGTAATATTGTGGGTTTGAGAGGGAATGAAGTTTCGGTTGCATGGAAGAGTTTGGGAACGCACGGGATGTCTAATAGACAAAGGGATATTGTATGGCTGTCCTTGCACAATATTTTGCCTGTGCGACAGGTTCAGAAGAGACGAGGTCTGAGCAGAACTGATGTGTGCCCGAGGGAAGGATGTGGTGGATGCGAGACTGTGTGGCATACTATGTGGGACTGTGATTACGCGTGCAGTGTGTGGAAGTGTGTAGGTGGGTTGTGTAAGGAGTTAGCGGGTGTGAGTTTTAATGACTGGCGTGTTGCAATGTTTGGAATTGGTGCATGTGGTCGTGTGAAAAATAGAATCCTATGGTTAATTATGACTTGTGTGATGCAGAGTTTGCGGGATGTGAGGAATTTAGGAATTTTCAAAGAGAAGCATGTTTCTGTGAATAAGTGTGTCGGGCTGATCCTTTCTAGATTATACTTGATTTTTAAATTAGACAGCGAAGGCGGTGGTGGTTCTGATGCAGAGGGTGTCTGGAAATTTAAAAAATGGCAGCACCTGATCAAATATCAGTGAATTTTAGTGATGTTTATTGATGTTCAGGATGTCTTTGTGTATACCCTTGGTTTGTTATACTAAAATAAATATGAACCATGATGATGAGAGTTGAAACATCGACGTTTAAGTTGATGAGCTTATATTGAGTTGTTTATAACTAACCTGAATGGTTTTTTAAAAAAAAACAAACAAAAAAAACAACAGTGTCTGCAAATTGAGATTCTGGCTTGGCTTTTATCCTAAGTCATGTAACAAGGCTCGTTAAAGGGTCAACATTGACTTTTAGGATTGCTACTTCCAATAGGTGGCACTAGAGTTCTAATCCTCTTCCTCTCTGAAGAGACAATTTGCATAATTAGCATATTTCCCACAGGAACATTGCGGCTTTAAGTCTCCTCACCTCGAAATGCTTAGCATGTCATTCTCCGCAACGAGACATGATACTTCTTGGATATATTAAAAAGTGAAACAAAACTAGCAAATCACTTCCCGCAATAGTAACGAAAATACAGCACAATATGGTAATGTGCAGTGAAATTGAAGAGCGGGGCGCGACCACTAATATAACCAGTCCAACTGTAATATGACGCAGGTGTGCACTAGGCACTACGTGAGAGTCCAGCACTATATATGAGAGGAAATACACGTCCCTTAATGAGGGAGTCCAGCAATATTATGAATGAGCACGCACACCACACTAACGTGTAGAAGTCCAGCAATCATATAGGTGAAAATGCACATGGCATCTAGATGTAGAAGTACAGCAATTCACAGGAGTAGCATTAACAGGGGAAGGTCACCACATGCACCTTTTGGGCTGAAAGTACCGCACAAGTCCAGCACAGCAGCCCACACAAACACAGACCTAGAGGAGATGGTGACGTCATGATTCCTTACTGGCCCCAGCAGTTCCAGAAGTGAACAGCTCCTTACTAGAAGTCCAGATAGCAGTTATCGGGGAGACACACAAGGAACTGTAGGCAGCACAGAGCATGGAGAGGCGGAGTGAGAGTAATGAGCAGCAGCAGGGAGTCCACCAGTAGACAGGCAGGAGCTCAATAGCCAACAGCAACAAAATACTCAGGCAAAGAGGAACACACGACCCGTACTTAAATCACAAAACAGACAGGAAGTTCCATGACAAGGCGAGATACAAGACTCCATCTTGAATAAGGGCAAACAGGCACAAAGGAATGTCTATAATCCTTACAATTATCTCAGCACAGGAACATTTTTTTTAAACACATCCAATTGTGGAAGTGACAGGCGATTCCCAATGTAACATAAGTAAAGACCAGTCATTTAACTGGATCAGGGCAGAGAAAAGTCAGCAGGGGACCACATCAGACTTTTCAGTCAAAACAAACGGTCACTGGCCGGCTTTACAAAGTATGTTTTCTCTGTTTTGTATGTTTTTTCAGCATTTGCAATCACACAGCCAGGCTCCGATTCATGTTGTCTAAGGTTGGTCCTCCATGAGTATGACGATAGGTTCCCTATAAATCCCTATTTATGTGGATATATCAGAAGCTGTTGGTAAACTTAAAACGCAAAAAGAAAAATATGCCAGGCAGAGAATCTAAAAACAATTACGGTAATCTTTAATGGGAAAACTTATTAAATATAGAAATAAGTATCAGATAAAAAGGAGATCCAAACAGAAATGGGTTGACATACAAAAAAACACATTAGTAAGGATGCAAGTAGTGGCATCAAAAATTAAAATGTATGTAAGAAAATGGAACAGTAAGTAGGCATAGCTAAATATATCTTACACCCCGCACGAATCTTAGGCAAAATGCACATCGAATTTGCTCATGTGGGCGGGTATATGCCGTATCTTCATTATGATTATTTGTTCATTGCTATTTGCTCTTTTATTGGCTGCTGCAATGTCCATGGCTTATACTGACTTTGAGAAACTAGATTTGAGCTGAAAAACTAAATTAATGTGTATGCAAAATGTAAATGCATATAAACACACGACCTTTACACAGAGAAAAGTAAAAACAAAAATGAATGTACAGTACAAGCCATCACGCCACGTCAAGGCAACCCTTGTGGGACCACCCTGTTTCTGAGTTGGAAAATCCATCCTGTCTGGCCTATGCTATTACTGGTGGTTCAGATCCTTGTACACTTTTACGTCACTTGACAAGTGGTGAATGTTTTTCCCAGCAATATGCGCTCCTGAAGGATGATGATGGAACTTGATATTTAGATTCAAGGATGATTTTTTATTTTTAATTCAAACTAGAATACAACCGGTTTCGACTGCTAAGAATCTTCCTCAGGTATAATGTCAAGAATATATATCATCCTTGAATCTAAATATCAAGTTCCATCATCATCCTTCAGGAGCACATATTGCTGGGAAAAGCATTCACCAAGTGTTATAGCCTATGAAACCGTTGGAAACTAACTTCTACACTTAGAAACTTGCACTTCCCATTTTTCTCCCTAAAATCCCCTCTTGTCAGTTGACAAGTGGAAAGGTTTTAAGTTCAAGAGTTAGGACTGTCCCACAAGGGTTGCCTTGATGTGACGGGATGGCTTGTACATTCTTTTGATCAAAATTATGTTTACTAAATACCCTTATTATTATTACCACCTTCATGCAATTTTTGCAATTTATTTTTTACTTTTTTATTTTAGGATATTTTTTTTTTGTTTTTGCCTGGCAGACAGCAGATAGTATAGAAAGCGGGAGGATGTATGTCACTTAGCTATAGCACTATGGCACTTTAAACAAGTTAGTCCCCTGAAGAGTTACTTGGATGAAACGCGTTGGGACGCTCCTTATAGGGAACGTGCAGGGCATGTGCAATATAGGGCTAGCTGTGGACTGCCCTTGTAAGGGCAGGAGCCTGGGGATCAGCTAATGGTTAGCATGTAAGGGAAGTGACAGGGTATTGTCTTCCCATCGCTACCTTCCTGTGGGTATACAGAGTATCCCTGGTGTCTCCTGACCGTCTGCGTTACTGGTGAGATTGTTCCTTTTTTTGAAATCTTGTTTATTTAATGGCTATTAACCTGTTGGTATGGCCCATAAAAAATATATGTGCATACATGTGCAATTGGCTATAGCATTGTATTAATTATTTGTTTATGCTGTATCCATTATATAGACTGTTATCTGATTTATCAGTTACATTCTGTATCGCTATGCGATGCGTTTGGGTGCTTACAATTATCCTTTGAGGATCACCCATTTATTTTGCATCTCATTTTAAATTCACTTGTGGGTGACATTATTACTTTTGGTACTTTTTAATTTTGGTGTATTAAAAGTTATATTTTATCTCATTTTCTGTTATACATTGAAAATTTGAATGAGAAATATTTGTCCTTCTGATTGATATTGGCATTTTTTGCTGTATTTGTTCATATTTTTCTTTTAGCATTTACATTTTACTAACATATATGTGCAAACAAGTCTCATCATCAACCATCTTCCTGAACTCATTACTTTGAAATGCTTCTATAATCCATTTTGAGAAATTACACTCTTTCTGCTCACTGAGGGATCAGGTTACGTAATGTAATATCCAAAGAAGTCTATGTAGAGGGGAAAATGTGGGAGAAGCAGAGAGCGAAAGGTGGAGACACAGACAGCCATGTAATGATCAGAAACAATATTATTTCTCATGTACACATACAGTACAGACCAAAAGTTTGGACACACCTTCTCATTCAAAGAATTTTCTTTATTTTCATGACTATGAAAATTGTAGATTCACTCTGAAGGCATCAGAACTATGAATTAGCACATGTTGAATTATATAATTAACAAAAAAATGTGAAACAACTGAAAATATGTTTTATATTCTAGGTTCTTCAAAGTATCCACCTTTTGCTTTGATTACTGCTTTGCACACTCTTGGCATTCTCTTGATGAGCTTCAAGAGGTAGTCACCAGAAATGGTCTTCCAACAGTCTTGAAGGAGTTCCCAGAGATGCTTAGCACTTGTTGGCCCTTTTGCCTTCACTCTGCGGTCCAGCTCACCCCAAACCATCTCGATTGGGTTCAGGTCTGGTGACTGTGGAGGGCAGGTCATTTGGTGTAGTACCCCATCACTCTCCTTCTTGGTCAAATAGCCCTTACACAGCCTGGAGGTGTGTTTGATGGTCCAACTAAACGCAAACCGGATGGAATAGCATGCCGCTGCAAGATGCTGTGGTAGCCATGCTGGTTCAGTATGCCTTCAATTTTGAATAAATCCCCAACAGTGTCACCAGCAAAGCACTCCCACACCATCACACCTCCTCCTCCATGCTTCACGGTGGGAACCAGGCATGTAGAGTCCATCCGTTCACCTTTTCTTCGTCGCACAAAGACATGGTGGTTGGAACCAAAGATCTCAAATTTGGACTCATCAGACTAAAGCACAGATTTCCACTGGTCTAATGTCCATTCCTTGTGTTCTTTAGCCCAAACAAGTCTCTTCTGCTTGTTGCCTGTCCTTAGCAGTGGTTTCCTAGCAGCTATTTTACCATGAAGGCCTGCTGCACAAAGTCTCCTCTTAACAGCTATTGTTGATATGTGGCTGCTGCTAGAACTCTGAGTAGCATTGACCTGGTCTCTAATCTGAGCTGCTGGTAACCTGCGACTTCTGAGGCTGGTGACTCAGATGAACTTATCCTCCGCAGCAGAGGTGACTCTTGGTCTTCCTTTCCTGGGGCGGTCCTCATGTGAGCCAGTTTCTTTGTAGCGCTTGATGGTTTTTGCCACTGCACTTGGGGACACTTTCGAAGTTTTCCCAATTTTTTAGACTGACTGACCTTCATTTCTTAAAGTAATGATGGCCACACGTTTTTCTTTACTTAGCTGCTTTTTTCTTGCCATAATACAAATTCTAACAGTCTATTCAGTAGGACTATCAGCTGTGTATCCACCAGACTTCTGCAAAACACAACTGATGGTCCCAACCCCATTTATAAGGCAAGAAATCCCACTTATTAAACCTGACAGGGCATACCTGTGAAGTGAAAACCATTTCCGGTGACTACCTCTTGAAGCTCATCAAGAGAATGCCAAGAGTGTGCAAAGCAGTAATCAAAGCAAAAGGTGGCTACTTTGAAGAACCTAGAATATAAGACATTTTCAGTTGTTTCACACTTTTTTGTTAATTATATAATTCCACATGTGTTAATTCATAGTTTTGATGCCTTCAGAGTGAATCTACAATTTTCATAGTCATGAAAATAAAGAATACTCTTTGAATGAGAAGGTGTGTCCAAACTTATGGTCTGTACTGTATGTGACAGATTATCCTGAATAGTTACCTGAAATGACAAGTACATTTTTAAATCCTTTTTTTTAAGTTAGACAACATTGACAATTACTTGCTTTGCAAATAATTTCATGATAAACTTTTATTGATGAAAAAAAATAAAGACATAACCCAGATATTTGCAGCAGTGTTGCATTACTGTACATCTTTATGAAGAAAAAAAAATAAAAGTGCTTCTAGATGTTTACATTTCTCTTTAGATTTGGTTATTACATCATTCATGTGCGTGGCTCAAGTTTTGAGATAGGTTTTTTTAAAAATTGAGGCTTTTCAATTCCCTTTCACTACCACTCCCAGTGATATCACTCTGGCACTCATGCATGTATCACAGCCAACTCTGAATATAGCTTTTTATCTGTCGGTGCTTGCCATGAGCCCCACCTTCATGTCCACATTTCTATGAAAATATTTTATTGATATTTCTAGATATTTATTCAAAAGCTCTTGTAAAGCTGTGCTCCAGGATGCACTTGGAAAACACTTTGGGCTACATGTATGCAAACTGTTAGTGCTGTATATAGTACATCAGATCACTGAAATAATCATCTGGAAATAGTCATTTACATCTTTTAATTTAATAAAAAATTGGTTGTGAAAATGCACATAAGCGTCATTCATCATATGTGGGGGGTTAAGTCACTTTTCTTTTTTGTCTTGTTGTATCTGTTGCTTTTTTAGCACCTAGTTCTTCAAAATAGAGCACGCGTGTTCATGAATTTTGCGTGAAATGAAATCTTTATTTTGTCTTTTTTGTTCCTTTTTTGCGCCAAAATTTCACGCATATCAGTATTCTGTATTTGCACAAAATTTTCATGACTTTTTAAAAGTCACCAATAATAAAAAGCAACAAAACCTGTATTACAAAAAGCATGCCAATATTGATGAATAGATTAAAAAAACAAATTAACTAGTAGACAGAAGATTTCAAAATATTATACTTTGTATGGGGCTGTATGGAATCATATTGCATGAGGGACCTTCATTAGTAGATGTGCTAGAGAATGTGTCAGTAGGATCAACCCTCCTAAGCCGTCCATATGGGCATGAAGGTCACAGGAAGCTGAATAAAATGTCACCTTGATCTCTGTGATCCAATATTCTATGCCAGAGAAATCCACATTTTTCTTATATGTAAATGAGCTGACTATGCATAGTGACATGAATGAGTTTATTCAAAATAAAAGGGGGAGTGTATGCGTGGCTCTTTATAGCACCAGACAACACTGCAAATCCACATATAATATACAGTATACCCGTGTATAAGTAGAGTTTTTCATTACACTTTTTTGTGCTGAAAATGCCCCCCTAGGCTTATAAACGAGTCATTGTCCCAGACGACGGCGGGGGATGGGGGACGGCAGAGCAGCGGGTCACAGGAGGCAGGAGCCAATGGCTGCAGCTAAAGCCTGTCCCAGCTGCTAAAGAGAAATGAATAGTCACTGAACTGGTAGTGAATATTCATTTCTCTTATCACGCAAATAGTTAAAGCTGCAGCCACTGGCTTCCAGCAGCTGCCGGGCTATCACGGGTACTTAAGAGTTATGAATATTCACCTCTCTCCACGCTCATAGGTGTGGAGAGAGGTGAATATTCATTCCCTTAATGAGCAGGGACACAAACAAGAATTGAAAAATAAAATCGAATATCTTGCGGGCCCCCATGATACCAAAATTTGTAATCCGATAGATATTGCGGAGGAATTTGCTAAACACTGCTCAAAACTATATAATTTGAAAGATGATCCCTGTGCTATGCAACTAACATATTCCTTAATTCAGAATTATCTGGATAAATTGAAGCTGCCCAGAGTTTCTGAGGATCAGCTTAGCTTTCTGAATGGCCCCTTCACCTTGCAGGAAATTCCAAATACCATTAAGTCCTCTAAATCTAGTTCGGCCTCAGATCCTGATGGCCTTCCGAATGAGTTTTATAAGCTCTTTAATAATAAGCCTGCCCCATATTTGCTTATATCTTTTAATTTCTGGCAGATATCTGAATCCATTTCTCCCGCGGGCCTAGAAGCCTTAATTACCACTATCCCAAAACCAGGGAAACCGCTTTCTAGTGCAGCCAACTTTAGGCCCATCTCTTTACTTAATAGTGTTTTTAACCGGTCATCCTTGTGTAAGATATGGTGAAGTTTCTTAGCCATTTTTCTGAGTATTTCAAGCTGTGGGTTGTAGGACACTACCAGATGTACACGATGATTTTCCTCTTTTTTTCTGTATTGAAGTACTTGACTTCTAGGGATCCTTGTGGCCCTAACGATCTGATCATCAATGGAGGTGGGATGGTAACCTTGATTTAAAAATGACATTTTAAGCTGGGTTAGGTGTTCATCCCTGTCCTTGGGACTGGAACAGATATGGTTATATTTGAGGGCCTGGCTGTAGACAATGGATTTCTTAATGTGTTTAGGATGGAAGCTGTCCCATTTGAGGTTTGTGGGACGGTCAATTGGTTTCTGATATACTGATGTTTGGAATGAACCATTTTGGATTTTTATGGTGGTGTCTAGGAAGTTGATTTTTGTTTTTGAATGGTCTTATGTCAAGTTTATGGTTGGATGAAATTTCTTGAATTTGTCATGGAAATTTAGAAGTTCTTGTTCAGGCTCAGTCCAGATTATTAATATGTCATCAATGTAACGGAAATAGGCAAAGGGTTTGATGGAGCAGGATGTTAAAAAGTCATTTTCCAGTTTAGCCATGAAGAGGTTAGCGTACTGGGGTGCCATTTTACTTCCCATAGCGGTGCCGGTGCGTTGTAGGTATAGCTCCTCACCGAAAGAGAAAAAGTTGTGTGTGAGGATGAATCTGGTAAGTGCTATTACAGACTTGGAGGGGATCCCATTGGCCTCAAGAAACATTCGGCAGGCGGCTAGTCCATGTTCGTGTGGGATGTTGGAATATAAGGATTCGACGTCCATGGTGGCTAAAATGGTGCTGTCGGGGAGGGGACTTATCGTGGATAGCTTATTAAGCTGGTCTATAATGTCCTGTATATAGCTGGCTGTCTTCCTTACCAGCGGCTTGAGGATGTTTTCAATCCACCCTGAGAATTTTTCAGTGAGTATTCAAAGACCCCCCCTTGCTATGTTACAGACAACTTCCCAATCTAAGAAACATCATTATCCGAAGTTCAATGCTCTCAGATTCACCAAGAGGAACATATCCTTGCAATGGGAGAAGATGCAAAACCTGCATTCATATAGAGACCAAAGACAAAATCCAAATTCCCAACACACAGCAGGACTATAAGATCCCAGGGACAGTCACATGTTCCTCTTCCAATGTGGTGTATTTTATTCTATGCAATATATATCCTGTGGGTGGCCTCTATGTTGGAGAAACAGGACAGAGACTGAGAGCAAGGATGAGGTCTCATCGTCATACAATTACAGACAAAAAAACCCATTTACCTGTGGCTAAACATTTCTGTCATCCAGGACACAACATAGGCAATATGAAAGTTGTCATTTTAAAAGGCAATTTTAAATCACAGACACATCAGAGAGTGTGGAAGCACAAATTCATTACAATCTTTGATTCTATTCACACAGGACTCAGTTTGTCAGAAGGTTTTATGACCCATTACCATATCTGAGCTATCTCCTCCAAGTAGCCCTTTGATCTCACAGAACTTTTCACACTGCCTATCTAATCTTACCTAATTAAGGATTCTCTCTCCAAGCTCATTGTTTGTTTATTGAAATATTGTGCTTTAAGGGTACCGTTACACCTAGCGACTCACCAGCGATCCCGACCAGCGATATGACGCGGTCAGGATCGCTGGTGAATCGCTAGGTGGTCGCTAGTGAGCTGCCACTCAGGCAGATCTCACCAGCGACATCGCTAGGGACGGGGATCGCTACTTACCTGTCAGACGCGGCGATCCTGCGTCCTCCCGCCCGGCTCCACGCGCCGCTCGTCGTCACAGCAGCTTCTCGCGCGATCAGCGATAACCAGCGGGGGAGCCGGTCGGAGGTAAGTATCACATGCAGCGATATCGCTAGCAATATCGCTGTAACGTCACAAAATCGGTGACTTTACAGCGATATTGCTAGCAATATCGCAGTGTGTAACGGGGGCTTTAACTGTATATAAATAAGGTTTCTTTAAATATTTTGTCATATCAGCCTGATGAAGAGACTTAAGCAGTCCCGAAAGCTTGCTTTGTAACAACATTCACTATTATTTGTTAGCCATTAAAAGGTATCATACCCACAAGATTCCTATTTTGTTTCTCTCACTGAGAGCACTTTATATATTTTCTTCTACTGGCTAACACGGTACCAAACCACTTTTTTCGTTTTACTTAATTGTGATGTTAAGATATTTTCTAAACTCCTTGCTTCCAGAATACATAAAATCCTGCCTTCTAGGATTGCCCCTGATCAGGTGGGCTTCATGGCGGGGCACCAATCTAAAGATGGAACAGGGAAATTAATAGATTTGATAAGAATTGCTCAGCTGTCTGGAAACCCTAGTGCTCTCTTGTCATTGGATGCTGAAAGGGCCTTCGACCGGGTGCACTTGGATTATTTAGGTGAAATTTTATCTAGATTCGGGTTTATTGGCCCAATTAAAGCCCCCATCACACACAGCGATTTCGCTAGCGAGATTGCTGCTGAGTCACAAGTTTTGTGACGCAACAGCGATCTCACCAGCGAGATCGCTGTGTGTGACACCTATCAGCGACCGGCCCCCCTGCCGGGTATCACTGATTGTCCTGGAATTGCCAGGACATTTTTTTGATCGCTGGTCTCCCGCTGGCCAGCACACATCGCTGCGTGTGGCAGGCGGGAAATCAGCGAGCTGGACCCTGGTATACAAGATAAACAGAGGGTTTCTAAGCACCGTGCGGCGCTTAGAAACCCTCTGTGTACCTTAGATACCAGTGCGCTGATGCAGGGAGCTGGTAACCAAGGTAAACAGCGCGTTCCTAAGTGCCACGGGGCGCTTAGAAGCCCGATGTGTACCTTGGTTCCCAGTTCCCTGTATCAGCGCGCTGGTAACTAAGGTACACAGCGACGCTCACCAGTGATCATGTAGCGACACACCAGCGATCCTGACAAGATCATATCGTTGTCGGGATCGCTGGTGAGTCGCTATGTGTGATGGGGACCTAAGTCTGCTAGCCTGTCTTTATACTCTAACCGTAATGCATCAGTGGTGGCTTTGGGCTTTAGATTGCGAAATTCCTCTATTACAAATGGCACCTGTCAGGGCTGCCTACTCTCCCCGATTATTTTCGCTTTAGTTGTGGAGCCCATGGCGGAGTCCATTCTTATAAATAGTAACATTTCGCGTTTTCAAATTTGAGAGATCAATCATGTGATAGGACTATATGCTGCTGATGTAATTATAATGTGTACAAATATTGATAGATCCCTTAGCACAGTTATGAGTGAACTTGAAGATTTTGCTAAAATTTTCTATTATAAATTGAATGCCTCCAAGTGATTCTTCCCTTTTTAGTTCCCTTATCATTAAAAAATGTTTTAGAAAAACTATTTCCCTTTAAATGTCAGGAAGAGGGCATACACTATCTGGGAATTCTGTTAACTTCTTCTGATCTCATTCTAAAGAAAAATTTTGACAAGTTATATACTTCTTTAAGCATTGAATTTGATAGGTATGAGGGGCTTCATATGTCCTGAATGGCCAGAGTACAATCCTTCAAGATGATCTTTCTACCAAAAATTTAATATTTCTTTAGGTTGTGTTCCTTTAAGATTGTCTAGGTCATTGATTCTAAAGCTCCAGTCTCATAGGGAAATTCATATGGGCAAAAAGGAAAGCTAGAGTTGCATACAACTCTATGTTTCATAGTTAAAAGCGGGGGGCTGGGAACTCCTAACGTTCTAGCCTATCATAAGGCAGCAATTTTGGAGGGTACTAAGGACTGGTGGTCTGAAAAATCTCCCATAGATGGCTTCAAATTGAAAACTGCTGGAGGGGATAAACTAGGAGTCCTGTTGTGAATTTGCTTTCTGGCCTACCTCTGGTTACTACTAAAGGTAGTGGAGCTGGTCAAATTGACAAAGGGGTTGCGAGTTCTCTTCCTGGGCTCCCTCTGGTGGTTACTGGAGGTAATGGAGCTGACCTGATTGACAGAGGCTTGCCACCTGATAATGAGGACAACAATTGGAGATCTGGGGTTTCAGACTGGGATTTAAGACAGCCGACTCCCTCTATCCCTGCTGGTGATTTTCTTCCTGCCTCCTGAGGTCTTAGTTTCCAGCTCAGTCCCTGCATGTTCAACTAAGTGTTCATTAGCTATTCTGTTTACATTTGATCTGGTTTTGTCTATTTCAGTTTTGTGTGGGTCAGCCAGCTCCGGCTGGCGCTGTGCTGAATCACCATCCATATGTTATTGCTTGTGCCAGTTTGTTTTTGTCCCTTATTAGATTGGCATCTTTTTGCTCTGCTTTCAGAATATACCAGAGTGCTGATATAGTGGGCAAAGTCGTGCAACTTCAGTATTTTTTGCATCAGACGTGTTGGACTTTTTTGCAGGGTTTTTTGCGTGATTGCAGACAGTGTCTTTCCTTTCCTGTCCTGTCTAGTCAGTGTGGGCCCCATCATTTGCTCAGTCTATTTTCCTACCTGCGTTTGTGTTTTCATCTTGTCTCACCGACAATATATGTTTGGGGGCTATCTATTCCTTTGGGGTCTGCTCTGGGGCAGTTTAGATTTCCCCTTTCTTGCTTTAGGCTTAGTTAGCTCTCCGGCTGTGCCGAGGCGTCTAGGATCATCGTAGGCACGCTCCACGGCTACTGCTTGTTGTGTGGATAGGATCAGGGGTCTGCAATCCACTTAGTTACCAACCTCTCTGGTTTTCTGTGGCTTAGCTTGGGCTTGCTCTCCTCCTCGGTGACCCAATCATAACAGAGTCCCTTAGAAGCTGAGTAACACTCCACTACTCAGTTCGCCCCAGTTCTCCCAATAATGATGTCGTCCTTAGCTCTTTGGAGGAATTGGGTGAAGACAGGAGATGTTCCCTCCTTCTCGGGAATCTCTATTAGAGCATTGAAGGCCCATATTGCTTTTCTCAATCTTCGCAGTTGGGTGGATCTAGGGGTCACCTCCCTAGCAGATTTATTCCAGAACAAAAACCTTAAGTCCTTTGAGGCCTTAGTCAATTTACATAATCTAAAATGGAATTTTTTTTATCAATACCTTCAGATCAGGCATTTCCTAGGTCCTCTCTTTTATTTGCTAAGGGGCCTAACTCGTCCCTCTTCGGGAAATACCTTGATGGAACTGACAGGTCCTAAAGGACTCACCATAATTTACAAAATTATTGCTATCCCCAGTAATGCAGAGCAGTGGCCGCATATGGGGAGATGGGAATGGGATTTTGGCCTCTCTTTCTCGGCATTACAATGGCAGGAGGCTTCAAACTGGTTACGTAAATCGATGCGATGCATAAACCACTTAGAGCAATTGAAAAAGATCCATATGAGATAGTACTTGACACCTGATAGATTTGCACATGGCGTTCAAAATATGTCTCCCTTATGCTGGAAGAGATGTGGTTCGGTAGGTTCAATAGCTCATAATTGGTGGTTTTGTTCTCTAGATCGATGCTGTTGGGATTGTGTATTTGAGCTGGTATCTGACGTCATTAAGGTTAAAATTTGGCCTACCCCTGCTTTAGCCATCCTATATATTGGTGTTGAGTCCATCCCCTTGGAGAGAAGAGGAGTAGTGGTTCACATTCTCATTGCTGCTAGGCAGTATATTGCTGCTGTGTGGAAGTCGCCGTCTCCATCCTTTAGTCAATTATGCTACAAAATTAATACCCTATTTCCACCATGAATATTTTCTTGCTTCAGACTGCTTCTTGAGATCAAGAGTCAGTAAATCATGAAAAATGTGAGCCTTCTCTAGTTTTGCCACTCCTTTCTCTGCTGGCTATGATCTATCTGATCCGGATTTACTATGTTTCCGAGTCCTGACATCGGGAATATTTGAAACCAAATTTCAGGTTGACAAAGTGAACTTTCACATGTTTGATGTAGGAGGACATCGTGATGAACGCAGAAAATGGATCTAGTGCTTTAATGATGTGACTGCGATTATATTTGTGGTTGCCAGCAGCAGCTATAATATGGTGATCTGGGACTACAATTAGACCAACAGGCTCCAGGAAGCACTAAACCTCTTCAAGAGCACGGACCATTTCAGTCATTATCTTCTTGAATAAACAAGATCTACTTGCAGACCAAGTTTTGGCTGGAAAATCAGAAATTGAGGACTACTTTCCAGATTTTAGTCATTACGCCACACCAGATGATGCAATTCCAGAACCCATGGAGGACCCGAGAGTCACAAGTGCCAAGTATTTTATTAGAGAGGCGTTTCTTAGACTCAGTACAGCAAGCAGGGATGGGCGGCACTACTGTTACCCTCACTTCACGTGTGCAGTGGATACGGAAGTTATTCAAAGGGTTTCTAATGATTGTCGGGACATTATCCTGAGGATGCACCTCCGTCAGTATGTACTGTTGTGATGGTGATATAAATTTAAAAAAAATGTTGCTCCTTTTCTTGTTATTTGTTTGCCCTTTTTTGGTCTCTTGTTTCACACACTATGTAATTGTCTTGTTGGTTCTTGGAAAATTTGGAACTTTTAAATAAAGATTTGTAAAAAAAATGAGCGTCTACACGTGATTGCCTGGCCGCAGGAGCTTCTGCCACTGGATCAAGATGCTGCGAGGGCGCGCAGGGAAAGTAAGTAGGATTTTTTTTATGCTTTTCTCATGGAAGCCACACATAAAAGGATAGGGATGAGGAACTATGCATACCAGGACAGGGATGCGGAGCCATGCGTACAAGGGTAGGGATGAGGAACCATGCATACAAGGATAGGGATGAGGAACCATGCATGCAAGGATAGGGATGAGGGGACAATGCATACTCAGCTTATACTCGAGTCAATACGTTTTCCCAGTTTTTCGTGGCAAATTAGGTGCCTTGGCTTATACTCGGGTCGGCTTATACATGAATATTAACAAGAGAGGATAGTGGTGAACAAAGATATATAGGTTATATGGGATGAAGAAATATACACCATACTTATGCCAAGTTGCAGCTAACATCCCACAAAAGTAAATACCAAGGACTATACTAAGACCGGTCCATGTGGACCCTCTGTGTGCCTGCACTTGCTCTTACCAGGTGATATGTTTGTGCCATTTATTATCTATTGCTTGTCTTGTTTCATGTCTGATGTGTTAGTCTGGCCATCACATATCCCTATTGTCCTTGATTAACTATTTAATGGGCTGTCCATTATGTACAACTACCTATGTCATATATATTTAAATCTTATATATTAGGCATTCATGGTCCACTGTGCCCCTGTATACATCGTGGTGGATATTTGGCATTTTACATGTTTTACTGTTCCTTGCCTGTCCACAAATATAGCAATTTTATGTTATAGACCAATGGTTGTCCTTTTTGAATTTGTTCCTCCCCTTTTCACTTATACATGAGTATATACGGTAAATTAACAATTCTGCAATGTTTGAAAAAGACTTGGGTTGAGTCGAAACACTATAATCGTATCTGTAATCACATTCAACATTCATTAATGTAATGCCATCACTTGTACTAATTGCTCTCATAAGTTTCACTTTTCTGCAACACTTCTGAGTGTGCAGTGAAAATTCTTCACAAGTTACCTGGGGTACTCGTCCCGTCCACTGACACCTCGCATATTTCCACCAGTGAGTGTACTTCAATTTGATGAATATTCTAGTTAATGTGCCAGAGCATCCTTACAGGTGCCATTCACTATGTGCTGACTGGTGACTGAGGCCGCGCTGGCACAACTCTATGATTGAAAGCTGGCGGCTCCCAGAAGGAATAATATTAATTTTCTCCAAGTAGTCTCAAACTGCTGGTAGCATATATCCCAGCAGTAGTAATATCAAATGCAGGTAACATTTGGCCTCCTTTGCCTCTAAAAAGCATATTAGTATTAAGGAAGCAGTCGGTGTTATGGATTATATGTCCCATCACTCATCTCAATCACAGCAGGATGATGTAGCTGACATAATTCCTCCTGTCAGTGTGTTTGGACACAGTGAATGACAATTCTGCTGTCCAATCTAGAAGAGGGGCTTGTTGAGCTTTCAGTATGGTGATGGATACCGCTGCCGTCCAATCAGATGCTGGGATATGATAAGAAGTGCCAGTTCCAAAGTTAACAATGTACCCATCAAATTGTTGACTCTTGTGCTAAATTGAGTTAAGAAGGAGGACCTGAGTCATTGTATAACAATTTAAAGATTTTATTAATACAAAAAATACATTGTCAGTATAAAATTTTATATGAGTACAAAAGGTTTTAATCCAAAGGTGAAGGAAAAGCAGTGGCCGGAGGCTATTGTCCGGATTACACAATTATAATTCGAATTACCAGTTAATTTAATCAAAAAAGAGTTCTTCAGGGGACACCCTCTGAAGAAGCGACATCCACACGAGAAGCGCGTCGGAGTACGTGGCCACAGTCTTGGCAGGATCCCTCACTAAATGGGTAACTAACCTTTTATTATTCATTACTAGGTTTATATGTACAGCGTGGACCAGAAACATATGTGACACTTCACAGTAGTCTCCGCATAATAGCATTTCTGTTACATTGCCCTCTTGCCACTTCTAGGTACTTTATAGAGTACTAACAAAAAACTGACTGGCACATCCTACTCAACCTACACATTTTTTTGTCGCAATGTGGAGGCTATTTCTCCAACAACATAATGGGGAACAATGTCACCAATTAGGAGATGAGGACATTGAGAGTTATCAGACACTTCTTGGCCTCCTCCAGGAGAATGAAAAAGAAAGGAGACATAGGCCGTTTACGGACCTTAAAAGGAAGAGCACAAAGATCCCCCCAAATAATGAGGTTACAAGCATAGATATTTTCATCAAACTAGTGGAAGATGAACTAACCAAGATCCCCAATTACAATACTCAATGCATACTTAACCTCTCTGGGGAGTTGCCTGCGGATCTTATGAAATTTGAAAAAAATAAGGACATTATCATAAAGCCTTCAGACATGGGGGTAACCTGGTGCTATTAGACCTTTCAAAATTTCACTTGATATGTCATTCCATACTAGAAGACCCTGAAACTTATGAGGCCCAACCAAAGGACCCCACAATAGAATATATCAAAATGCTTGTAGATCTTTTGGATAGGGCCAGAGAGAGACACCTTATTTCCAACAATGAGTATAAATTTCGTGCCAGAGTTTCCAATGATATCATCTTTTTATGCCATGCCAAAAATCCACAAAGTGATGACCCCTCTCAGGGGGAGCCCAATAGTCTCAGACATCGACTCTGTATCCCAAAATGTTGATATATACATGGACAGAGTATTGTGACCTTTTGTAATCACACTTCCATCTTACATTTGTGACACGTCACATCTGCTTACATTGCTAGGAGTTGCTATAGAAGAAAACACCATCATGGCCTCCACGGATGTGGATGTTCTCTATAGCAGCATTCCACATAAACCAGGAATTTCGCCAGCCAAACAGTTCCTGAAGACAAGGGCAGTTGACGGTGTCAAACAAAACACATTCATGAGTGAATTGCTCCTTTACATCCTGACCCACAATTATCTTATATTTGATGCAAAGTACTTTCACCAGCTCAGGGGTGCAGCGGTGTGGAGTACATGTGCTCCCACATAGGCTAATCCATTCCTGGGCTCAAATGAGGAAATGATGGTCTTCGGAGAGGAAGATGCTTGGTGGAACTTGTGAATCGGTCTCTGGGCTAGATACATCGATGATATCTTCGTTTTTTGGTCTTTCCAAGAGTCTGACTTTTTTGGCAGTTTGTGGAAACACTGAATAATAACCAAATAGATCTGAGATTTACCTATGAAAGTCTTGTACACAGCTTCATGTTCCTCGATCCAACAATAAAGAGAAAAAGAGATGATAGTTTGGGAAAATACACATACCGCAAACCCACAGCCACGAATAGCCTTATGAAGTGGAAAATGCATGACCAACTTTAAGCTTTTGCACCCTCTTGTTTCTGCTCTATCATAGGCTTAAGGTGGTACGACAGAGCTAAGTACTGGCATAGTGTGAATACAAACTGAATGAAGTTGCCACAATTAACAATATACCTTATCTGTCTTCTTCACATTTCTAGTGATATCCTAGAGTTAGACTTTTACCAGGGAAATAAGGGAGAGCAGCAGGGGCGTTAATCTCGCATCTTAGGGTGCCAACCTCCCCTGGTAGAAAGTACAGCACTACGTTTAGATTAGGGCAATATAGTTTTTTTTTCTTTGCTGTGATTAGTCTCTTTTGTTTTTGAGACAACACAAATATCATTTACATCCTTGTACACAAGGAGTATCAGTTTCGATGTATTTTAATCAGACTAATAAAAAGAGAATTTTTAAGGGAATTAATGTTCACCTGCTTTTTACTCCCTTTTTATGTCTGACACTTTTGACATCAGTCATAGTACACCCATGCTTATGTCTTACTCTCTGTATACTAAAGCACAACAAATATTATACTGCTAAAAACCACATACCTGGTATAAATACAGTTGAACATAAGAATTATTGATGTCACTTCCAAGCTAGTGTGAATAGGTGCATACTAGGAGCAGCCATCTCCAATGTGATTGATGTGATTGATTCCGTCTCTAGAGCACTACCTCTGAATTTTTAATTAAGTATTTTTCAAATGTATTTAGTTGACTGATGCTGTAATTGTAATATAGAGAGCACCTAATCCTAGATTTGTATCACGTATGTTAATGTAGCCAAGTTGTTTACAAATAAAGATACACTTAGAAATTTCCTTATTTTTGAAAGAAAGGCACAATTTTTTCTAATGAAGCTAACATTAAATGATTCAGAAATACACTCTATACATTGCTAATGTGGTAAATGACTATTCTAGCTGCAAATGTCTGGTTTGTAATGCAATATCTTCATTGGTGTATAGAGGCCAATTTCCAACAACCATCACTCAAGTGTTCTTATGGTATTTTGTGTTTGCTAACTGTGTAAGAAGGCTAATGGATGGTTAGAATAACCTTGAAAACCCTTGTGCAAGTATGTTAGCATAGTTGAAAACAATTTGACTGATTAGAGAAACTATAAACCTGACGTTCCTTTGAGCTAGTTGAGAATCTGGAGCATTACATTTGTTGCTTCCATTAAACTCTCAAAATGGTCATAAAAAAGAACTTTCATGTGAAACTCGACAGTCTATTCTTGTTCTTAAAAATGAAGCCTATACCATGTGAGAAATTGCCAAGAAACTGAAGGTTTCCTACAACGGTGTGTACTACTCCCTTCAGAGGAGAGCACAAACAGGCTCTAACCAGAGTAGAAAGAGAAGTGGGAGGCCCCGCTGCACAACTGAGCAACAAGACAAGTACATTAGAGTCTGTTGTTTGAGAAATCGACGCCTCAAAGGTCCTCAACTGGCAGCTTCATTAAATAGTACACGCAAAACGCCAGTGTCAACGTCTACAGTGAAGAGGCGACTCTGGGAAGCTGGCCTTCAGGGCAGAGTGGCAAAGAAAAAGCCATATCTGAGACTGGCTAATAAAAGGAAAAGATTAATATGAGCAAAAGAACACAGACATTAGACAGAGGAAGATTGGAAAAAAGTGTTATGGACAAACGAATCCAAATTTGAGGTGTTTTCATCACACAGAAGAACATTTGTGAAACACAGAACAACTGAAATGATGCTGGAAGAGTGCCTGACGCCATCTGTCAGGCATGGTGGAGGTAATGTGATGGTCTGGGGTTGCTTTGGTGCAGATAAAGTGGGAGATTTGTACAAGGTAAAAGAGATTTTGAGTAAGGAAGGCTATCACTCCATTTTGCAGCGCCATGCCATACCCTGTGGACAGCGCTTGATTGGAGCCAATTTCATCCTACAACAGGACAATGACCCAAAGCACACCTCCAAATTATTGAAGAACTATTTAGGGAAGAAGCAGGCAGTTGGTATTCTATCTGTAATGGAGTGGCCAGCGCAGTCACCACATCTCAACCCCATTGAGCTGTTGTGGGAGCAGCTTGACCGTATGATATGCAAAAAGTGCCCATCAAGCCAAACCAACTTGTGGGAGGGGCTTCTGGAAGCATGGGGTGAAAGTTCTCCAGATTACCTCAGCAAATTAACTGCTAGAATGCAAAAGGTCTGCATGCTGTAACTGCTGCAAAGGGAGCATTCTTTGACGAAAGCAAAGTTTGAAGGAGAAAATTATTATTTCAAATAAAAATCATTTTTTGAACCTTGTCAGTGTCAGGACTAGATTTCAAATTCATTTGGCAACTCATTTGATTAATAAAAGTATGAGTTTTCATGGAAAACACTTAATTGTCTGGGTGACACCAAACTTTTGAACGGTAGTGTATGTACTGTATGTAAATTATGTTTCGGATGGATTTGTTCTGCACAACCTACAATTAATAGAAAATTATTATGATGTCACTAACAGATCAATAATGTATATAGGATAGCACATGTTTGCTCGATCCCAATAACCATTTTTAGAAACCTTGTTACCTCTGCTGATTTTATGCAGGATGTTAAAATGGGCCACCACAACTTGTGAGCCACTGCTGCGAGTCCTTTATATATGTTTGGAAGTATAGATACAATGACACCCCGGGATGTCAGCACTTATTGGCTGAATAAGACACACAAGATTAAAGCGCTTGTCCCCCCAACATGTTTCATCGCGTGTGCGGCATCATTAGGGAATAGAACTCCAAACCTATCTAAAGGATTAACATAATTTATAGGCAGATTAGGGACAATCTTTTAATGTTCCTTTGCACCTTCAATATTTTAATTGTATTTAGAATAAAAGTTAAATTTTATGGTTTAATAGAGAGGGATTTATTTGGGGTTTGTTTGGGATTCTCACCAATTTGGGAATATTGTATATATCCTTCCAAAACCATCTATGGTCCTCACAATTTGGTTTAACCACTGCTGCGAGATTTCCTCCCATGCCAAAATTTGCCAGCCAGCCCCTGCCTGAGGCCATCTGATGACCCTAGGGTAAGATGGCCAGTAAGATCATGCTATAAGCAGGGTCTAATAGGCTCTGTCAGTGAGTCACTGACTGGTCACATGCACCAGAGATCAGAGTAAAAAATACACATGTCCCACAGTGGTAATAAGTGAAAAAGTAAAAAAAAAAAAAAAAAAGTAAAAAAGTAACAATAACACAAAAAAACACACAAAAATCACAAAAAGCCGATTCAACATTAAAAACGCAGTCTTTGTGATAAAACAAAAATAAACACAAAAAAGTACACATAATTGGTATCACCGCATCTGGATCGACCCAATCTATAAAATTGTCTGGTTATTTATTCCATATTTCAAACACCGTGAAGAAAATAGTAAAAAAAAACTCCAAAAATGTCACCTTTTTATCATATTGACGCACGAAAAAATTGCATCAAATGCGATCAAAAAGTCAAATGTAAAAAAAATGGTATAAATTAAAACGCCAATCCAGAACACAATGGGGTAAACGGGCACCATCTCAAATAATATCGTATGTGGGATCTCCCAATGCATATAAGACTATATAGAAACAGACCAAGAAAAGGTATATGCAACAACTATAGGGATCACCACCAATATTTATAATACAAAAATATATTTTATTTAATTTCAGCAAACACTACATACAAACACATGTTTAAAAAAAATTAAAAAAAGTTTGTACAAAAGCAGACATTAGCAAATGAACAAAGAAAATTGGGTCATAATCACATACAATTCGATATTTAAGGTTCCAAAACCCCAGAGAAAATACAAAAGTGCAAATGCTCATTAGTTAATGAAGTCCCACTACATAGAGATATATATTACTATATTTCAAGTACTGATACCTGTATGCATGCTGTTTACAAATAAATACTGTCATAGACATACAAAATGTGCTAGACGCATGCTTACACAGGGAACCATCAGCAAATATTATTAATGGTACTCCAAGCTCTATTAACATTCACCCTGGGACATTCAAATTGCTGCAACCAATATTACCTCACAGCAGATAGTCAGAGCATATTACCAACACAGGAGCCCTGGAGGCATAGACAAAAAATCTCCCCTGCCTCCAACCATGATACCAGGCGGACCCCAAGTGGAAACACACAGCCGGGTTTTGTGGAACCTAGGAACCATGCGTATCGACACAAAGATGTGTCTTTCTCAAGGTCAGTGTGTTAAAACGCCAATCCATCACACAAAAAAATAAAGCCTAATATGGTTTATTTGGCAAAAAATAAACCATAAACCAAATAAGCTTTCAGAATATGACAAGGCAAAAACAAATTAATTTTTGTAGAATATTGTTTGTAGTCTGTAAAAGCACAAAAAAAGTTATCTATCTGTTATTGCTGGTCTTATCACTTTTACTGCACTATGAACGGCACAAAATAATATAAAAACAATAACTGATTTGCTGGCTATTGTTCATTCTGTGTCTGAAAAATCTGAATAAAAAGTAATCAAAAAATGTTATGTGCCCGAAAATCTACAACCTGTCAAAAAATAAACTATCATACAGCACTGTTCACCAAAAAAATAAAAAAGTCGCAACTCTCAGAATATGGCAAAAAAAAAAATCAATTTTTTACATTTTTACTGTGTGATCGCAGCAAATCATAAATATCCCAATATCCAATATAAATCTGGTATCACACTGACCAGAAGAATAAAGTTGTCTTATCACTTAAGCTGGGGTCACACTGCATTAAAGGGAATCTGTCACCTACCCTTTGGCGGGCGATGAAAACGAGGTCGGTCCGATGGGCGTTGTTCCCGATGTGTGCTGCCTCCCCATCCTTGCCCGCCGTCCGCAGGTTATTGCTGAATTGGAGTAGGTGTACACCATTTTTTGCGCGTGAGCTAAGCATTCATAGCGCACGCGCAGTATGCTTTGCCCAACTGCGGGCAAAGCTGGACTGCGCATGCGCCGGTTAACTAAGCCCCGGAACACAGCAAAATACTTCCGGGGTTTAACAAATACCGTAATTAAACATAATGAAAAATGGTTAAAATGGGTGGAATCAGATAAGGACGCCGCTACATGTTCTGCTATTCTTCTCTTAAGCATTTGTGTTGTACATCCCACATAATACTTTTGACATTTAGTGCAGATATCCAAATACACCAAGTGTGTGGTGTTACAAATAATGTACAAATTTATACTATAAGCTGTGTTAGTATTATTAGAAAAAGTGTCCATTTTTAACATGAATATGAAAAGATTACATTTGTTGCCCCACATCTACATGAGCTCTTAATGTTTGACCAGGTATTAATGTGTCCACTAATGCTGTTGTAAAAACTGGGGGAAACAAAATTGCCTATATTAGTGGCTTTTCTGGCTACCCACTTAATACCCCTATAATGAATTTTAAAAATGGTTCCATCTTGATGTAGTATGGACAAAAATTCTTCTCTTACATCTGTGCCAATCAGATGACTTACTCTGTAAAATAATATCTAAAAACGGAGCGCAATTTATATGTTTTGCCACTGTAAAATGTAGATTTAAATCATTGTGGTTTAAATGCTTGTCAAACAGCTGCAAAGAATTGGTACGGGAGATCATAGAATCATAGAATGGTAGAGTTGGAAGGGACTTCCTGGGTCATCTGGTCCAAGCAGGATTCACTAAATCATCCCAGACAGATGTCTGTCCAGCCTCTGTTTGAAGACTTCCATTGAAGGAGAACTCACCACCTCTCGTGGCAGCCTTTTCCACTCATTGATTACTCCTAGCTGTCAAAAAGTTTTATCTAATATCTAATCTGTGTCTCCTCCCATTCAGTTTCATCCCATTGCTTTTAGTCTTTCCTTGTGCAAATGAGAATAAAGATGATCCTTCTACAATGTGACAGCCCTTGAGATATTTGTAGACAGCTATTAAGTCTCCTCTCAGTCTTCTCTTCTGCAAGCTAAACATTCCCAAATCCTGTAACTGTTCATCATAGGACATGGTTTGCAGACCAGTCACCATTCTTGTCGCTCTTCTCTGAACTTACTCCAGTTTGTTGATGTATTTTTTAAAATGTGGTGCCCAACACTGGACACAGTATTCCAGATGAGGTCTGACCAAAGAGGAGTAGAGGGCAATAATGACTTCACGTGATCTAGACTGTATGCTTCTGTTAATACATCCTAGAATTGCATTTGCCTTTTTTGCTGCTGCATCACACTGTTGACTCATATTCAGTCTGTGATCTATTAGTATACCCAAGTCTTTTTCACATGTGCTATTGCTTAGCCCTATTCCTCCCATTCTGTATATGCTTTTTCATTTTTATTGCCCAAATGTAGTACTTTGCATTTTTCCCTATTAAAAACCATTCTGTTAGTTGCTGCCCACTGCTCCAATTTATTTATATCTTTTTGAATCCTCTCTCTATTCTCTAGTATTAGCTATCCCTCCTAGCTTTGTGTCATCAGAAAATTTAATCAGTGCACCCTCAATTCCTTCATCTAAATCATTGATAAAGATGTTGAACAATACAGGGCCCAGGACAGTACCCTGTGGTACCCCAGTTGTACTGGATGTGCAGCAATTTATGACCACTCTTTGGGTCCGATCACTAAGCCAGTTATGAATCCACCTAACAGTTGCCTTGTCCATTCCATACTTAATCATTTTTTCAATAAAGATGGTGTGAGATACTTTGTCAAATGCTTTGCTGAAGTCAAGATATAATATATTTACAGCATTACGCTGATCCACCCAGTCAGGGATTCTGTCATAGAAGGAAATTAAGTTAGTCTGACATGACTTATTAGTTATAAACCCATGCTGACTCTGATTAATCACTTCATTCTTATCCAGGTACTTACATATGTGTTGTTTAATAATTTGCTCAAATATCTTTCCTGGTATAGAAGTCAGACTCACCGGCCTATAGTTCCCTGGGTCGACCTTCTTCCCCTTTTTGAAGATAGGAACAACATTTGCTCTTCTCCAGTCTTCTGGGACTTCTCCTGTTCTCCAAGAATTTTCAAAGATTATGGAGAGTGGTTCAAACATTTCTTCTGCTATCTCCTTCAGTACTCTAGGATGTAATTCATCTGGACCTGGAGAATTGAATTCATTTATGTTAGCTAAGTGTTTACTCACTATCTTTCTGTTTATAGATATCCTGTATTCCTCTATTCCTTTAACAGGACAGCGAAGATCAGTTGATGTTACATTTCCTTTCTGAGAGAAAACAGATGCAAAATAGGAATTTAAAAGTTCGGTCTTCTCAACATCCTTTCTTACCATTTCAGAATTTTCATCCTGTAAAAATCCTATAGCATCTTTTACTTTTATTTTACTTTTGACATATCCCCCAAATCCTTTTTTATTGTGTTTGACATCTCTTGCAAGCCTTAATTCATTTTCACCTTTAGATAATCTGATTCGTGCCCTGCAGGTTTTGCAGACAGCATTATATTCTTCTTTAGATATGTCTCCCTCTTTCCATTTAATAAACATTTTTCAAGATTCCCCATCCTTCCTGGACATTTTTGTCCTTAAGGATATCCAGTCATTGGATCCCTCCGATTCTCTTTCGGAGTCCTTTAAAATCAGCCTTTCTGAAATCTAACCTTGAAGTCTGAGCCTTCACAGGTCTTCCTCCTTTAGTTATCCAAAATTCTAAAATAGCATGGTCGCTACCTCCTAGGGTCCCAGCCACTCTTACCTCGTCAACCATTTCCTCCCTGTTTATATGGATTAGATCCAAGGTAGCAGATCCCCTCATTTTCTCCCCTACGTTTTGGAAGATAAAAGTTGTCAGCAAGAGAGGATAAGAATTTGCTTGATCTGTTAGAGAGAGATTCCCAACTAATGTCTGGATACTTGAAATCTCCCATGACCACCACTATGTCATATTATTTGGAGAACTTGGCCATTTGATGCATAAATAGTTCATCAATATCTTCAGATTGCCCAGGTGGCCTGTAGTAAATGCCTACAATGGTGTCCTTTCTGTTCTCTCCTTGTATTCTTATCCAAACAGTTTCCACAGAACTCCCAGTCTCTGAAGCTTCAATCTCTGTGCAGATATACGCTTTTCTAACATACAATGCGACTCCTCCTCCTCGTTTATAAAGTCTATTTCTTGCAAATAGGTTGTATTCTTCTAGCCTTGTATCCAATCATGTGTATCGTCCCACCAAGTTTCAGTGATTCCAATGGCATCATATTTATTTTCCTGCGTTAGTAGTTCCAGTTCTCCTTGTTTGTTGCCCATGGTTTGTGCATTTGTATAGAAACATTTTAGTTTATGTTTGGTTTCTCTTCCTCCAATATTTATATTAGTTAGATTTTTTTGTCTTTGCTCTTTCTTTCCACTTCTAATAGCAGAGTTCTCAATAGTATTTGTCAGGTGTATGGCTTTTTCTGGCCTTTTGCTTCACTTCCCACATTGTTCCAGGTTAGAGCTCTCCTGATGAGGGTAGCAAGGCGACTTCCAAATACATGTTTTCCAGTCTTTGTAAGGTGCATCCCATCTCTAGCAAACAGTCCATCGTATAGGTAATTCACTCCGTAATCCAGAAATCCAAATCCGTGCTGACAATGTAGTAGGGGACCAGATTGGGGGGTGGTCCACTGCTTACCGCGCACAGATGACACAGACGAGACGGAGGCAGATTTTTGTGTACAACTGGTCCGAGTTTATTGGCTGTCCTCCTGACGACCGTAGCCATACACCACAGCTCCTTTACATCTCTCCGTATTCAGGCCCGGGTACCTTCACCTTCCTTCAGTCGTAGTGACGTTCCTTGCGGATCTTTCGCTGGGGCTGCCCTAGGCCTATCTACCACCAGTGCTTCACCAGTCAGAGGTCGTCGTCCAATCGGTACCACTGGGGCTTCGTCTGTCCTGCGGTTCTTTGTGTCAGGACCACCCCCCCTGACTGTCTCTTCCTATCAATCCCCTGGTCGAGCTCTTCCACCGTTGTCAGTCCTCCGTACTGAGTCTTCTCCTCCTGAGCTCCTCCCAGGACTAGCCTAGCCTGGAACCCCAACCTGTCCTATTTATCCCCTCTCTCACTGGGAATTTCCCTTCTGTGTTCCTATCTCCCCGCCCCCCATGACTAAGCAGTTTCTATAGCCGTAAGCTGATGTCAAGTCCTGAACTACACTCCCCTCTAGAGTTGAGCGAAACGGGTCGAAAAAATTCAAAAGTCGCCGACTTTTGGCAAAGTCGGGTTTCATGAAACGAAACCCGACCCTAGGATGAGGTCGGCCACGAGGTCGGCGACTTACGCGCCAAAGTCGCGTTTCAAAAGTTTGTTTTGCGCTCTTTTTCAGCCAATCAGGATCCACGGACACTGTGGGCAACGTGATGACATAGGCACGGGTCACCACCATCTTTCAGAAGGGCATGCAAGTGATTGGCTTGCTTTGGTGGGCGTCACAGGGGGTATAAAAGGGCGTGCACGCCGACCGCCATCTTACTTCTGCTGATCTTAGTATAGGGAGAGATTGCTGCTGATTCTGTAGGGAGAGCGTTAGGCAGGGAAGAAGACAAAAAAACTGCTTCTGCTGCTAGCGATTTGGCCTGCACAACACACCAGTCACTGTGTGTGCAGTGCAAGGGGAGGCTATATAGTGGTGTATCAGTGGTGTTGGTTGTTGGGCTGCCTTCTAAGACTTCCTGACATTCCTGCATTGCTGTTTACCCACTGCTCCGCAAACTGCTTTTTTAAAAGCAATCCCAATTTTTTTTTTGTCCTGCTGAGAAGAAAAAAAAACTGCTTCTGCTGCTAGCAATTTGGCCTGCACAACACACCAGTCACTGTGTGTGCAGTGCAAGGGGAGGCTATATAGTGGTGTATCAGTGGTGTTGGTTGTTGGGCTGCCTTCTAAGGCTTCCTGACATTCCTGCATTGCTGTTTACCCACTGCTCCGCAAACTGCTTTTTTAAAAGCAATCCAATCTCCCTTATCCTCTAGTCACTTTTGTCACAGCTGTGCCATCGAGCCTGGCTGTCACATAGCGCTCAGATATTCATTGGGCCTCACACAATCCAAAAGTGTCCAGTGTCCAAAAGTGTGTGCAGAGATTCAAAATCTCCCTTATCCTCTAGTCACTTTTGTCACAGCTGTGCCATCGAGCCTGTCACATAGCGCTCAGATATCAGTGGGCCTCACACAATCCAAAAGTGTCCACTGTCCACAAGTGTGTGCAGAAATTCAAAATCTCCCTTATCCTCTAGTCACTTTTGTCACAGATGTGCCATCGAGCCTGTCACATAGCGCTCAGATATCAGTGGGCCTCACACAATCCAAAAGTGTCCAGTGTCCTCAAGTGTGTGCAGAGATTCAAAATCTCCCTTATCCTCTAGTCACTTTTGTCACAGCTGTGCCATCGAGCCTGTCACATAGCGCTCAGATATTCATTGGGCCTCACACAATCCAAAAGTGTCCAGTGTCCAAAAGTATGTGCAGAGATTCAAAATCTCCCTTATCCTCTAGTCAC